>NW_026267147.1:3377571-3381533 GCF_000697945.3 Frankliniella occidentalis
AATAAGAAAACCCTTTTGAAAAAATAAATTCCATTGGTTCGAGCAGTCGGTTGTGCAGGATTGATATTTTCTATGACATCGGACACTGCTAAACATACCACATTCTTTCTTCTTTCTTGAGCAGCGATACGTAAGAATGGGGACCTATAGGGAACGCCCACGCCTCCCGGCTGCTGCGATGGACCCGCACGGCTTCATCCCGATGGAGACGTGGCGCGGCGTGGCGCGGGAGAATGGACCCGTCCTGCAGCGAGCCCTGTGAGGTAACGCACATCTGCTCCAATATCGTATGCATGTCACTGTGTGTGTGTGTATGTGTGTGTTACGTCCAGGTAATTTGTTACGACAGATGTACATGGCGTTGAATTAGCATGGCCATGTTGTCGTGGTTGTTGTGGTGGGGTTATGGGGTAGGTGGGGAGGGAAGGTATGCGCGGGGACTGGTCCAGATTCACGGCGCGTGAACTCGGAAAAAAATAAAGAAACCAGTGTGTGTGTGCGCGCGCGCGCGTGAAATCGTACACCTCGGTATGTACGCACACGACAAACACCTGACGACGAGGATGCCCTGTCGGCGCGTCATCGCGGAGTAACGATGTCCGACATGCGTCCCCCTCCTCTCCTCTTCCCCTGCCCAGCCCGGAACAGAAGTGCTTTACTAATTGCTATTTGCTCAGCGCATAAATTAATAATTCGGACCTTCCTTGACGGCGGCGGTGCGGGGCCAGAGCCCCCCGAGGCCCCTCTGTTCCTGGAGTGACATCATGGCCGAGGAGGATGAGCTGCTTTTCGTCGCCGATGGGTTGGCACTGCTGGGCCTGCCTCACACACGCGGTGTGTGCGCGGCCAGCTTGGCGGGGCAGTTCGAAAGCACTAAACACACACACACACTCACACACGACCGGTTGTTGTTGTTTTAATTCCTGGTGGGCAGGAACACTCGCCCGCCATTTGCCCGGAGAGTTGTTGCGAGTTGCTATTCAGAATGCCCAAGCCGGGCGCTGCTGCGAGAGAGGCACATCATGAGAGGCTACACAGGCGGGGCCCAGCAGCGCGCCGGCCAAACGCAGAGAGGGCCGCGGGCCGCGCGCGCACAGTGGCCTCCGGAGTGCAAATCATGTATCGTTGATGCTGTGGTCAGCCTGCAGTGCGCTTCCGCCATCCAAGAACAGCAGCAGCCAGCCTGGGTGTGGGATGGACGGGGCAGCAAGGGAGCGTCAACGGAGGCTCTCTAAAATGTCTGTGCGAGGGTCCAGTGCTCTCGCGTTATCCCCAAGGACACTCGTTACTCTTTCTCTCTCTCCCTCTCTCTCTCTCGCAGACGAGCAGGGGTGCCAACTTGTTTACAACGCGCGTACGCATGACGGACACGCCGTTGGAAATAATGCTTCCTGGACACAGTCCTCTTTTCCCTCCCCGCAGGATCGCATTCGCCCTATACTAACGCCCATCATGGCTGCCCACTCGGGATGGGCACATACCTTATTCCAACTGCCCCGGCGCTCGGCTCGCATCAGCTCGGCACAGAGCAGACTTTGCGCGCGCCGTTTTCGTTTAACGTCGTTTGCGCCGTATCATGGTGCGGGGTCACGCGCGCGCATATCGGCGGGGGGCCGGGCGGGCTCGCGGGCTCGCGGCCAACGACCGGCCACCGCCGCCGCCGCCCCGGAGGCCCTGATCCCCGCACGGGGCGCGCCGTTCGCCGTCTCTTGCCGGCCAAATCTGCGGACGGAGCTCGCTGTCGGGAGAACGCGGCCCCCATGCCGCCCCCGGCGCCGCCTGCGCCGCCCCCTGGGCTGGGCACACCCTTCCCCCTTCGCTGTCGCTGACCCCCTCGGTACGCCGCGCACCTCGGCCGTGCATGCATTACAGTCCGTCACGTATTGACCGCGCGCCGCTATCTCGCGCTGCGCTGCTGCTGCTCTGTCATTATCAAACAACCGTGTGCCACTCGTTTCTTATTTTTCTTCTCTGTTTCAGAAATGTGCCGAGTGCTTTTCGCTGCTGGGGCGATACACCACGCGAGGCGCCACCCGCGCTGCCCGCCCGCGTAGTGGGTTATCGTCGGCCTCCACCTTCCCTCCGAGAGCTCCCGCGCCTCCCCGCTGCCGCGTTCCGCTTCCATTGGCAGACCGATTGACGGAGGGGAACTTTGTCGCCCCATTCACGGCGCCACCTCGCTGCTGCCACCGCCGGCCGCTCGGCTGCGCTGCTCGCTTTGGCAACTCGTTTTGGCGAGTCAAACAAGCTGGTCGAGTATAACGTCGTTAAGCGCAGCAGCGCGCTGGGTGCGGCGGCGGGGAGGCCCCGTTAGCCCCGGAGGGGGCCGCGCTATTGGGCCCCGCCAGGGGTGCCCGGCCGGGGCTGGAACCGGGGCTGGAACCGGAGCCGGGGCTGGAGCCAGGGCTGGAGCTGGAGCCAGGTCGAGAGCTGGAGCTCGAACTGGGGTGTGGGGTGGAGCTGGGGCTAGAGCCGGGGCTGGAGCTGCAGCTAGAGATGGGGCTGGAGCCGGTGCTAGAGCCGGAGCTGGAGCCAGAGCCGTAGCCAGGGCTAGAGCTGGGGCTGAAGCTGGGACTGGAGCTGAGGATTGAGATGGAGCTATGGAGCCGGGGCTGGAGCCAAGGGCTGGAGCCAGGGCTGGAGCTGGAGCTGGGGCTGGAGCACCGCCAGGTACAATAATGACATAAACCAGTCGCATTACTCGTGCGTTATTGCCGTGTACTCCTGGGCTGGGCCGCAGCAGCAGCAGCAAACTTGCCCAGCTTTTGTGTTCCAGCGGCTCATTTTCGCCGCTCACGATAGGCGCACATTGTTTACTCCGTGTGTAGGTGGGGAGAAGGGAGAGGGCATACCGGGGAATGTATTAAACCGAGGGAGTGTGGGTGTGTGTCTGTGAGAGAGAGAGAGAGAGAGAGAGAGAGAGAGAGGGAGAGAGAGAGAGAGTTTACACGAACGTGTGAGACGAAGAGAAGGGGAGGAGGGGTAATGGGTGAGATATGCGGCAGCCAGCAGTAGTTCTATAGCCGTGAAACGCGATGTAAAACACGGCGACGCCGCGGCGAAGGAAGCGCAAAGCAAAATATAAAACGGCAGAAACGAGGAAAAAACAACAAACTGGGAAATTGATACTTGCGCTTGTGTAATAACGCTTCATTGAGCGTTGTATACAACCCGAGCCGGCGCAGTGAATTGGACTGTTAAGGATCTTGGTGGAGCGGACATGGACGGACAAAGCGCGACGCATCCTTGGATGACGTCACCGAGGAAGAGCAAGGGGTCCTCGAGGACCTGATGCGGTGTGTGTAAGTGTGTGTGCGTGGTACTTCGTACTTGTATGCGCGCGCAAGCGCCAAATGGACTAATTTCCTGGGGACGTGGATTATCTCTCTCCCTCTGCTCTCTCTCTCTCTCTCTCTCTCTCTCTCTCTCTCTCTCTCTCTCTCTCTCTCTCTCTCTGCTCTCTCTCTGCCTGCTGCAAGCCAAGCCCGAATGGCCGAAGAGCCCTTATTTCGCGGGGACTTTCAGAAACGCTGGCGCTGCACCCGAGTCTATTACGCCATCACCATAATCCCCTTTCGCTGCTGCCGCTCACCGCCCAGCCCCTCTGCCCCGCCGCCATCCCTTTCCTGTGCTTCGCTTCCAACACCCCCTCTTGCCTCGGGCTGCGCGCGCAGCAGGACGCAGCGTATAACACTGTTCAAATTTAATTGTCGTTTAAAGACAACAATTATATCACGAATGCGAGTCAATAAAAACGAGAAATAGCGCGAGGAAAGGGAGGGGGCAGGGTTTTTTTTATTTTCCTTGTGGTAGAGACAGTCTTGGGGACTGTCTAAAAGCAGCGCATACCGGTGGAGCAGGCGGCAGCCGCGCAAAGCAAAGCATCCCCACCAGGACGAGGAAACGAGTCTCTGAGCCTTTTGGTGAGCTCCCTTTCGGTCCGCCCCCAGGGGGGCCGCGGG
>NW_026267148.1:0-564 GCF_000697945.3 Frankliniella occidentalis
TGCATGAAGTTCAATGAGTGTGTGAAAGTATGTTACCTCACCAATCTAATAACATCGAGCGACTATCGTGAATGAAACAAAAGTCATTGGAACTATGAATCTATCATTCTCCCCTCAACCCTACAGCGCCCAGCATTTTAATACTGAATTAAATATAGCCTGATTCTCGTTCTCACTTTGAAAATGCAAGCTATAGTCGGTTGAGTAGTTCAATGCTGCGCACTGCAGGATTGAGGGAGAGAGGACGAGAATAATGCGTTCATTGTTCCAGTTACTTTTGTTTTATTCATAACGGTTGATGTTATTAGATTGGTGACGTAAGATACTCTTACACAGTGAACTTCAAGCACTGCTCAAACTCACCGCCACCAGATTGATCTAAAAGAAACTGAGCATGTCAGGGTGGGCCGGAAACTCCATTAAACACCTAGAAGAAGTACAGGGATTGTGTGATAGCAATGAAATGGGAATAATCTTCATTATTCTCTTTGATTAACACCTTTGATATGTTTTTTAATTCAAAAGCTTCTTAGTGTATGCAACATGAAGAAAAAACTTCACTCG
>NW_026267148.1:5518-6026 GCF_000697945.3 Frankliniella occidentalis
CATTTTTTTTTCCATCAGAGAGCTCTGTTTTACAACTTCAAGGTCGAGTTTTTGGTCTACGAGCCCCTAGACCGATTTTCACTTTTTCACTAGGGTCCTACCTTAACCACCGTGAACCACAGTAAACAGCCCTTTCAAAACCTACATACATAAGCCCTTTCAACATAACATCAGATTTGACATAACATAAGAAAATCCATCGTAAACCCGCCATAAGCTGGACCTCGAATGAAACGTGGAAACCGATCACCCTAGATTTTTAATGCATTTGCTGCAGACGCAGTCTGCGTACTGCAAGTTGGAAGGCTACTAATGCAATAAATAAATTTACACTCGTCAAAACATTTAGCGGTCGCCTGGATTAAATTATCTCCCCTAGCACCTAGGAAGTCGAGATTTGACATAGACATGCATCCATGTGTGTAGTTTTACATCGTCGAGCACGAATGTCGTGCGACACCCCTCACGCCGTACGCATCCCCTAATGATCACGGGGGTGGAAAAGTCG
>NW_026267148.1:12921-15528 GCF_000697945.3 Frankliniella occidentalis
TTTCATACTTCATTGTCAAATAGCTGAGGCACCTAACCTATAAGCTTAGACCAGCAGTAGTAGCCTATTCTCCACCCCAGCACCCAAGTTGGCAAATTTTCTACATTGACCTTAAATTTTGGTTGGATATCAGAGTGTTACATGCCTCTTTACCAAAATGTAATTATACAATGACTGCAAGCAACAACAGCCATCATGATCTTCAAAAATATGTGAGTTGTTAATCAACGACGGAAAATGTTTTGATTTTGGTTTCCCACATAGAAGTGATCCAATATTTATTTGTCCGAAAGTTATTAGTCATGGCTTTCAAAACACATTAGTTGACAAGTAATTAACATGATTTGGGACATCGTATTGTCAAATCCTGACAATATAAACATAAATACGGATTCAATTTTTAAAATAAAAAATTATATGGACCGAGAATTATCAAAGGCGCTAACCTCTGAACTCCACCAATAATTTAACGCCTTTCCTGAGGCACTAAGGTTTAGCACCCCAGGAAAGGCGTGAAAATGAGGCTTTGATTTTAGCGCCCCAGGAAAGGCGTTGTGTAGCGCCTTTGTTTTACCAGTGTAGTGTTACCAAAAGTTCACCTATAAAGACGGATTCAGAGTTCACAAGATGCGAGCGTGATTTTCACGCCGGTAGCGTGAAAAGAGTTGTTTTGGTTAGCAGTTGACTTTATGCAACAGCCAATAACAGGACGACGTGGGACTATGCCATTATTTTCAGCTGAATCAACTTTGGAGCAAGCGTGATTTTCACGCCTCCGGCGTGATTTTCACGCAAGCGTCTGCTAGCAGCGTGATTTTCACGCAAGTTCGCAGGTGCACATTCTCGAATATCTCCCAAGTGCACCAACGAAATTGCGTGAAAATCACGCTGCTAGCAGACGCTTGCGTGAAAATCACGCCGGAGGCGTGAAAATCACGCTTGCTCCAAAGTTGATTCAGCTGAAAATAATGGCATAGTCCCACGTCGTCCTGTTATTGGCTGTTGCATAAAGTCAACTGCTAACCAAAACAACTCTTTTCACGCTAGCGGCGTGAAAATCACGCTCGCACCTTGTGAACTCTGAATCCACCTTAAAAATCGTTATCTAAAGCTATGCGTTTTAAACTTTGGAATAAAGACACATTTGCTATCAGGTCTCTAGAAAGTGACTGAAAAGGTAATAAGATGTCATATTTACTATTTCAAAATGTGATTTTTGCTTCTGGAAAGTGAGTTTTTGACTCATTTTAAAGTGTTATCATTACCGTTTTTTTCCACGTTACCGAGCATTTGGTAAATTACCGTAAATTACCAATTTTTCCGGTAACGTTACCGGTAACATTACCGGCCGTCGCAACCCTAGACGATTTTCAAAAACTACCCTTAGGTTAGGGGTTACCATCCCTGTGTCACTTACGTCCCTCAGGGGGGAGTGGTGGCAAATCTGCTTTACAGCAGCTTAGGGGGTCATGAAATGCACTTGTGATCAAAATTGGAACGCGGTAGGACGTTTCGTTTTCGCGCAGCAGCCAAAAATGTGTTAATTTGCTCAAAACCATCCCCTAAGTTTACGCCCCTGCAGCGACAAAGCGGGGTGGGATCCGACGGTCGGCACCACGGTCACAGAAGGGCATTACCTTTATCTTTGGGGGTACCGAGAGCCAAGCCGCTGGCAACACTCATTCGGGCCGCCAAGCCTGCTAAAAGAAGGCACTTTTGTGCAAATTTTATAGATTATTGACGAGTCTAGCAATCTTCTCGTCAAAATTTGCAGAAAAGGCAAAGAATTTCGGATGAGAAACCAGTTTGACAAGTCCGTGTGCGTGCTATCGTCAGCCACTGGCCCGGGCGCGGTGCAAAGCAGTACCTTCTTTTAGCAGTTTGCTTCATGATTAGGAGTAGAACCTCTAAATACAAGAAATGGCGGGTCTAAAAATCTTCGAACGAACACGAACAGCCTTACTTTTCTGCGAACGAACCGAACCGAGCAATGTAATGTTCAAATTCGATCCGATCACGAACAATTAATACAATTTGTTTTTTGCTTAAGAGTTAAAATAACTATCCACGCTGGTTTACAATAGTTACATTAACGTTTAAAATTGTGGTTATCTGTTTACCTGCCATTGCCCCCTTAATTACACCCAAATATGACACATCTTTCTGAAACACACTTCAAATTTGTTCACCTACGAACTTCTGTTCGAGTAGTACTTGAACATTTTGAATCCGAACATCTCATGTTCGTGTTCGAGTGAACACAAGCAGCACGATGTTCGTTCCAGTTCGTTCAAATGCGAACATGTTCGCTCATCTCTAATTCATGCTAGTAGGAAACACCTTCATTTGCATCAAGAAAGATGCAAACTAGTTCTCTAAACAGTACTGTTACAATAAATAGGGTGCGAGGTTAGACTGCCGCTAACAAACTGACGCCAGCAAACGTCGTACTTACCTTTCGTGCAGGGAGATGTAACTGCAAAGAATAAACCGTTGCTATCTCGACGTGTACTCCAGTACGCATATTTTGATGCCAAATGTGACTCGAAATGCTGCGTTTTAACCCTAATAATTCAAAGGAAACAACCACGGGGACGCGCACACCCG
>NW_026267148.1:15578-16039 GCF_000697945.3 Frankliniella occidentalis
CAAAGACATTTAAACGGGAAGGGGAGTGAAGGGTACAAGCTGGGCTAGGCAACTACTGAAATGTGAATACATGATTGCAACAGACCACTCTAGGGCGAAATAATATGGAGGCAAACTTATCTTTTTAGCAGGTTGCGGCCATATGTGATGGTCAAGCTGCTGTTGTGGATCTTAATCAGTGCGTGTGCGCATGGTTCAATTTCCATCGAAACTCAAACTGATGCATCCTGAAAAAAAGACCGCTTTATTCGAGGGCACTAATTCTACTGTGAACACGTTCCTGCAGGCAAAGTTGCCTACCTCCTAAGGAGATTATGATGAGCTCGCTGACACCAAAGCCATTCCAGAAGATCCTTGACTCTTAACAAGTTCACGTCCTCACCTGGAAGGGAGAGTGATTGAATAATTTACAGGCAGTCAAAGACAAATATTAAGATTACCAAAATACTGTACTTACAACA
>NW_026267148.1:18286-21872 GCF_000697945.3 Frankliniella occidentalis
CCGCCGGGCCGGCGGAAGGGCGCGGTTGCCGCTGTTGCCCAGCGGCAGCCCTCGGCTGCAAAAGCCCGTGCGTGCACACCCTGAAAAGCGAGTTCTTGTTTCAAGGGCATTGTGCTTGTTCCCAGTCCCAAATGCCCTTAAGGTAATACAGGACTGAAACTGGGAAAGTCCGTCAAAAAACCACTATTTTGAGTTTAAAATCAAAATGCGAATTAAATCAAGTAAAAGCTCTATATCAATCTAAGATAGTTTGTTGCAATTCTTTTAAGGTATAATAAGTCTATAATTAAACGTTACTGTGGTTGCGACACGTTTTTTATCTTCGAAAAACGTGTCGCAGCCACAGTTACATGAAAAAAATGACCTCACTGGACGTACATGAAGGCCTCAAATCGAAAAATGCCGGGGAAAGTACCCCCCCCCCCTCCCCAAACAAAAAAACAACCCAAAAAAACAGCACACTCTGAATCCAAATCTGCCCTCGGATTTGCCGTTTCTTAAACCGTATCGGATTTAGAGGTGAGTCATGTTTGAAGACTGTTTGACAAACAATACACGCTAATAACTGCGGCTGTTTATTCATTATTGTTTTTTTCTTTTAAAAAGCAGAAGGGTGGGGTGAAGTTACGGTGTTGCCCTTTTACAGTCTTTTTTCATGTCTAAGGAGCAAATCTTTAGGGCCACAGGCCACCCGGAAGCTTTAGTTTACTCAAATATGCAAAGTGACTTACAGGCCGCAGGCCCGACCAAACGCTGCTGGCAGGCCAAGCTAAGCCCGGCCCCTGCCGAACAGAGTTGCCTGCGGAACGAAATGAAGCTGGCAACATCGTTTGCATCGTGCATCGCACGCCGCACGCTCATATCATATCGGCCGCTCGGGACCCGGCACCCGTCCGCCGACGCTAAGAGTAGTCGTAGAGCCCCCCCCCCCCCCTTTCTCCCCACTCTCTCTCCTGCTGACAGTGATCAAATTCCTCCTTGGGCTGCGGCCTGCCAACAAGATCCTGCCCGCACCGCGCCGGGAGAAACCCTTTGGCGGGAGGTTCTTTAAGAGGAAGCTCCAGTCCCCCAAATAATTTCTCGAATATGCGTCGCCCAATTAATTTGAAAATTGGCCAGTGGACAGTAGAAAGTCCCTTCTCGGCCTCAGTCTGCTGAAAATCGCCCCAACATTGCCTGATTGCCTCCTGGCGCGAAACTGAGTTTGATAAATGTAGCTCACAACAAGTTTTGAACCAGGCTACATTTCGAGAAGAGCTGACGTACAAGTATAGTTCTATCCTTTCTCAACAACGCATTAAAATTGGAAGTCTATATCGATACCCCCTAAGGAAAACCGATCAGCGCCCTATTTGAAGTTGAAGAAGCCTCCGCGGCAGGGGAGAAACGCTCAGCAGGCTGGGCGCAGCGCTGCGGCGGCGGGCGGTGGTCATGGTCATGTAACCCAGGCCTCCGAAAGACCTATAGGTATTCAGGCGGCACGGCTGGAGTTACTCAAGAAGGGGAGAGTTTCTCACGAAAATCCCAGGCGCAGAGCGGGCAGGCGGTCCGCTTCCCACGGGGAGCAATGGGCGAGGAGCGGCGCGGCGCGCTTCCGTCGGCTCTAGCTCCTAAACTATTAGAGATAGATGGTGGGTCAAAGCGAGCCGATTGAAGCTTAAGGTTCAAGCTTTCCGTCGCTGTTAATATTTTTCCGATCCGACCCATACAGCCCAAACGCCGATCCGCCAAAGATTGCCTGGAGCGCGAGTCACTCGCTCTGCGGTGCAGCGCGCTGCTGGTGCTATTTTGCACTAACACCAGGCACTCACCGTATGCTGGTGCAAAATTGTGCCAGCACCGTTACACTTGTATCTGGTTTCTCGAACACTTGCGGAAGATGCTGCTAGGCGCAAATCTGCTGCTAGCTATCATGGTAACATGATTTCCAAAGTTCCATGTATATAACCCGAATTTAAAAATACGCAGTCGCAACGCCTTAGTTGAACTGCCTACGAACGTTAGGTTGGGTTAGTGGAAATAAGTCAAGAAAGACCGTTTTAGGGGCTCAAGGCACGCGTTTGACTACTCTGAAACTATTCTTTCAGAACCTAACTTGATCTATGCCCAGTTACGTACAACTAAGGTGACTTTAGTATGACGCCTGGTGGGTAGGCTACCCACGACTTCCGTCGGCAGTAGCTCCTGAACTATCAGAGATGGATAGTGGGTCAAAGCGAGCCGATTGAAGCTTAAGGTTCAAGCTTTTCATCGCTGTTAATATTTTTCCGATCCGAAACATACAGCCCGAATGCCGATCCGCCAAAGATTGCCTGGAGCGCGAATCACTCGCTCTGCGGTGCAGCGCGCCCGGTCCGGCCAACCCGGCGCGGCTTCCGTCGGCTCCAGCGCCTAAACAATAAAAGATAGATGGTGGGTCAAAGCGAGCCGATCGAAGCTTAAGGTTCAAGCTCTCCATCGCTGTTAATATTTTTCTGATCCGACCCATACATCTCAGAACGTACTGTTTCGCTGATGGGACGGGGGTATAGCAGTGGTGTCGTGCCAGACCTCAGAGCCAAATTCAAAAGTAGCACTTTCGCTATACCTAGAGAACCGTTCAACGGACCAATTTGAAAGTATAGGAAACGTCCCAAGACCGCAATACAAGCTTCCACACCCAATTTGAATAAAATTCGGCGGCGGGGACCTGAATTACAAGCCATAAAAAATGCATCGAGGATTTTTCATGTCCGTCGTGTACCTACTAGCCGTTGGCGGCCCTCACAAAAACTCGTATTTGAGGGCCTAGGTAAAAAACGTTAAGATTTCATGTTAACATATAGACGATCCTAATAAAAGAAAATCTAGTACAAAATTATTGTTTGTAATGAAATACGTTATTGTGTTCTAGAACTAGGGTTACGCCTCTTTGTTCTGAGATTCACGGTCTTATACGTTGTTGTCGTCTGTCTTTGCTGCACTGACTCTACAAAACCCCCAAGGTGGAACAAAAACGGGGACTAACACTAATGAGTTCCCTTAGTGAGAGCCATAGCTAACTTGATCATAACTAACGCACCACTCCCCCGCACGCCAAACCTGCTGGTATATACTTGATAGTCTGAAAAATTTCAATTTTAAATAGCGTGTTTCTTTTATTGCAATATTTGTCGTGTTCGATGCAGAGCGATGATCCGAGATACTTGGCGCGTCGCTCAGCTGTCTGTGGACATAGCATGGGCGCCCGCGGGCGAAAAGGGGCATGCAAGCGAAAAGTGGAGACTACTACCTGGTATTGAAAAAGGCGTTAAATGATAGAAATTGCAAACATGTTTGGTACCCAACTGAAACTGAGACCGTCCAAGTAATTACTGGACTTACTTACTGGGTGCAACACGGTTCGTGACATGTTGCACCAACCACTGGGCACTCCCTATATGTTGGCGCGACATAGTGCCAGCACGTTACACTTCTAGTTGGCATATTCGGTTGGGCCAGGATCACTGGCTAGGCTGGGACCGGACGGGGCGGACGGACCGGACCGGCATAGGAAAGATACCGCACTGCGCGCACGACGCCCTATTCTCTCTCTCTCTATCCCTCT
>NW_026267148.1:21922-22461 GCF_000697945.3 Frankliniella occidentalis
TAACATACAGTCAACTGTCGAGTTGACTTTATGTTATGTCGAGAGGCCCTCGACATAAAATAAGGGACGTGACGCGCTGGCCAATGAGAATCGCTAGAACGCCGTGGAAACCTAACCTACAAAGTAAATAATGGATTCGGAAAATTTAAATTTGAAGCTGCCAAACAGATAATTAACAGCAAATACCGAGTCAGCAACGTTTCATTTTTGGAGAACTGCATGCCGATGTGTGCTTACCATGAGCGTTCCCTGTACTTAGATCGTTTGTAAGCACTGGCCGATGGCGTCCACAACGAGGAGGCTGGCGGGCACCGTAGAATCGCAGGCTTGCAGCTTCTGCTGGGATGTGACGTGCTGGCGTTCTTGCTTGGACACGTCGACGGGGCCGAGGGCGCCCTCTAGCGGCGAGTGCTGATCATGCTGAAGACAAAAGACGACGACTCTACAAATGACTAACCCGACTGGCACCACAGCTGGTTGTGGTGCGATACTGCACTACAACGAGCAGGGATGCGCATGGGCTGGGGTGGGTTTTCCTA
>NW_026267148.1:22511-22839 GCF_000697945.3 Frankliniella occidentalis
CAAATGACTAACCCGACTGGCACCACAGCTGGTTGTGGTGCGATACTGCACTACAACGAGCAGGGATGCGCATGGGCTGGGGTGGGTTTTCCTAAAAATGGCCTGTCAAGCGGTGCTTGTCCTTCAGCTAACAGATCCTGAAGGCACCCTGACAGTTGACTTTATGTTATGTCGGGAGGCCCTCGACATAAAATAAGGGACGTGACGCGGTGGCCAATGAGAATCGCTAGAACGCACGCGAAGCCGTGGAAACCTAACCTACAAAGTAAATAATGGATTCGGAAAATTTAAATTTGAAGCTGCCATACAAATAATTAACAGCAAATAC
>NW_026267148.1:24498-28842 GCF_000697945.3 Frankliniella occidentalis
GGGGGAGAACCTAAATCTCTGGCCTGGCCACCCGGCGGGCGGGCCGAGTCTGCCCGCAAATCCGGACCCGGTCCGGTCCTTCTCTGGTCCCTTTCCGGTCCGGTCCCATTGCGGTCTCTCCGTCGATGTCCCCATAGCGACGCGCTCCCCAGCCGAGGTGGCCGGTCTGTCTGCCTGCTGCGGCGGGCAGACAGGGCCGGATCGTTGCGCCAGATGGGTCCGCTTCTCACCTCTGGTTGTTCCACTACGGTCTAGTGATGATTGCAGGGAGGGAGATAAAGAACGAGTAAAAAGGAAAACACACCATTATCAAGTGATTACACGAACTACACACCAGAGCCTGAAAGAAAAACATGGCAAGGTCACTGAGAATTTTTTTTTCTTGTTAAATTAATACTTTACTATTAAAATCCAATCGTCAATAATAGCTTTTGATCATTGCCATATTTTAAAATCATTCCGCGCCACTGTAAAACAAAAGGCAAGCGAGTGTCACGTGATGCGGCTGCAGCCAGAGGCTGCAGCCAATCAGCGCGTCCCCAAAAGGCGGGAAGCATCTCACAGCTGTAGACGACGGAGAATTTTGATCTGACAATTTCATTGAAAGTAGGGGATTAGAATATAATTTGTGAGTGTGGCATGTGTTACCTGCGTTTCAAAGCGTGTAATTCTTACCTCTATTCCTTAAAACATAGCCATGGGGGCTGAGAATCGCGACTGGAGCAGAACGCACTGTTTTGCTGATGGGACGGGGGTATAGCAGTGGTGTCATACCAGGCCTCAGAGCCAAATTCAAAAGTAGCACTTTTGCTATACATAGAGAACCGTTCAACGGATCAATTTGAAATTATAGGAAACGTCCTAAGACCGAAATTCAAGCTTCCACACCCAATTTGAACAAAATTCGGCGGTTGAAATCTGAATTACAAGCCATATAAAAATGCATCGAGGATTTGTTCTTGTCCGTCATGTACCCATTAGCCGTTGGCGCCCCTCACGAAAACTCGTATTTAAGGGTCTTAGATAGCAATTTCACACACGTTTCTTAATTCACTGAAACGGAACAATTGCGTCCAAGTAAACCTGTTGCTAAGCTGCTTATCGGCTGCGGCGCTGCTACTGCTATTTTGCACCATCACCAGGCATTCTCCGTATGCTGGTGCAAAATTGTGCGCTCCGAGACCCCCCCCCCCTGGACCCTAACGGTCTCTAGTGCGCGGGTTGTGTTCGTCGGACGGAGATGATTGGGCACTCGTTGTGCTCCTTGAAATTCAGAGAGCGGAGGTTTACCTCTCACTCGGTCATTAAAGTACTTCATATTTAAGAAAATAAACTTAAATACTTTAGACGTAGACGAGACAGGCGCGCGCATATGGCGGCGCCGAGGGGTAAACAACTACTAATTTTGGTGTACATCACCATTTCAGATTTCAAAACATTTCAACAATTTCAGGGCAATTTCAACTATTTCAAGACCAAACATATCAACCATTTCAAGACCATTTCCAAACCATTTCAACCATTTCAAGACCATTTCAACCACTTCATATCAATTTCAAGACCATTTTATATCAATTTCAAGAGCATTTCAACCATTGCAAGACAATTTCAAGATGAACCATTTCAACCATTTCAAGAACATTTCACGCCATTTCAGAACCATTTCAAGGCAGTTGTACACCCATTTCAGAGTTGTTTACCCCTCGGGCGGCGCCCCCTCGAATGGCTCCCGACCGTTCCGAGCGTCTTCCTGTTCTTTTGCCTCCGAGGGGCGAGGTGGTGCGGGGTGAGGGGTGTGGTAACATAACCCTAAAAACTTGCTTGGCTGCGATCAGGACTGTCTTTACTGAACGACAATGGCCAATTAAAGGTCCATCGCACTTTTAAAGTTCCAAACTCTGAAGGACAAGCGCCGCTTGACAGGCAATTATCAGAAACACCCACCCCAGCCCATGCGCATCCCTGCTCGTTGTAGTGCAGTATCGCACCACAGCCAGCTGTGGTGCCAGTCGGGTTGCCGACCTCCGCGGCGGGCTGGTGCCTGGGGATCTGCCGGAGAGTGTCAATTCGTCCGTTCAGTTATGTTAACGCACGCAAGGCAATATGAGAAAGGTTTCTGTCGGGAAATGATCTATTTCCTTTTCTGATCGATGCGAGTTTAAACCTAACCACAAGTAATCCATAATATCAAATATTTTTTAGTTGCCGTGTCCCGAGAGTTTCTCACGACACAACCATGAATGAGAGTTATTTAAGCAACTCTTGCTGCGCCATTCGTAACCTCACTATGGTCACGTGAATCCTGTGTATGACCTTGAGAGTATGGGTGATGGAGACGTTACTTCAGGGCCAGAGACCTCTACCGGAGGGTGCTCTCCAAGCTCTGGAGGACGTACAAGTGCACCGATTTTAAAAACCAAAACAGATTGTTTTAGGGTAGGGCTAGACGAACAAAGAGTTACTATTAGTTAGTGCCCGTCAGTGTTTTTATTCCTCCTACACCGGGGGGCGGGGGGTATACATCATTCATGAGTTTTATACCCCCATGACCCCTCTCTCACCAGTACAGTTTGAGAAGGGACGCATTAAGTACAGCGTCCCATCAGATATGTTACTGTAAAGATGTATTGTGGAATTTAAGCGCCAGATAACTTCCAACTTCTTGTGAAATTGTTGCACTGTTTTGATATTGATTCAATAAATAGATTAAGAAGAGAAATTAAAACTTTATTACAACATAGCTGTTCTGTCAGCACTCTCATCAATCACTCAATTTTGAAGTCAGTATTTTAACATTTAAACCTTTACACGAGATCAAAATCACACCATACCTAGCACATACTTACAGATTTCTTTTTCACTTTGTAATTATTCATAGAATCTGCGACCGTCCTTGTGAGCCTGTTAGGGTGCCTTCAGGATCTGTTAGCTGAAGGACAAGCAGCGCTTGACAGGCCATTATCAGGAAAACAAACCCCAGCCCATGCGCATCCCTGCTCGTTGTAGTGCAGTATCGCACCACACCAGCTGTGGTGCCAGTCGGGTTGCCTACCTCCCCGGCGGGCGGTGCCTGGGGATCTGCCGGAGAGTGTCAATTCGTCCGTTCAGTTATGTTAACGCACGCAAGGCAATATGAGAAAGGTTTCTGTCGGGAAATGATCTATTTCCTTTTCTGATCGATGCGAGTTTAAACCTAACCACAAGTAATCCATAATATCAAATATTTTTTAGTTGCCGTGTCCCGAGAGTTTCTCACGACACAACCATGAATGAGAGTTATTTAAGCAACTCCTGCTGCGCCATTCGTAACCTCACTATGGTCACGTGAATCCTGTGTATGACATTGAGAGTATGGGTGATGGAGACGTTACTTCAGGGCCAGAGACCTTAACCGGAGGGTGCTCTCCACGCTCTGGAGGACGTACAAGTGCACCGATTTTAAAAACCAAAACAGATTTTTTTAGGGTAGGGCTAGACGAACTAAGAGTTACTATTAGTTAGTGCCCGTCATTGTTTTTATTCCTCCTACACCGGGGGGCGGGGGGTATACATCATTCATGAGTTTTATATTCCCATGACCCCTCTCTCACCAGTACAGTTTGAGAAGGGATCCCATCAGATATAGTACTGCAAAGATGTATTGTGGAATTTAAGCGCCAGATAACTTACAACTTCTTGTGAAATTGTTGCACTGTTTTGATATTGATTCAATAAATAGATTAAGAAGAGAAATTAAAACTTTATTACAACATAGCTGTTCTGTCAGCACTCTCATCAATCACTCAATTTTGAAGTCAGTATTTTAACATTTAAACCTTTACACGAGATCAAAATCACACCATACCTAGCACATACTTACAGATTTCTTTTTCACTTTGTAATTATTCATAGAATCTGCGACCGTCCTTGTGAGCCTGTTAGGGTGCCTTCAGGATCTGTTAGCTGAAGGACAAGCAGCGCTTGACAGGCCATTATCAGGAAAACAAACCCCAGCCCATGCGCATCCCTGCTCGTTGTAGTGCAGTATCGCACCACAACCAGCTGTGGTGCCAGTCGGGTTGCCTACCTCCCCGGCGGGCCGGTTCCTGCGGATCTGCCGGAGAGTGTCAATCCGTCCGTTCAGTTAGGTTAACGCACGCAAGGCAATATGAGAAAGGTTTCTGTCGGGAAATGATCTATTTCCTTTTCTGATCGATGCGAGTTTAAACCTAAGTAACAAGTAACAAGTAATCCATAATATCAAATATTTTTTAGTTGCCGTGTCCCGAGAGTTTCTCACGACACAACCATGAATGAGAGTTATTTAAGCAACTCCTGCTGCGCCATTCGTAACCTCACTATGGT
>NW_026267148.1:33842-35549 GCF_000697945.3 Frankliniella occidentalis
GTTCTGTCAGCACTCTCATCAATCACTCAATTTTGAAGTCAGTATTTTAACATTTAAACCTTTACACCAGATCAGAATCACACCATACCTAGCATATACTTACAGATTTCTTTTTCACTTTGTAATTATTCATAGAATCTGCGACCGTCCTTGTGAACCTGTTAGGGTGCCTTCAGGATCTGTTAGCTGAAGGACAAGCGCCGCTTGACAGGCCATTATCAGAAACACCCACCCCAGCCCATGCGCATCCCTGCTCGTCGTAGTGCAGTATCGCACCACAGCCAGCTGTGGTGCCAGTCGGGTTGCCTACCTCCCCGGCGGGCCGGTGCCTGCGGATCTGCCGGAGAGTGTCAATTCGTCCGTTCAGTTAGGTTAACGCACGCTAGGCAATATGGGAAAGGTTTCTGCCGTGAAATGATCTGTTTCCTTTTCTGATCGATGCGAGTTTAAACCTAACCACATGTTGTCACTTATTTTCTAGTTGCCCCGGTCGGCACCGCACATAAGTCACGTGCTTCTACTTTGTGTGCCGAAGTACACAGTATTTACTGCATACTTGCAAGGTATTCAGTAAATACTGTATACTTGTACACAGTTGGTTTTCTAGAGCATTCAGAAATTGTGCTGCGCTCTATTGGGAGCCTAAGTTAGGCTGCGCGGCCACGCTCTCCGCTGTGCTCAGAATTATACTATTGAACCTGAAAAAGTACATTCCTGAAATGGAAACCAGAATCCCCAAAGGAAAATAAAATTTAAGCTAGCCTCTTGGTTACAATATATCCTTAAATTTTATGCGAAACGATCGTAAATCCCTTTTATATTTCAGTATATTTCAGTATATTTCATTCAATGAATATCATGAAACTGAGGAGTCACATTATTATGCCAAGGCATAATACAAGGCCCTCTACAGAATACAGTCACTGCATTAAGATATGTTACTTGTATATTTGGCGGAGTGACTTTGTCGTTTCTATGTTTCATGTCGCGGCGTCTACTAGGAGTTTTCGGAACCTGTGTCTGATTCAACGAAAGTTCTTAAAGTCCTGTGTAATTCATGCCTTGAGTGAAGTGGATAATTAAATATGTTTTGAAAAGAACTTTTTGCTTGATTCTAAGTTCTACCCCAACCTCCCTATTAAGGAAACCTTTAGCTAGAGCAGTGAGGAGTCACATTATGCCATGCATACAAAAGGTCTGGCTTTATTGTTACATTCGAGGTGAACTAATCGTACACACAATCACACGTGATATATATGCCAAGGTATAAAATAGCGCTTACGGAGGCTTTCGAAGTTTATCCTCTGTTGATGTTACATTCGTGGTGAACTTATCGTACACATAACACACAATTACACGCGATGTCGCTGGTGCAGAAAGAAGTACAAGGTACTGCGATCTGGAGGTGTACCGGCTTGAGTTAATCTCTGATAACAGAATCGATAACAGTAACGTGTTGTATTGCCTCTTACCTTGTGATGCCCTCCGGATATCTGCACCTTCCGGAGGGTCTGGTCCTAGGCTATAGAGTCCTGCACCTTCCAGAGGGCCTGGTCCTAGGCTATAGAGTCTGTAGATGACGTGATTTTATTTTACACAAATTGCAACCAATCATGAAGGAATTAAAAAAGCGGTAATTGATCGATATTGCAAACAGTTACGGTAAACCAACTGAAACCGAGACCGTAAAAAAATACAACAAAAAAA
>NW_026267148.1:36377-38306 GCF_000697945.3 Frankliniella occidentalis
CAGGTGGCGGGGCTGGGCGGGGCGGTACCCGCCCGGGGTACTTCTGCGTTACGGTCAGCACCTGAGCCCCGCGGCGCGGCTCCCGCTGCGGGCGGCCCCACGCCCCGCCACGCCACGCCCCGCCACGTCGCGCTAAGTAATTCATTGACGGCACCTGGGCGGCCACTTCGCTCAGCACGACCAGCGCGCGTAAAAACTCCAACGACGTCCGGCCATTCCGCGGCCAGGCCGCCAGCGCACTGACGCCGCCCCGAGGGGAGCGTTTAGCCCGCAGCCGCTCGCGAGGGCTGCTGAAATCCTCTGCTGCACAACGCGCGGGTGTGTAACTCGAGGGTAGCTGGTCACAGGTCTGTTTTGACGCCTCGCAGCATCCTAGAATCAACCCAAGTAGCCTAGTGTTTTACAGAAGTTCATGCGAAATTTCATGAGAAATGCGTGCACTGGCACTCGTTTGTGTCCGGGATATCCGACTTTTCAGCAAAAGCAAAAGACCCCTAAAGCGTCTACCACCCGGTTCACATGCACGTTTTCTTGAGCGGCCAACGGCTCGCCCAGGTCCCCGCACACGACCCACCCATACACGACAACCGAGTGGTCCGCCGTACGCTCGGCGCTGCCGCTGACACACGAGGCCACGGCGTGGAGGTGGAGGGTGACCGCCCCCCGTCTGCGCCACCTCAGAGCTACCCTAAGAACGGCGTTCAGATCGCGTTCACCCGATGCAGTAGCTCCAGTTGGTAGCTTTCGATCGTAACCCTTGAGCCAGCCCAGAAGATTGTCCTGGTGTTCTAGGGTTGTTCAATGCAAATGAAGTATATGTGTGGACTGTAAATAGTGAACTTTACAGAAGTCAATAGTGTGGATGTGTCAAAGTTAGTCCGGTAAGGCCCTCCTGACGGTATCCAAACCCCATAGTCTCTGGCAGCTAGGCGTCGAGGAATATGCACCCTGGTAGAGCAGGGCGTGGCGAGGTGCGTGCAAATCCTCTCGCTGAAAGTGAAAGCGCGGGGCGGAGTCCTCCGGTAGAGGCTGTGCTGTACAAATGCCCTGTCCTGCCGCCGCCTGCTTACAGAGCGAAGCGGAGCAGCACAAGGAGCCTAGCGGAGACAGCGATCCGCGTCCCGGCGGGGCGGGGCGGGGCGGAGCGGGGCGGGCACCGCGGTGAAGGTACAGCAAGGGCGCGGGGGATGGCGGCGCCAGGCCTGCGCCAGCCTGGGCGCGCGGCGGCACGGCTGGCGCGGCGGCGGTGCGGGGGCGGGGGTGGCGCTGGGAGGACGCAGATGTGAGCAACACGGCTTAGACCAATCTACGGCCGCCCTGTACTGCTAGCAGCTGTGCGACTCGGCGTGCGCGCCGCGCCCGGCCCGGCCCCGGGGGGAGGGCGCGCGGCGCAGGCAGATGACACCACCAAGGCGCGCGAGGCCGCGGCTGCTGCGTCTGGCGGTCCTCTTTCATTAGCAAGTAAGAATATGTAAGAGACATGGGCTGCAATTGAAAGTTGTATCCAATACCAAATAGTAAAAAGAAATGGAGAACAAGTCATGCAGCACGTTGGCACGTTTGGTACACCGATATAATACGTCACGCATGTGTTGTGTTTGCACGACGAGGCGGGGGTGAGGGGCGCGATAACGTTGAAATCTGGTGACGAGGTTGATAACATACCCGCCGGGGGCTTAAGCGCATTTGCGCGGAGCTGCGCTAATTCGATGCGTTTGGCGCACTGTTTGAGGAGCGTCGGTGCGCGCGGGTGTGTGTGTGTGTTGAGTGCAGCCGCCGCCTGTCCGAGCGTGGTGCGGGCGCCCGTAGCGCTCCGCACCGCCTCCTGCTACAAGCAGGCCCCGTCCCGCACCTCGCGGGTGCAAGCCCGAGCGCGCGGCGGCGGCATGCGGGTGGCGGGGAGGGGAGGGGGCCGCCGGCGAAAATGAG
>NW_026267148.1:38512-40564 GCF_000697945.3 Frankliniella occidentalis
CCGCCGAGGACGACTCGTGGAGGCCGCGGAGGCCACCGTCCAGCTGGAGCTGCGAGGAGCAGCGCCGCGCCGGCGCCGGCTGTCAGGTGAGAGGAGGACCAGGACCGTCGCGTGCGCGTCGGGCAGACACGGGCCGGGACTACAGAGTGTGAGTGAGTGAGTAAGCGAGCGAATCAACGAGTGAATGAGTGAGTAAGCGTGCGAGCGAGTTAGCGAATGAGTGAGTGTGTAAATGTGTGTGTTGGTCGAGTGAGTGAAGGTGGTGAGCGCTGCTCATCCAGTTGCACTAGATGCCGCAAGCTGCTTGCTTTCCTTTCCATCTACATATTTAGTTTGCAATTTGCCTTTACTTTCTATCCTTTTGCTTCGAACGAAAAAAATCTGCATGGCTAAAAGCGGGCAACGGGGCAAGAGGTGAAGAGGGGGGAGGGGGAACGCCATGTGGCGGTCCGGGCGGGGAGGGTTTGGGTTATCGAAGTCCTGCCCGATTGGATCCTCATCAAACTGCCATTACAAGACCTCGTTAGAATTGTATCCCCATTTTAAAGTCAAAATGTTTGGCCGAGAGCACGGAGCAGCACGCGCGCCATCTGCGCACGGCCCCGGCGCCAACCGCGCCGCAGCGCCAGGCTGTGCCACGCCTCGCCCGTGACGAGCTGTGACGGGCGGTGACGGACCCGACAGACGCGGGGGGCGCCCGGCGTGGGAGTGTGTCGCCTGGCTCGTGTCACACACGCCCTGCAACATTCAGTCCTGACTCGCTTAACCTTTCGGGCGGGCGCGCAGGCGCGTGCCTGCAAGTTGTTCCAGTCGGGCGTCGTTACGATCGGGAGGGGGGGGGGCCTTCGGCGCCGAATAATTAACTTCGGGACTTGAGACAAGACGATGCAGTATCGACCGCGGGGCGCGCGTGTCGGGTGTCGGGCCCGGCCCCCCGCTGCAACTAATCAAGGGCCGGAGTTTTTATCGCCGCGGGCTGACCAGCCGGGCCCGCCGGCGACGGGCTGTATGAGTGAGATTTACTTCCGCTCTTGAAGCTGTTGGCTGCAGCTCCGACCCGCCCCGCCGCGCTCCGCCACGCCACGCCCTGCCGCGCCCCGCCTGTGGTGCGACTGCGGGTGACAGCTGAGCGCGAGTAGAGGCCAACAGCAGCAGCGTGGCGTGGCGCGGCGGGGCGGGGTCCTGTCGGGGGGTCTCGCGTCGTGGCGTGGCGTGGCCTGCCGGGCTTCCTCGGCGGGGCGGCATCGGGACGCGCCCGCTCCAAGACGCACACGCCCCAGGTCTCCTCGTCAGCCGCACACGCTGGCGCCCCCGGGCGGGGCTGGGGCGGGCTGCTAGCGCCCCCACGCCGCCGCCGCCGCGCCTTTCCTCCTTCTCGTGAACCTCGACGTCGGCTAGCGTGGACAAGGCGAATGGGATTTTTACCAGTCTTTGATTAAGCAACCGCTGGGTACAGGATAGGTGTGCGGTGCTATATCTGCGTCCCCGAAAAAATCACAAGCCATGGCAACCAACGTATGGTTGTGAGCCAACCATGCCACATCTTATGATTTTTCGGGGACACAGAAAGCATCGCACACATATCCTGCGGTAAAAACAATATTTTTCGTTCTCAAAATCCAAAAGAGTGTGGTATCAATCGGGTTTTATGGTGCCCCCGAGACAACCATACGCTGGTAACCAAAGGTAATAATCTGTCTGGGTGGAGCAACCCCTGTCTATGAAGTGTAAGTAGGTGGTGTGGCGGTGTGGCCGGGACTCCCTCAGGTAGGACATAAAGAGTTGCTGGCCGCCGAGGTCCGCCCGCCGGGCCGCGCCGTGCCCGCTCCACCCTCAAAGAGCCGCGGCCCGCGCTGCCTTGGCCGCTGATTGATCGTTACAAGCTCTGTCGCGGGCAGGCCGCCGCCGCCGCCGGTCCCCGCCCTGCCCCGCCCCACACCGCCCTGCGAATAAGGCGAAACTCACTGCGTCCGCAGCGCGCGCTATTCAATTCTCAATTGATCTGGAAATAAGGCCCCGCGCCGCCCGGCGGGCTGTTGTGGGCCGGGGTGG
>NW_026267148.1:41064-42677 GCF_000697945.3 Frankliniella occidentalis
GGGGCGGGGCGGGGCGCCGCCAGACGCAGGCTCGGGGGCAGGCCGGCCAGGCTCACCGCAACGCTCCGCACGGCTCCGCACCGCCGCGTCACTGGCACGGCAGCAGCCAGCCCGAGCGGCCCCGGGGCCAGCAGCCTCTACCCGCTGATTCCTCGCCGCCCCGGCCCCGTGTCACGGACAGCGGAGGTCGGGCCAAATAGCAGCAGGGCCGCAAAAGCAAAGCTGGACCCTGAATAACGTCCAATCCCTGGAACAGACTGGAACGACCCTGCTCACAAACATTGTGCAAGAGTCAGAGGAGCACCCACTTATAGGCGCCTGTCGGCGCAAACAGACCTTGACCGAGTAGAAAGGGGCAAGCGAAGATCCAAAGTCGTTTTTTTGACGCGGGAGTCTCGCGCTGCTCGGGCGGCAAAACAAAACCGCGCGAGATTTACTCTCGCTTGAACTTGGCCCTAAAGAGGTCCAGTGCGGACCAGCTGCAGGCGCTTGTCATCGTCGCTGCCACCTCCCGTTTCTCGTGCCACGCTGCAGAGTTGGTGAGGTGGAACGGAACGTGCGCGGGGTATAACGTGTGAAGGGTCCGGCGCCCCAGCGCCACCGCCGAGCGGGGCAAGATGCACGCCTGAGGTGTGGCGGTGGGGTCGGGTGGGGTCGAGGGTGTGGTGTGGTGGTGTCGGGCGGGGCTGTTGTTGGTCGGACACGCCTTGTCACGCCCGCGTCATATCGTTTCCCACGAGGAGCATGTGGTTCCGCGGCAGCCCCGCAGCACTGCATGCGTGGAGCAAAACCCAAGCTCCGGACGAGTTTTCCACGGGAGCGATCTGATGGTGTCGGGCAAGTCCCCGCCCTGCCTCGCCCCGCGCTCCCCAGCAGGTCTGGCCTGTCCGTGACAACAACGGCGAGTAAAAGCAGCCAGCAACTCCACTTGACGGCTGCCAGCTGCCAGCGCCACGCCACCCCGCCACGCGCCCCGCCTCTCCCCTCCCACCTGCTTCTTTTGCATCCCTGCGCACGCCCCTGCCGGCCCGTCGACCTGCCCCCATTCGCCTTTTAATGCTGCCTTCCATAACCTTTATTACGGGGCTCGTAAGGTTGCCTATAACCCCTCGACACCGGCCGCCCCGCTCCAATAGACAAATAAGGCAACTCACTATAAAAGTGAAGCCCGTTTTATGGGGTATATGAATTTATTCATTTTAGTGAAATAGTGTACTTAATATATTCATGGCACAGAAACGACATTTATTTTAAATATTTTGCTCAAAGCCGTTGTACACTAACACACAAAAATAAAACTTTCTTTAACGGGTTTGCTTCTTTCGAAATTCCCCCGATCCCCGAAACTCTTGTTCAAAATCATAACCCATCACACATCATAACCAAACTACTTTCAAAAGTCTCCATGGAATTTAACTTGGCGCTTGGCGCAAGCAGCGATATCGAAACCAAAAGGTTCACCCGAGGTACGATTCCTACCTGCTGGTTGAAATGACGACTCACGCCAGGACCGGGCACCTCGCAGGCAGAGCGCCTGCGGCCGGGGAGGGTAGGCTGACCCGCCGAGCACCGCTGCACAGCGGGCCAGCCGCTCTCCGCCTGCGCAGCGCACC
>NW_026267148.1:42727-45155 GCF_000697945.3 Frankliniella occidentalis
CTGTTACATGCCAGTATGGCGGGTTGCATAAGCACCGGTTCGCAGGCGCTGTCAGGAGTGCGCAGGATTTCGCGCATCGCCGCTGAACCGCGAGCCTCCCCGTGGAACCGCTGGGGGATGCGCGAAATCCTGCGCGCTCGTGCGCGCTCCCAACAGCACCTGCGAGCCAACACGTATGCAACCTGCTATACTGGCATGTAAGAGCTGGGACACTTGGTATCTAACCCTGGTCTAACCGCCATGGGATGGGACGAGGGGTGGACCACTTGGAAATTTCATGTACACACTAAAAATATTTCTAAAATTCTAGATACACCAAAAACTGTAGTACCACACATGCGTCACACATGTACAGTGTGTGTCTCCAGAGTGGGGCTGGGTGCCCAACCCTGCACTTTAATCCGAGAACCGATCGGGGATGATCGTCCTGTTTGCAAAACGGCTCTGATGTTGGGCTTATCTTTACAATTCTGTTCGGAAACGACTGTCGGGGCCGCCTTTGTGTTCTGTCGCGCACCGGGTTCCGGTTCCGGCCCGGCCCGGCCCGGGGCCGCGGGGGTGGTCGGTGACGGCGATGGCGTGAGCGAGGTGTCAAGGTGGTGCCGCCCCGGCCGCGCCGCCACCAACGACCTTGGACCTTGGGCCGGGACCCTCGGCGGGCGCGCAGCCGCGCCGTGGCGTTTGTCTGCCGGGCCGGAGTTGATCCGGGTGACTTTGCCTCCAATAATGAGGTGGCGCCTGCAGTGCGACGCCGGGCCAGGAAGGCCAGGAGGCCAGGAGGGGCCCACCGGCCCACCCTGTGGTGCATGTCAGCTGACGCTTTGCACGCCGGGTCGCGGGACTTCCCGGCGGCGTGCAGCGCCCGGGAAGGGCAGCCCCTGGCTCTGGGGTGGTTTTGTGGAGGGCCTTGTAGGGCCATACACTCACACACACACACACTCCTACATACCCATACATAGGGCAGCCCCTGGCTCTGGGGTGGTTTTAGGGAGGGCGCCCGCGGGCCACCCCGCCCCGCCCCGCCCCGTCCTCGCCCCACGGGGGCGGCGCCAGGCCGCCCGGGGCTCAGGGTGGTGCGCGACCACGCGAGCGGCGCCGTAAATGACGCTGCAGTTGTACTAAACGCGACTGAATGCAGCGCGCGGAGCCGGCCGTCCGTTTTGTAGCCCGGACGGCCAAATGGGTGGAGATTATCGGGGTAAAAGAAGGACTGCTCAAAATCGCGCGCTGATGGAACTAGGGATAGTCCAGAAAAAGCGCGTTGACTGACTCTTTGTCTGGTTTGTACCGCCACATATTTGTACTGTCGAGGAACAGGTTTAGTATAACGGTCAAATAAAGGTGTCGGCGGCGGTGGGTGTTGTTTCGGCCGAGCGCTAACTAAATGTCCCCCGTGCACTGGTGGCGGTGGACCTCAGCAGAGCCGGGCTGCTGCAGGGACAGCTGTGCGGCCCCACCCCGTGCCTCCCCGCCCCCGGGGCCACAGCTGGCGGAGCGCTCGCTGCGGCCCCACCCGGCCCCGGCAGGGCAGGCCTCAGAGCACGGGGCGCGGCGCGCAGCTGGGCGCAGCTGTGCCAGCCCGGCCGGCCTGTGCGCGGCTGGGGCGCCCATTAAGGAGGGCCGCTGCGCCCCACCGCCCCGCCCCGCCTCGGCCCACCCCACCCCGCCGCACTCCGCCGCGCCCCGCCCGACTCGTCATTCCGTTATTGCGCTAGTCGCACCTGACGCGCGGGTGGGCCCAGCCGCTGGGCTCCCACCCCACCCTGCCCCCCGGGTGGGGCAAACTTTGTCATGGCAGCCCCCTCAGGCGGCCGCCCCCGGCCCCGTCAGCAGGACCGCCCTGGAACTTCTCACACACTCCCCGCCCCGCCGTGCTGCCCGCCGCGCCCCGCTGTAGTCTGTGATCCAATGAGTTGTGCGTGTGCTTGCAGGTGTCGGCATGGCCCGCCCCCAGCCCCCCTCCCTCTGAGCGCCGCCCGGGGCCATGGACAAGCACGTGATTAAGGAGGAGTTCGGTGGGGAAGTGGGGCCCTCGGAGGCCCTCGGGACGCAGGGGGGGAAGGAGCTTGGGGGCCCGCAGGGGCGCGGACAGCTCAACAGGATACGACGGAAAGGTAAGCATACACGGGGAGAGGGGATGGGGAGGGGCGAGGGGCTCATCGCGCGAGGGCTTAGCTCGCCCGCCCGCCCCGCCGCGCTTCTCCCCCCTGGACTGCCCAGCCCAGCAGCCTGCATATCTCGCTGGGACAGCTGTTTGTGCAGATCGAACAGGGCCCAGCCTGCTCAGCGCACGGGTCCGCTTCGGCAGAGGGCTTCGGCTACGCGTGCGAGTGAGTGACGAGGCACACTGAGCCCCTCTCTCCCTCTCTCTCCCTCTCTCTCTCGCACCTGTCGCTGCTCCGGACGCTCCCGGAGCGCGGGGCGCCGG
>NW_026267148.1:46528-49123 GCF_000697945.3 Frankliniella occidentalis
TTCAGGATCACGGGAAGCTCACTCACGAAGACACGTCTTCACTCTTCAAACTCTGGCGGGACACTGACTCGGGCTAGGCCAAGCCAAGCGTTCGGTGGATGCATTATTCTCCTTCCCCAATATGAATGGACCAATAGGGGAGCAACACGCAGTGCGTAGGGGAGGGTCGCGGCGGTGCAACGATGTACGCGGACGCGCTGCAGTACTCTTGCGCTGAGCTAGCCTCGCAAGGGCCTCACACCACCCCCCCCCCTTCCTTCCAAGGGAAAGTTATACAATACAAAAAGGTGCGATTCATATTGGAGGTAGAGTGTTTCAGCTTGCCGTGATCCTTTGACCGATATATGTGTACAAACAATTGGTTCAGCAATACATAACTTAAGGATAAGTACAGTTCAGTCTTCGTTCAGTCATTAAGTTGCTGAAGTAATGAGATACAATTTGTTAAAAGTTTACAATGATACAAACATTGAAAGGAGTGATTACATTGTTAAAGAGAAATACAAGAATAACGGTAGTAGCAAAATAATAGTCTGATAAAATACAATTATTACAAAAATGACAAAGTAGCAAAATATGGAATAAGTTTATCGAAGATAAAGTTTGGAAAATACAAGAAATGTAATATTTAATTGAGTATGAAGACATTGAACATATCTGAGATGTACGAATAATAAGAGTTCAATAAAAGTCAGTGCCATTAAAGGACCTGATCAAGTACAAGATGAGTGGTTAATTACTTACACGCTAAGTCCTAAAAGAAAGGGTGATGATTGTAATGAGAAAGAAACAAAGGGGATACAAAAAATAATACAAATAGAAGAAACATTGAAAAGGGAGAGAAAATTTTGTTACAATGACAAAACTTGCGAGAAATGGGGATACAAAGGCAGAGAAAAATTTGTTACGATGACAAAATTTTGTGAAGAAAGGGGTATAAGGTAAATTTAAAGGTAAGAAATGATGGTTCAAATTAATACATAATTTTAAGACACACATGAAAAAATGACAAAAATGAAGCTAAATGCGATTTTGGTGATATAATGATGAGAAAGAACAATTTTAACATTAGTTAGAAGAAAATACTAATAGTGATGATTACATAGTTACGATTACAAAGTATGCAAAATGAAATTTTAGTAAGAAAATTGAAAACTAATATATAAGAAGATGATGAGTACAAAAGGACATACAAGAGTTTTGTTTTGTATGCAAATAGAAAGAAAACTTGAGAAACAAAGTAACTTGCAATAAAATCTACAGTAAAAATGATTAGTTTCGATAAAAGTACATGCTAAGAACACCTGAAAATAAAAACATATGAAACTGGAAACATTTAAAAACAGTTGATTTCATAATCTTGATAAGTTATTCTTAAAAGTGAATTGTTTCTGCGCCTCTCCTCAGAGTTTAGTGACAGTATTAACTTCGTCGGTTGCGGTTTAAGCTACGCATCGGATGGGCATCTGTTTTATGGACAGAGCTAAGGGAACACAGAAAAAAGGGGTAAAAATACCAGTTTGTCCAAACATTTTGATACTGACCAAAGTACTGAGGCTGTGGTGATGTAGGGCTCCTAGAGCGGCACACATTGAAAGGTGTCTTTGGAGTCTTGGGGGCTTGCTGTTGTTTCACCTGTCACTTTTGCCAGATCAGGTGACAGGTGATTTGGTGTTCGCAGTGTCACAAAGTGACTGATTTCCGGTGCGGGGAGCACAGAGTACTCGCGATGAGGGTACGTCCACTCAAACCATAAGCTGTCCGAGAAAAGATACTCAGGACCTGGTGGGGCTTGGTTTGGAGGTGACAAGTCACGCCCGTGACAAAGGTGCGAGGAAGTTGGTGCGAGTGCAGCGTGCATAGGCTACGCGTGCTGCCGCACAACATCGGTGTCGGAGCTGATGATAAGTTGACGTTGACAACCAGTTCAGTACAGAATGCATTTGTTTTATGGACTGGTAGTAATGAGAAATGACAACGCATTCGATTAATGATTTTGAAGAACTTAATTTGACGTAAATAATGGACGAATATGCTAATTTTCGTTGTCACAAACCGATAAACCGAGAGGAGGGCAGTAAGTTGGTACTTTACTGTTTAAAAGACTGGCCTACGAGGGGCTGAGAAAAAAAAAATGAACATCATCAGTTTCATAAGTTTCATCGAGTGACTAAAGGTGACGGACGTCTTTTGTAACGATAGTCCGAAGAACAAGTAAAACATTATGTTACGTGAATTCAAACTTATACTATATCTTAACTACATAATGACACCTTTGAGACAAAAGGAAGTACGACATGAAATATTAAATACGATTGCGGTAAACAATTTCAGTTTTACCCTTTATAATCAGAAAAAAAAAGCATACACAAGTGCTACAATCAGGCATTGTAAGGGCCTTTTCACGAATCTCACTTAATCTAAGTGCTAAAGTGCAAGTCTTTCTTGCGCAAAGGAGATCAAAACATACAACAATATGTTCCATACGAATCTGGTAAACAGAATTCTTTTTTCCGTCTGTAAAGTCAGAAAGACAAAATCGTGAACGAGATCGAGATTGAAATCTCATACTCGATTATTTGCTTACGTTGAGTT
>NW_026267148.1:50038-51974 GCF_000697945.3 Frankliniella occidentalis
AGTAATCAGCAGCTTGTACTCAAGTAAAGTGCAAAAGTCCGTTTGTTAGTTAAAGCGTAAAGTTGTCAGTTGTCAGCGTCAAAAGCAGAAACGCCGTAACGCTGCCAGAGCGTAAAGTTCAAAGTTCGCCAGTTAAAGCAGCAGAAACGCGCAAGCAGTAGTCCAATGTATTTAGGCAGTGGGGCTCTCGCGCGCCTCTGCCCGTGCCCGTGCCCCTGCCCCTGCCCCTGTAGTGCTGTTCAGGCCTAGCAGCTGCCGCGCAGCCCTATGCAGCTCTGGACGCCGTTCTCCGGCCGCCTTTTTACGACCCGCCGTCATAAAAGAGAGCATAAAGCACTGGGCCACCGCGCCCATTGTGTGTGTGTGTGTGTGTGTGTGTGCGCGTGCGCGCGCGTGCGTGCGTGCGTGCGTGTGGTGCTTTAACACTGCCGCGTTCAATGGTGATGCGTTCAATGTCGCCGCGCCCCGCTCGCCGCGCCATGTTTGCCGCGTCCCGCTCGCCGCGCCATGCTCACCGCGCCTTGCTCGCCGCGCCATGCTCACCGCGCCATGCTCGCCGCGCCGTGCTCGCCGCGCCTTGCTCGCCGCGCCATGCTCACCGCGCCTTGCTCGCCGCGCCATGCTCACCGCGCCATGCTCGCCGCGCCGTGCTCGCCGCGCCATGCTCACCACGCCACGCTCGCCGCTACACGCCACGATTGCCACGCCACGCTCGCCGCGCTCAATACCGCGTTCAAAGCCGCGTTCACGCCTAGCTGCCGCTGTGCCCCGTCGCGGCTCACCGTCTCTGCCGCGCCTAGAGTTGATAGTAAAAACTCAACGCCAATCGCCAAAAGTCATCTGCTTTCACGTTAGCGTTAGCGTTAACGTTTTTTTTTTAGAAAATGAGATGAAAGTTATGCGATGTCCTATGCAATGAGAATACAACAAGAAAAGCTTAAACAGAGGTCGGAATGATCGACCTGGTAAAGCAATGCTGCCGTACAGATTTCATGATAGGGACAATTACATCATATCGGACTTTAACTGTGACCGTTACGGGAGAAGGGCCGATGATGACTGCATTTAGACGGTGTACGGAAATCAGAAAAGTTCATTTGAAAAGCATGTTTTGGTCATTCACTTCCAAGTAATTGAGAGTAACAATTAAGGAGTGTAATTAGAACAATGCAATAAAAAAAGAAAAAGCAGGGAGTACCGAAGTTACAGAAAGTTAGGGGGGGTAAAATACTGCAAATTAGAGAAGTTGGTGTTAGAGATAAAAGCTGTACGAAACACAATAACATTTTAGAAACAGCTGTAAAATTAGCAGAGAGGTGGTTATTTTGCACGAGAAGGAAAAAAAATGTCAACAAGTACACTAGTTGGTATACTTAAAATACATAGATAACAAATTCCTTAGACTTGCGGAAATTGTTCTTATTGTTTTTATCTGTTGTTAGAGTAATCTAAACTATTCGTGCTGTTTTCATCTTTCGATGAGATAGCTTAAATTATTAGTATTTATTATGATTTATCAGTTGCCTCTTTCGCAACAAACATACACAATTTGTGCAATTTTATAAAATTGAGGGGGCTTTGGCTCCTGGGGTTTTGCTGTCAGAGCGAGGTTCCGAGCCTCTATGAGATTTTCAATCGCTATCGTGGCTGCGAGGTTTTTATCCTCCGAAATCGCCATCTAAATTCTACAACTTTATCTGCGAGGTTTCGATCCTCCGAAATTGTCAAAGAAACGTCTAAGTTCTTTTGTTGCGAGGTTTTTATCCTCTGAAATGCCCATTCGAAATGTCTATTCGAAATGTTCCTAGGATCTAAAAAGACGTTTTAGATTCAATAAACTCATTATGGAATGCAATGACCGTACTGAAGGTTCAATTGCGAAATTTCATCAGAATGTTCATAATCTGAATGGCAAAAGTAAGAAAACTTCTTAAAT
>NW_026267148.1:53618-54320 GCF_000697945.3 Frankliniella occidentalis
GGCTGGACGCGCCGCGGAGGGGTGGCTAGGGGAGGGGTGGGGGGTGCGCGACGCGGTGACTGGGGTGACGCCGCGGAGCGCGCGGGGCGGGCGGCGTGCCTCGGCCGCGGCGCTGGCTTGTTGTCTAGGCGGATTTGAAATATTCGATTGCCACAAAGTTATATCGAGCAGGACACTAAGGGGGCAGTAGGACATTGTTGCAAAGAGAAATAGAAACACATACAGACAGTAAGATTTAAGCACAAGCACTTATGAACACTGATTAGTGGCGTGGCGTCGGTTCCGTGGCTTGGTGACGCTAAAAGCTCGGCCGGGCAAGGCGGGGCTGCTCGGGGCACAGATACAAATCACACATTGGAAGGGAATACACGGAGCGGTAGGCATTTTCACTGGAGTATTTTTTTTACAGTTCACTGTAATTAAATCAAATTAAGAAGAGCATTATATCCACCTATCGAGAGACCGAGCTGCACACCACTGTAAGGTTTTATGATTGGTGCTGTGGATATTTTACATTATTGTTACTCGTAGGAGTCCTTATCTCCTTTTTAGGCGTGGGTAATCTCGAGTAGGTTGAATGATAACTCTCATAGACATATTAACTCATATTCACTATACTTCACTCATTCTGGTAATGCGCTTGGGTTCAGGATCACGGGAAGCTCACTCACGAAGACACGTCTTCACTCTTCAAACTCTGGC
>NW_026267148.1:56055-60110 GCF_000697945.3 Frankliniella occidentalis
TAACCTACCCAGCCTGGGTTCTTTGGTTCAGCAGGGGTGTGTGACAAATGAGGAGAACAGAGAGTATAGACTTTGATAATAACTTACTTGTATTCTAGATAATCCAATACAGGCGATAATCCAGTATAAGGTACGTTGATCACAGACACTACTTTGGTATTACAACCACGACGGGCAGAGGTACGTTACGGTACTGAAGATGCAGGTGAGACTGGCACCGAAACAGGGGGGCACTACGTTTATATAGTTTTGGATGGGCCCGGCCGAGCCCGCACACCTTGTACCGGAAATGGGGTGAGGAGGAATGCGGTGCGGCGGCGCTCGTGTGCAGCGCCGTCTTGGAATACTCTGCTAGGAGTATTAGCAAATAATATTATAAGGTCCTTAACGACGCCCCTACAACAGTATAACCAGCAGTAAGAGGGAGGAGTCTACCACAGCAGAATTTCTAGGTTCAGAGACGAGTTAACGTGATTGACGAAGTAGAAGAAGGGAAGAGGCGATGATTGTTTTGGGCGGTGTGGGTGAGTTTGGTAGAAAGGGGTGGTAGTTTGTGGCGCCGTGCTGATTAACAGTTAATTGTTTCATAGACTGACCAAAAGCTATTTTCTTTTATCAGCCCGCCCACCGCTCTTCCAGCCTCGCTCCCTCTCCCCCAAATCTTCTTCTTGCCTACTTATCTGCGGGAAGCAGCCACGCCGCCCCCTCCCTCTCCTCCGGTCCGCAGGGTTGTCGTGGCAGCGCGTAGTGTACGCTCGTTAAGCCATCTAACCTTGCGCCGTTCGCTTCACAACGTAGACGAAAAGGCTGTTTCAGCAGGAGAATCTTACCCACATCGAAAAGGTTACCACGCACCCTGTTTCTTTTTGAAACTAGTGATTTTGATTTGCTCATTTTCAGAGGAAATATATCGCACTTAATCAGTTTGAGGTACCGGGGAGACGAAAACAGCAGCCATAAAGGTTTGGCATGAGTAGGTACTGCGGCTATGGCGGCTGCTTTGAGTGGGTTTGGGCGTGGGAAAGCAAGGGTCTGACGGGGTGGGGCGCACAAGCGGAGTGATGTTTTCCAGCCCAGTATGAAAAGTCTGCACGTTGTTTTCATTATGCGAGACCTTTGCCTTCATAGCACTCTTCTCGGTCTTATAAGTATACTCTCTCCCATGGGAAAGATTGTTGCTGCGTAACCGAGCACGCGCGGGTCGCGGGTCAGTCCTACTCACCCGCCTTTCCTCGCTCCCCGTTAGAAGGCGCCGTAACCCCTTTTTGAAGTTGAGGTTGAAGTGGCCCCCGAGCGCAAACGCAAACCCGCAGCCGAAAAGAGCGTGCTCGGTCGCACCCGGCATACAACTCGAGCCTCCAACTCCGACACTCCTCCAAACTTGACTCACTCACCAAGGTGTGCGTGTTGGCAAGTGTTGGCATGTTTCGGTCTGGAACCGTCCAACGCTGGCCGGCGGAGGGGCCGATCTTCTTCCACCAACCCAGTTCAGTTGCCGCGCGCTCCTCCTCCGGCAGCGGGCCTCGCCTCGCGCGCCCACCTTCCGCTCCGCTTTGGGAACCGTCAAACGACAAATCGGGTGGCAAAAGGGGCGGAGCAAAACACGGAGCTCGGGCCGCATTAACATCAAAGAGGGCTCGGTGGACCGCTGGGCGGGAGAGCGCGGGCGGCCCACGGCAGGACAGTGCAGCGAAATGGTTCACAACTGGAGTCACCGGTTAGTCGGGGGGTTCTCAGCAGGGAGTGCCTGCGCTACATTCGAAACCACCTTCAGGAAAAATGGTGCGAACTGTCACGGGGTGCGGTGAAAAGGGGGACTCGGAATTGTTCGCTTAGTGCCCAGTCCGTTCCGGAAAGGTGTATCAGAGCGGGTGGGGTCATCCAAGGACCACCATATGAGCCCACAAAAATACCCAGTCTAGTCAGTGCAAGCTGTTGTAGCGCCTGATGGGTAGGCAACATATTGCCAGCAATGCACACGTGCATTGCTGGGTGGCCTACCCTGGGTTTCGCAGGCGCCGAGCTCCTGTACTCTGCCGAACGAACCTAAGAAAAGCGGACGTAATTTATGGATGATCACATAGCCCGAGGAGTAAACATCACTTCAGAAATGGGTGAACTTAACTAGTTGACGAATCTACTTAGGTTTTAGTAACTAAGGTTCTTTAGTATTACTTGACATTTTTATAATCTCATCTTTCTCAGTAGATGGTGCTTTTTGTGTATAACGATATTTCCCGATTAAACGGTGACTATGGAAAACGATTGGAGACGTGAATCGTCAGAGCCCTTGTACTGTGGCAATAGTCGAAGAAACTTACCCCTCGCCATGGCCCCAGCGACTCAAGCGAGTAGGCAATCCCACAACCCACAACACAGTAGTTAGTGTCCGCTCTGAAACACCCGGTACAGCAGCACTGGTTAACAGGAAAGTCGTAAATTACCAAGATACTTTGGTGAGCCGCCCCATCGTCGGGCGGGCCCCACCCCGCCCTCTCCTCTATTCCGCTTCCTTTCTTCTCCTGATTCGTTCGTAATGACACGACCCGCTCCTTGGTTGCCAGCCCACCTTTAATATTTTAACAAGGGTGGAGCGACGGCGCGCGTCTTCCGAGGCCACACACCTGTTGTCCAGGCACAAGCCATACGTTTTCAAAAATAAAATTGAAACTTTTTAATGGCCAACGATTACTCTTTTCTTTTGATCATTTCGACGGTCGATAGGTGCCTTATAAGACAAATACAGAAACAACAACATTTTATTTCCAAGAAATGAAACTGTTATAGGAGTTGACCACTTCCCGTCCCTTATTTTTCACGGCACTGAAATTAAAAACATCCCAGTAAGTTTACGGCACGTTAACCAAAACCCTGAACCAAGCCGCAAGCTCCGCTGCCCCGGTGCCGGCCGGGCGGGCAGGGCCGAAGCCCAGGCCGGCCCAACGGCCCGACGGCCCTACCCACCTGCTCATTCTCAGGACCCTTACATTCCCAGCTTCGACCCTCGCTCGATCACATCGACCTATTGTATAATGCACGCCGAGTTGTAAACCGAACGCTTCGTTCCAGGCAGCAGCGCGCGCCCATCCGTGCTGAGGGTGCACTGACTTGTGACCAGTCATCCAAACAACCACTGACTGAGAATAAAATGGAAACAAACGAATGGCAGATCTGCGAGATGTACAGTGCCTCCAGTGCCTATCGTGATGCACATACACACATGCCCTTCGCCGGAGGGTGAAGGGTGCTTCGGCCGCGCAAACTGAGTGACCCGGGCGCGGGAGGGGTATCGCGCGGTGTACGGCGTGAGGACTCTGCGGGGAGGAGAAGGGCGCGGCGGGGCATGGTGTGGAGGGCCGCGGCGCTGCGGGTGCGCGTGCCCGCGGGGCTGTGCTCTGCTGTGCTCCGCAGCTGCCAGTTCCCATACAGCCTTCCTCGACGAGTTTCCAAACCCACGCAACGCGGCGCTCCCAGCGAGGGGGCCGTGTCCCAGCCCCAGAGCGCGCCCCAGCGCGCGGCCCCGGCGGGGGGGGAAAGGGGCAGGGGGAGAGCGCTATCCGCTGAGCCCTCGGGCGCCCCGGGGTCCGGAGGGCACGTCGATACGACCTGCACCTCTTCTGGAAAGGGCCGCCGCGGCCGCCGTGACGCGGCCGCCTTCAAGTAGAGAGGCGCGCACGTGGGCCGGCAACACGCGGCCCGGCGCCGACCCGCACGTGCGCGCGGCGTGGCCGTGCACGTGCCGCGGGGCTGCCGACGTACTGCAGGGCCGGCGACCTACCGCAGGGCCGGCGACGTACCGAGGGGCCAGCGACGTAGTGCGGGGCCGGCGACGTACAGAGGGGCCGGCGACGTAGTGAGGGGCCGGCGACGTGCCACGGGTCCGCCGACGTGCCCGACGTGCGGGGCCGGCCGGGCCGCGCCACTGCAAACGCAATTACGGGCCGCGCCTGTGAGGCGGAGATTGTCACTTTCACGACTTGGTGCATCCCCCGCACTGCGCGGCGAGGCGGGACCGGCGGCGCCGCCTTTCTTTTGAGGCCCCCGTCGTCGGCTTG
>NW_026267148.1:60452-61124 GCF_000697945.3 Frankliniella occidentalis
CGCGCGCCCAAACACAAAGCTGCGGCCGCTACGCCCCGCCCCGCCTCCGGTGGAAGAACTGCTCCAGGGCCGGGCCGGGGCCGGAGCGGGCCTGTCAGAAACAGCTGCAGCACAACAACATGCGGCTCCAGGCGGCCAGTGACGTCCCGGAGGGGTGGGGGTGGGGGGTCGGGGGTGAGCAGCGCGGCGAAGGGCGGCGGGGGCAGAGGGGGAGGGACTGAGCTGAGCTCAAGAGGACTGGAGTGTTGATGGTCTCGCGTGTGCTGGCGAGTGATGGCTTGATAGACTCGGCGGTGCGGGAGGAAAAGTGGATTTAGGGGGGGGGGGTCGAGGGAGTGTTGACCCCCAGCGGCGCGCAGTGTCTCTCAGACCGGCAACATTGCGGGAATTGAGAATTAATACATGCACTCTAAATGCAATGTTGTTCCTAGAAATGGAACGTTTTTGTGCACATCCAGACCAGATGCAATTTTGTTCCTAAAACTGCACACATTGTGTGGGGACCTGAGGTTCATCGTCAAACAATTCCAGGTAGATTACTCACACCGCGCACTTTCGTTGTTATTCTGTACCACATGCACGGGTACGCACGGGTTTGACTATCTACGCTGCCCACGGCTCCTTAAGGCCTCGAGCGAGTATAGGCAACCCACTGGCACGCGTGCATGCAGT
>NW_026267148.1:66142-66810 GCF_000697945.3 Frankliniella occidentalis
AGGGGGCAATCGCACGGCACGTCACTCGCGGAAATTGGAATGTCAACTTGACGTCCCTTGACCGCAGCGCCGAGGCGTGGCGCGCCGCTTTAGCTTTCAATATCCGAGAGCCGTGCTGCGCGCGGACCAGCGCTTATTTGCAGTCTGACAAGAGAGAGAGGGAGAGAGGGGGGGGGGTCCTTGTCACCCCAATAAGAGCTGACCACATATCACACGGGCATGACGAAAGCCCTGTCCTTGTACTCAAAAACGCACAGAAGTTGCATGCCGATACGTACTACGTGTGAAGGCGATCCTTCGTGTCGCCCCGCCCCGGTCAGCACGCCACAGGTGGCAGGGCGCAGCGCGTGTATGACCGGTAGTGAAGGCAAAAGGGCCCCCCTGGCTCACCCTTCCCCCTTAAGAGGGGAGGGGGCGAGGCATTTCCTGACCTAGACACCCCCCATCCGCCCTCCTCCACCCCCTCTTGCGCCTGGACCTGCCGGGCTGTCGCTGACACACCACTATTTGTTTGAGGAATATTTTTTTCGCGTCCCCTTTTGTACCTCGAGTTCACACGGCGCGTGCGTCTGACAGAAAACTCATTGCCTATAATATACAGGACAGAGGAGGCCAAAGTGACAGAGAAAGACGTATCGGGAGAGTTTCGCCAGTGAGAAAAGAGAGCG
>NW_026267148.1:73686-76129 GCF_000697945.3 Frankliniella occidentalis
CGCCCCCGCGCCACCGGGCAGCTCCGCCCCTTTACTACTTGCCCGCCGAGCCGCGCCACCATGGCTACGACGCCCTTGATCCAATCTATTCGTCATTCAATTAAAGTCGTAGTGTGGACACGATCGTATCGATTTTCGGACTGCGAGCAAGCAGTTGTGTAATTACGATGAAGTAGACTTAACTGAGTGTGACCTTTACTGTACAAAGACGCTTCGGCAGGGGTCGGAAACGCTCGCTCTGTTCAAAAGGGAAAATGTCGGGGTCATCACTATTACTTACGACGGTACAATCATTACAGAAAGTATGTTAATAGTAATTTCCTCAGAAAAAAGTTGCCTTTCTTAAATAAGACCAGTATACTCTGTGGATTAAATCGATCTAAAAGTTCCAACATCTTAAGATTTAAAACGTTCGCGAAAACATTCCACCTGTTCATTAAGTTTCAGTACAGTTCAGAATGGAACATTGCGAAAGGTGGCTGTATTGTGTGTGAGTATAAAGAGTGACCAGCCCTTGCTCAAAACCCGCACTACCATAGAGAGTGGCGCATTCTGTTACGTGATAAATGGGCGTAGTGGACGCTGTTCGTCTTGGCCAGCTGCAGCCCCCGGGCCACACCCTCCTCCCCCTGGACTAAGCGCGTTTGCCCGTATGTGTGTTGTTGACAATGGAAGAGATTAACCACTGCTGAGGGGGGCGAGAGAAGCGAAAAGAGAGGGTGGGTGAGCCGCAGGGCCGCAGGCCGCAAGGGCGCCCGCCGCGGCGCGTCACGCCACCCGCACAGCGCCGCACAGCACAGCACCACCCCGAAGGCCGTGCTTGGAGCGCGAAATCAGGCCTATACCATTCTGAACAGTTACCTCGACAGTTACTTAACATAACACGTAACTTTACTACCATTAAATTTGTTTTGTTAGATTTTTGAATTGCTCAAGGCGTGTTTTTCTGTTGCTACTTTACACGGCCTGAGAAATTTAGAAACAAAAATTGGATAGCGGCCCGAGTCGTTGCAGCATTATTCGATTCCTGACGAATATCCGCGAATGGGTCCGCTAATGTCTTTAACCAACTTGCTTAAAATGGAAGCAATTGTTTGCTTTCCAGGTGAACCATAAGAGACAAAAACCGTTGAACACTCCAGATATACCAAGAGTAAGCGGTAATTCACAGCGCCACCACATGCACGACGTCGTTTTACTGAGTTGGTTAAAAGCCGCAATGCGGTACACGCAGACCATGCCAGCACTATACCAGAATGACAATTTCCTTTACCACACCGCGCGCGACCGCGCGCCTGTCAACCTGGGGATAGGCAACCCGGGCTACCGGCGTGTTCCAAGCCGGCCCGCCTCCCAGGCGGCCCCCGGCGCGTCTCGTCCTCCAGGTCCAGGTGCGGGGGCTCCGGCCGCCCGGCGGCCCCGGAGGAGTGACCCCGCCCCCGTCCAGCCCAGTCCAGTCCACCCCACGGCCGGGTGGACGCCGCGGACGCGCCGCGCAGCCTGCTTAGCATTCATGCGCCGCACGGCCGGTGCGGGGGCGGGCGGGGCGCGGTATGCAGCGGCCGCACTCTCCACTGGTAAACGATTTTTTATCCTAAACCCTTTACGCCGCGCGTGTCCTGATGACGCCGCTCCGCGATACGAGATCGCCGCAGGGTCATTTGCTGGGCGCAGCGCTCTCCTCTCGGTCGCCGCCCTCGGCGCCCCGCCCCGTGCGGCTGGGAGGGGGGGGGGGGGGTCATTCACTACTTTAGCCGCAGAGCCAAACACATTGAGCCATCCTGTTCAAATAAAGTCAAAATCCCGTTTTAAAAATAAATAGAGTAAGGCCATCTTAATGCGATAAAATGTGTTAGGGTTTTAGGGTGTATTAGAATGTAGTTTTGTAAAGTGATTGGAGCCGAGAGCTATCCCTAACACAAGACAACCTGCGTGTCACCTTGAGCTTTGGCCGGAGCTGGTCCAATAGGGTCACCAGGGTCTCTATGGTCTCCAGGGTCTCCAGGGTCTCTATGGTCTCCAGAGCCTCCATGGTCTCCTATGGGTCTCTATGGTCTCCAGAGTCTACAAGGTCTCGACGAGGGTCTCGAGGGTCTCCTGGGCGGCCGCGGCGGGGGCCCATCCCGCACACGCGGCGCGCGCCCACGTGCCCCGGGGGCCGCGCTGGGGCCGGACAAGCGCACCGACTCCTTATTGACCGCGGCGCCGGCTGCGGCCGGACTGTATCTTATCCGCGCCAATAACGGCGGCTTGCATGTGTGCTCCGCACCGCGCCAGCAGCGTCTGGCGGGGCGGGGAGGGGCGGGGCGGGGCGGAGCAGGGCTGGGCAGGGCCGCAGCGCGGCGCAGCGCGGCGAGTTCGGTAACGTGCAAGCCGCCCTGGGATTGACATTCAATTTCGCTCGGCAATGTTTCGCTTTGAGTTGCGCGGGGCGTGGCGCACC
>NW_026267148.1:76746-79362 GCF_000697945.3 Frankliniella occidentalis
GGCAGGCCATGTTGCGCGGCCGGTGCGGTGCGGCGGCGTGTTATCCGCTCTGCAGTCGGGACGCCCGGCCCGCCCGCCCGCCGCACCCCTTCTGCTGCTGCAACCGCCCGCACCGACCCCCGGGCCCGGCGGAGACTGGGTATGGGAGGAAGAGGAGGAGGCGCGTCGGGATTCAAGCAAAATAAATCTTGAGTTGTAGAGGAGCGGGGCGTGGCGGCGTGGCGCGGGCGGGGCGCCGAGTGGCCTGGCGCCAGGAGGCCCACCACTACGGGCCACCGGAGCAATCGTATCCTAATTAGTCCTGCTCGTGGCCCGCTCCGAGGCCCTTCCCTTCCCCTCTCTCGATGGCCCCTCCCCTCCCCTCTCTCGATGCTCCGTGGCAGCAGCAGCAGCAGCAGCGGCCCACCCTGTCGCCGAAATGTATTCCAGTTTTGTTCGGCTCGTTCGACGCCATCAAACGCTCGTCTCCCTCTCGTGGCGGTTTGGCGCCGCGGTGCGGCAGGCAAAACCATCGGTCCGGTCAGAAAAGTCGGCGGGGGCGCGTCGGGGGCGCGCCGCGAACTTTTGTCCCTCCGCGAAGACGGATAGGAAAAGTGGGCCCCGCGCGCGCGCTCGCTACAACACGGGCCGTGCTTTGCCTGAGATGCGGTCGTTTATCACACGAATCGTAGTCGTCCTGTCTTTACCACAAATTTATGCCTTTGAAAAGGGGGCTTGGGCGGCCCGGGCCGCTCCGTCGCACGGTCTGACCACGTTTCACAACGCCCGCGCCTATCGTAGAGGGGACTGGGTACACGGCAGGTGAAGGGAATCGTCCTCTGTTGGTACAGCACGAGTACTACAGTCATTCTTATAATCATGCGGGCCCTTATCGTACACGATCATCCCGTACCTGCCCCACCACAGTTTTGCGTACCCGATCATGTTCCTTAGGAACAGAATTTTTGGCAGCAGTGTATGGAATGTCATCGTCAACCCCCTCCAGCCCCAAGCCGTGCTGCGGCGCGAGTGTGGGGGCGGGCGCGCCCGGGCGGACGGCTATTTGCGGTGAATATTGATAATAATAATAAAAAGGTCGGACACAGCGGCAGTTTGCCATTGTTTTCTCGTTGATGGCTGGACCCCCTCCTCCCCCCTGCCCCACTCTCCTATCCGTCATCCCCACCAGCACTGCTGCTGCTGTGCAAATTAAACTCTGGGAACAGCCGCCCCCTCCCCTCACCCTTTCTCTCTCGTTCTCTCTCTCTCTATCTCTCTCTGTCCATTGTGATCCGAGTCCGCAATAGGCCCCGGTCGGCCCCGCCCTCGCGGCCCAAGAGCCGCCAGAGTGGAGTTTTAAATCATTTCCAAGCAGACCTTCCCTCCGGGCACCACGGGGGCGCGACTCGCTCCAGCGTCTGGGACTCGTAGACCTCGGCGCGGTGCGCGGTAGCACTCCACCCGAGCGCCATATGAACGTGTGCGGTGGCCCCAGGTGACTGTCCTCCTGGTGTGCGTAGCATGGAACCCGTTAAGCCCCACATGACCATTCATTTGGTCATGCGGATGCTCTCACAACGTGTTTCAGTAAGGAAGTGTAAGTCACCCTATTACACTTCCCCTTCGCCCGCGTCACTGAAATAAGCAGCAAAGAGTCATCGACATGTGACCCGTAATAAACCGAATCATCAAATTTCCCGAAGTGTCCTCTTAATCTCATGCCTGCCTTGTCCTGCCCGCAGGCCCCGCACTCAAGGCCGGCAGCCGCTCCCCGAGCGGCTCTCCGCCGGCCAGCCCCGGCGCGGGCGATCGCGACCGGGACCGCGACCGGGACCGTGACGCGGCGCTCTCGCCGCACGCCGCCAGCCCGCCGCCCAGCGCCGCCGCCACGGCCGCCGCGCTGGGCCTCAACGGCTACACCAGCCGCCTGCTCAACGGGGGCTCGCCCGGCCCCGGCAGCGCCAGCAGCGCCGACAGGAATGCAGGTGAGGGACAGTGAGGGACCTCGCGCCCAGCCACTCGCGTCTTTGATTTGCATAGTTGAAAGAAGTTTCGCTGACTTCCCCTCTCTCTCTCTCTCTCTCCCACAGGTGGCGCATCCCCGCCCAGCCAGCCGCTGTCCCTGTCGCTCACGGACAGGCCGGCCCGGGATGGCGGGGCCGCGGGGGCCGCGGGGGCGCCCGGAGGGGCGGCGGCCCTCTCCCCCGCCCGCTCCCTCGCCAAGATGAAGCGCTTCCTGTCCACGCTCGTGCAGTTCGGCGCCGACATCTCCCCGGACACCGGCGAGCGCGTGCGCAGCCTCGTCTTCAGCCTCGTGGTGAGTGGCGGGGCGCGCGGAGCCCGCAGCGCCGGGGGCCTGGACCAAACCAAATGCAGCGTCAACAGAACGGAACCCTAATTGGATCAAGGAGAGTCCCGGCGGCGGGATCATAGCAGCCCAGCCCAGGCGAGCGGAGGGTGCGCTAGCGCTGCCGCGGCGGAGGGGCGGCGGAGGGGCGGCGGAGGCTGTACTGCTGGGGCTGAGCCCGCGGCACTCACTCACCTGCTGCTGCTGCTGCTGCTGCTGCTGCTGCTGCTGCTGGCGCTGGCGGCGGCGTAGTTTGGGCGTAGCCATAGTTTCTATGTATGTGACAGACA
>NW_026267148.1:84267-86155 GCF_000697945.3 Frankliniella occidentalis
AGAGGGAAAAGGGTTCCGTCGACTAGATTCGAACCAGCGACTGTTTGCGTAACGGACCATCACATCAGGTGTCGCACGGCTGTAAAGTCATGGCCGGCGGAACGCGAAAATTATCAACCGGACGAGATTCGAAACAGTGACCAGTTCCATACCGGGCCCGGACGCTACCGACTTGGCCACGACGGATCGAAACAGAGCACTACTTTCAGCGGCATCTTCATCTAAGCTGTGACCGACGCGCCCGAAGACACTTGGCCAGCAGAGCAGGGAAAAATGACCACCCGCACGATCTGCCAACGATCACGCTTTAACACGCTTGGCTAGCAGCTCGCTCCTACGGGGCCGAGGTCTAAGCTCGGTCATGCCTAACGGGAGGCAAAAAGCGACAAAGAAAAAATTTGCCCTGCCCGGGAGTTGATCTTAGGGCCGACAATTTTGGTTCGGATGAAGCTGCATGCGGTCATGTCGACTGTCTGTAGCTACAACTGTTTAACTACAAAAGGGGCGTGTGGCTAGTGGCGTCGGACATCGTATGTTGCCCCATTTGTGACCACATTTTTGTGTCCATAAACAGGGACGTGTCTACTACCACTTGTCGCCGCGACGTGAGTTGTCGCTTGGTCGCCTGCGAGGTAGGCCACGGCTTCTATCTAAGGCGTCTGTCATGACAAGTACTTTGGGTTTAGGCTCCTTTCGACTCCAGGCTCATCAATCCTTTCTAAAGCTAAGAAGTGACGCTGTGTCAATCGAGGCGTGGGTCGATGATTGTCGCTGAAAACGCCTGGAGGGTAGGCAATGCTTTCCTGAATCGGGCCCCCGCGGCCTCCTGTCCCTCCGAGCGCTTGGACAAGGCTCGAGCTTCGGAGAGGCATTGATATCTTTCGTTTTCGCTTTAGTTCTTAGCGCAGTTTACTTCTGGTTGATATTCTAGCATTGGCGGAAGTAATGAGTTCGTCTACAGACGGTTCAGTTTAAGCTGACTCGGGCACTGTCGGCTGTAGCTACAATCGTGTAGCTTCAAACAGGGACGTTCAACCCACAGAGACATCTCGCGTGATTGCCTACCGCCCGGCGCCCACAGCCACAACTGCCGCCCGGCTTTCCCCTCCACAGCTACACAGTTCTCACAAATTGCCCGAAAAAGGATGCTATATAGTCGGGTCGCACTAAGCTCACTCTGTCCGCCGGATTTGTGGCCTCGTTGTTGTGGCCACAAGCAGTGACGTCGGTTGTGCTCTGTTGGGCTTGCTGCTGACCACGGCTCTTCTCTCCTTCCCCACCCGCAGATGCTGAACTGCGTCCTGAGCATGGTTGAGAAGACGAAGCACGCCCTCGCCATCCTACAGCAGCGGAGCACGACCACGGCGGAGAGCGTGGCGCAGGAGAACGGCGTCGCCGGCGGCCTCGGCGCGGCGGCCGCGGCGGCCAGTGTGTCGCGGCAGGTCAAGGCGGCGGTCGACGACATCCTGGCTCGGACCCTACAGGACACTGAGGAGCGCATCGCGGAGCTCAAGCGCCGCGCAGGTCAGTAGCGGGTCCGCCCCACGCCCTGGTGGACGTGGACATGAGCCTGACCCCTCCCGTTTCGCTTGCAGAGGAGACCGTGAACGAAGTGCGTAGGCAGGCGGTGCTGGAGATCCAGCGCGCCGTGGCCGCAGCCGAGGCGCAGGCCGCCGAGCTGGTGGCCGCCGAGCGCGCCAGCCTGGAGCGGCGCCTGGCCGGCGTGCAGCCGCGCCTCGAGGCCCTGCAGGCCCTGCCCCAGGCCCTGCCCCAGGCCTTGCCGCACAACGGCCACTCGCCGCCCGCGGAGCGACTAGCACACCCGGCAAACGTGAGTCTTCTTGACCTTTGCGACGAACTGTCGGGAAGGAAAGACTGAAATCAAGTC
>NW_026267148.1:86205-88871 GCF_000697945.3 Frankliniella occidentalis
GCGGCCCGGGGCATACCGGGCCCCGCATGCGGACCAGCCACAGTATCAGAGCAATGTTTTCACGCCCGCATACTTTGCCGTCCACCCCGCCCCGCCACGCCCCGCCAAGCCCGCTACGACAGGCCACGCCCCACCAGACCCGCAGCTCCGCGCCCGGCTCCCGCCCGGCCATGTGCGTTCTAACTTGGTTGTGCTTGCAGGCCAACGGGCTGACGGTCGAGGAGTTCCAGCACGCCCTGCAGGAGGTCACCAACTTCCCCCTGCGCGGCTTCGTGCTGCCCTTCCTGCGGGGACAGCTGCCGGCGCTGCAGCGGGAGCTGCACGGGCTGGCCAAGGGCGCGGGGGAGGTGAGAGAAAGAGAGAGAGAGAGAGTGAGTGGGTGGATGAGTAAGTGAGAGAGCAGCCATCTGATCTGACCTCTGCCTCGTTCGCAGACCGCGCTGCAGTACCTGCGCCACCACGAGCACCTGCTGCTCGACCCCGGGGCTTCCACGCCCGGAGAGGCGCTCGACATCTTCCACGCCGAGGCCGCGGGGACGGGCAGCAAGCAGGCCAGCAAGCGCGCCGCCCCGGACAGGTAAGCGGAGCGACGATTATTGTGGCGAGAGCGCGGTAGCGCGACCCATACTGACGCACGCACTCCTTCCCGCAGCCTGGAGGACGCCGATGAGGCCGAGAACCTCTCGGCGTGGCCCAAGCGGACGCACAGCAGCGCGCAGGCGGAGAGGACCGCGGAGCGAGAGCGCGAGAGGGAGCGGGAGAGGGAGCGGGAGAGAGAGCGGGAGAGGGGCGCCATGGTGCGCGGCGGGGTGCTGCAGCCGCGGGCCAGGCACATCCCGCCCATACCGCACCTGCAGCTGCAGACGCAGGTGCACCTGCACCAGCAGCACGCGCAGCTGGCCAAGGAAGCCGAGGAGCGCCGGAACAACGAGGACGAGTGGAAGAACATCAACGTGGTGAGTGGGAGGGGGATGGAGGGGGGGCACGCCAAAGCCAAACATTATCCGTCCGAAATCTGTGTCGTTCTCTCGCACTTTGTGAAGTTTAAATGAATAGGAGGGTACTCCGGGGCTCGGCTAGACCGGAAGGAGAAGAACAAAAATCGCAGGCACGGGGAGGAATGGAGTACCCCCGCCCGACGATTTTTGTTTTTCTCCTTCAGGTCTAGCCGAGCCCCGGGGTACCCTATGCATTACAGAATAATGCTCGCTCATAACTTGTAACTGCGTGCGAAAGTTTGACGTGCGTCTCACACTTTTGGTGACATGGGTCGGGGATTCGATCATGGGCAAGCGCAGCTCCGACAGAGTAGTGCCGCTCTGAAGGTTCCGATGCTTTCATTTTTGAGGGAGGAAAGAAGAACCAATGACCATGTGAGCGGACGCGGAAAATAAAAACAGAAACCGTGGCTCAGGCCAAGGTGCTAAGTACTTCGTCTGATGAATGGGGCAACTATAAGACCTAACCTCAACAAACCTTACAAACCACTGAGTGAGCTGGGTGTGTAGTAGTTGGTGTGCGGTGTTGCTGAACGTGGCAACTTACTTGATCGTAGATTTCTCTCGTCCTGTCTAGTCGGACTTGGCAAAAAAGTCATCACCAAATTTCGGCATACTTTCACAGCAACTCGCGTCACGCAGTTTGGCACACAATAACACGCGAGAAACGGGATGATGGTACACGACAGGGCAGGACGGGTTAAGCCGTTTACCCCGGCTGCCGCCAGAGAGCGCTGACGGCTCTGCCGCAGAGTGTGGTTATAGCCAGACCAGCCTAAGGTCCGTCTTTTCCTCACCCCCTCTCGCCTGCAAACTCCTATGCTGCCCGTGCTGTGAAAACACGGACCTTAGGCTGGTCTCACTGTAGCTAGTGTGTCCCTATAAAGCATTCCGGTAAAGCTGAAATGCAGAAGAATGTGGGGAAGAAGAAAACGGAAATCACTATGCTTTAACATGGAGACTTCCGTTTCCTTGTTCCCCGTAGCCTTCTGCATTTCAGCTTTACTGGGATGCTTTACTAAAATTTGTGGCCACAAAACCGTGGCCACAAATCCGGCGGGCGTAGAGTCAGCCTTATCCGAACTAACTTTAGGAGATCCATTTTCGGGCATTGAATGATAACACTGTGTAGCGCGGGAGCCCTCAACCCACACGTCCCTGTTTGTAGCTACACGATTGTAGCTACAGCCGACAGTGTCCGAGTCAGCTTAAACTGAACCGTCTGTAGACGAACTCATTACTTCCGCCAATGCTAGAATATCAACCAGAAGTAAACTGCGCTAAGAACTAAAGCGAAAACGAAAGATATCAATGCATCTCCGAAGCTCTCGCCTTGTCCAAGCGCTCGGAGGGACAGGAGGCCGCGGGGGCCCGATTCAGGAAAGCATTGCCTACCCTCCAGGCGTTTTCAGCGACAATCATCGACCCACGCCTCGATTGACACGGCGTCACTTCTTAGCTTTAGAAAGGATTGATGAGCCTGGAGTCGAAAGGAGCCTAAACCCAAAGTACTTGTCATGACAGACGCCTTAGATAGAAGCCGTGGCCTACCTCGCAGGACCAAGCCCTAGCGCGCTCGCCACTCGGCTGTCGGCTCCACTTGTCAGCGGAAGGTTCAGAACTCGGTCCTGCTTTACGAGTCTTGGTCTCCCGGATTGCACGCGTTCA
>NW_026267148.1:90772-92335 GCF_000697945.3 Frankliniella occidentalis
CCCACGAGCTAACGACCACTCTGAGCGCGGCCCGCTATACTATTTTTATTTATTTGTATTACTTATACTGTATCGCATTCAGGCGTGCGGGCGGTCTGTCTACACACTCGGCGCCCTCGGCGCCGTGCATGAGGGACGGTAGGCCACCCCGCGCGCACGCCTGCATGCGGTTTGTAAAACTAAAACACTCGGTGTTATGAAATGCAAAGATTTTTATTTTACAAAAAGTATGGGAGACGAAGAAAACTAAACGTACTTGTGTTCGTACGCAATGTGTATACTGACAGTGTACATTGCAAAGTGCATATCCATCAGTCGACATTGGGGACGCAGTTCTGGGTGCAGAGGATCTACGAAGTATACTGACCGGTCTCGCATTCCCTTTGCCCGCAGAGCTGCTGGAACTGCGGCCGCAAGGCACACGAGACCTGCAGCGGCTGCAACGTGGCGCGCTACTGCGGCTCGTTCTGTCAGCACAAGGACTGGGAGACGCACCACCAGGTGTGCCGGGCCTCCTCCGTCCCGGACAGCGCCGCGGCCGCGGCCTCTGCCCTGTGGGCCGCCACGGCCTCCACCGCCGAGCAGCGCGCCGCCACGGCCTCGGCGCCGCCCGCCCCGCGGCCGCCCACCTCGCCGCCGCACAGCCTGGCGCCGGCCCCGAGCGCGGTGGCGCAGGCCCAGCTGCACGGCGCCCTCGCCGCCATGGTGGCCGTCAGCAAGACGAGTCCGCAGAAGTGACGACTGCAGGTCCGCGAGGGCCGCTCGCTGCGCGCGCCGCGCGGCCTCACCTGGTGACCTCGCCCGGTGACGAGCCCTCGCGGAAGAGAGAGGAGCGGACACAGTGCCATATACTTACCAGGATAGCCGCGGCTCCGCGGGGTGACCCGCGTTGGTGCGGGGCGCGGGGCCGCGGGCGGGACGGGGCACACCGGCTCTGCGGACCGGAAGTCGTTGAGTTGCACCATCGTCTGATTGCCAATAGCAGTGGTGGCCCCTCTCCCGCCCCCCCTCAGGAACATTCCAGTACCTTGTCATTAGAAATACGAGTAAACCAGTAGTTATTTATGCTTAGGCTATGATTAAGCTATCTTGTGATCCTACATGTATACTCCTCATAATGTCTCATCCAGTTTACGTAGAGGGTCGTTCTTTCATGGATGTCACTCGTGTTTACAGACTAAAGTTTCTAGTGGTATTTGTGTTGTTTTTTTTGTTAAGCTATTCTTTAAACTTTTTTATGTTTTAAAACAATGTTGAGTTAATGATGAGGTGATTTTCTGAACGCCACAAAGGTCGTGTTGTAGTTTTTTCCCCTATAGAAGTGATGTTCTAGTCTGGTGGAACTTTACAAGTTGAGTTGTTAAGTAAGAGGAAGTATTAGTTAACTAATGTGAACCAGTTTTACACAGCCATTAAAGTTTCAGATTTCATTCCAAATTACCTATTCAATCTGTTTGCCAATTATTATCTCATTAATTTGTTACAATCTGTATGTTACTGCACAGTGTTCACCATAATGTTTTCCTTGTTTTTATCTAAGATCTCTAAATGTTATTTCTACTA
>NW_026267148.1:94005-95078 GCF_000697945.3 Frankliniella occidentalis
AAGCTGACAGCCGAGTAGCGAGCGCACTGGTGTGTGGGCCGGACACCGCCGGACTGGGGATCGAATCCCCTTGATTTATTTATGGTTTTCCTTTAAGAAAATTAACACTTCTGACACAACGTCGGTGAGAATCCGACTAGGTCTGCAGCAAGGTAAGGAGGTCGATTTCACCACCTACTCAGAAGGTCCCGAAAAAAGTTCACCCCCAACAGGATTCGATCCCTGGGCCGACGGTTTCCGGACCGCGCACCCCAGCTCGCTCGCCACTCGGCTGTCGGCGCCACTTGTCAGCGGAAGGTTCAGAACTCGGTCTGGCTTAACGGGTCTTGGTCTCTGGTATTCCACGCGTGCAGGCCGGGTCAAGTTCACCTCCTCGACGCGCTGCAGCCCGGGTCGGCTCTTGGCCCGAAACACGGAAAATGGCCACTAAAAGAGCCCCTTGGGCGCGCGGTTGGTTAGGTTAGGTCAATTTATGTGACTTGTTCCGTGTTTTTGGCCAGAATTCGACCCGGGCTGCAGCGCGTCGAGGAGGTGGACTTGACCCGGCCTGCACGCGTGCAATACCAGAGACCAAGACCCGTAGAGCGGGACCGACTTCTAACCTGTCCGTGGCGAAGACAAGCTGACAGCCGAGTGGCTAGCGCGCTGGTGTGCGGTCCGGACACCGCCGCCCTCGGGTCGAATCCCCTTGATTTATTTATGTTTTTCTTTTAAGAAAATTGACACTCCTGACACGTCGGTGAGAATTCGACTAGGTCTGCAGCAAGGTAAGGAGGTCGACTTCACCACCTACTCAGCAGGTCCCGAAAAAAAGTTCATCCCAAACAGGATTCGATCCCTGGGCCGACGATTTCCGGACCGCACTAACGCACACTCCAGCTCGCTCGCCACTCGGCTGACGGCGCCACTTGTCAGCGGAAGGTTCAGAACTCGGTCCCGCTTTACGGGTCTTGGTCTCTGGTATTCCACGCGTGCAGGACGGGTCAAGTCCACCTCCTCGACGCGCTGCAGCCCGGGTCGGCTCTTGGCCCGAAACACGGAAAATGGCCACGAAAAGAGCCCCTTGGGCGCGC
>NW_026267148.1:95967-96732 GCF_000697945.3 Frankliniella occidentalis
TAAAGGAAAACCATAAATAAATCAAGGGGATTCGATCCCCAGTCCGGCGGTGTCCGGCCCACACACCAGTGCGCTCGCTACTCGGCTGTCAGCTTCTCTTTGCCACGGACAGGTCAGAACTCGGTCCCCCTTTACGGGTCTTGGTCGATGAGGTGGACTTGACCCGACTTGAACGCGTGCAATCCGGGAGACCAAGACTCGTAAAGCAGGACCGAGTTCTTAACCTTCCGCTGATAAGTGGAGCCGACAGCCGAGTGGCGAGCGCGCTAGGGCTTGGTGCACAAGACACCCTCAGCCCAGGGGTCGAGTCCTGGTCGCGGCGAACATTTTCTTGTTGTTTTTTTGGCAGGCCTACCTCCCCATGTCGGCTGGTCTTTTGTCTTAACCCTTGGTCACCGCGCCGCAAACTACTAAATAGGAAAAAAATGAACCTCGGACAGTATTCGAACCGACAACCTTAGATAGAAGCCGTGGCCTACCTCGCAGGACCAAGCCCTAGCGCGCTCGCCACTCGGCTGTCGGCTCCACTTATCAGCGGAAGGTTAAGAACTCGGTCCTGCTTTACGAGTCTTGGTCTCCCGGATTGCACGCGTTCAAGTCGGGTCAAGTCCACCTCATCGACCAAGACCCGTAAAGGGGGACCGAGTTCTGACCTGTCCGTGGCAAAGAGAAGCTGACAGCCGAGTAGCGAGCGCACTGGTGTGTGGGCCGGACACCGCCGGACTGGGGATCGAATCCCCTTGATTTATTTATGGTTTTCCTTTA
>NW_026267148.1:99812-105782 GCF_000697945.3 Frankliniella occidentalis
AAAAAGGAACCTCGTTTGAGTTTTATAATTGTTCTAACTTAATAAATAAATGTTCATCTTTGACTTCTGCTGAATTTCTTCTGATTACTTACAGCTGCTTTTATGAGGATTGAGGAAATGTCAATCAACGTATCACTCATAATCTTTTATTTGTTATTGAGAGGCAGTTGAACATGATCAAATTAATGTAGATATCATAGATATCAGGTAAAATAACAGAAATTGTCATATCACGTAGGCCTGCATCCCCTTAGACGACCATGTAATACTGTAAGAAGAAATGCGCAAATGTTAGAATAACAAACCTCAGTGAACCGGGCAGTGCACGCAGTAAAGGAAATTCCTGTGTCAAGTAAATTGATCAATGAAAAGCGCAGATAGACTAGCGGACGTGTGTGTCATTGAACTGTTACAACCTACAGGACGTGAATCCTCAAGTATGCTTTTTTGAATCAAGAACAGGTTTTTCTAGGTGCAGAGAAGTTGTGCTTACATCTGGGGCCTTCTCATACAGGCACTTGTTGAACATCATGGCGTTGTCGCAGGCGTCGGCACCACCTGCAGGACGAAGGAGTCATGAGTTTCTGAACACAAGCGCCCCGAAGCGAGGCTGCCAGCGCGACCGCGACGTATCTCACGACGGCTACTCACGCATCTCCTTGCACGCGTTCACGACGGGCTCGGCCTTGGGCTGGATCTCCTCGGGCAGCATGGTGAGCAACATATCGGCGTCAACCACGCCGTCGTCGTCCATCTGCATCAAAACAGCAACAGTAGTGAGATTAGAAGGCAACGAGAGACGCACCTGAAGAGCGGAGGTCGGCAGCGCGGTACTCACCACGGTCATCTGCTGGTAGGTGCACTTGAGGTAGCACTGTGGACAGGAGAACACGTCAGAGACAACCGCGGAAGGTACTAGCACACAAGGTGGCTGTATTAAACCTGCTCGCTTCCGTAGCATTGCTGTACCGTCGCTGCACCCAGGTGGACTGGACTGGGGCAGGGCGGCTGCTCTCCGACCTGGCGCCTCATGGCCCCTGGTGAGTAGGCAACCCGCCCACACGCATGCATACGGTACAGTAGAACCACGGAAGATGAGGGGTTTACCAGACACCTGTCACATTGCCTTGGAAAGCAATTTCAGTTACCTTAAGTTTCGGGTCGTCGGCAAACTGTCCAGTCTTGCATGCATCGATGGTGGCTGAGGATGAACACACAAGATGAATACAGAATCAAGAAATCACAAAAGGAAGGGCAACGATTTGATCTACAGGGTGGCCGCTCTGCCCCGCTGTTTTGAAAAGGTAGACTAGCCCGCTGCCAGACGGAGCGGGGAGGTGGGAGGGGACTGGAGAGGTAGGTGCGGGCGGGCTAGTCTGCCTTTTTAAATCAACGGGGCAGAGCGGCCACCCTGTATATTATTTTTTAAGTGTTCTTTAGAGCCTGGGCCTCAACGGTGCCTCGTCTTACCCTCATCGACGCCGGTCTCGGCCATGCAGGCGGACCTGAGCTGTTTCATGAGCTGCTTCTGGTCCTCGGACAGCTCGACCTACACAAGACAACACACGCGCACTTAGCTTCCTCTCTTACGGTTACCAACAGTAAACACACGGATCTCCCACTCCATGCAGGTTTTCGTCCAAACGGATTGACTCGTTCGCCAATCAGCGCGGTGTCAGAAGGGTCGCTTACCCCGGCGGAGGCCAGGCCGCAGAGGGCCAGCAGCGCGGCGGCGAGGGTCAGGAGGGTCTTCATGTCGGAGTGAGTGAGGAGCGACGAATGGCGCTCCACCCGCGCCCGCCCAGCCTTTTATCAACGGCGCGGGCCTCGGGGCCTCGGGCACTCTGCGACGACGCGCACCTCCCGGCCGCCCGGAGCCCGCGCGGGTCCCCGCCCCCTGGCGCCGACGCGGTCCCGCCCCCGCCCGGCCAGCCGCCAGGCCCGGCTCCATTGTCAATGTCACCCACGAGCTAACGACCACTCTGAGCGCGGCCCGGGCCGGCCCGCCCCGCCGGGCTCAGGGAAGGACCTCTCGGTCTCTCTCTCTGCGACGCACTGCGCACGAGAAGCGCACGCACGGCGCACGGCGCACGGCACCCGGCGGGTTACAACTCCCGGAAGCATTCCCGGTGGTGCTTGTAAGTTCACGCTCGCACCGGCGACGTCAGCCACCCTGCGCCGAACGTGGCGAGAGTTCTTTTCATTGATTGAATAAACGTATGTATGTGCGGCCGTGCGTACGTGCGTGCGGCGCGCGCCTCATCCGCTGCCTCGAGATATATGAACGTATGGCGGACTCCATAGAGTTCCCTCATCCTGCCCCCTTGGCCTTCCCCCGGTTGACACATGCGCGATGCACAGGCACACGACAATCAGGAAAAAAACAAAATTCGATTCCGTGACTGGGTGCTGCCGTTGCGCTGGCCGCCCAAACTGGACAACACAACACGGCACACAACATGGCCAGGTAATGAGCACCCGCTGCCACGCCATCGTCTCGCCAGCCCAAAAGGAGGCCTGCGCGGGATACAATGCTTCATCAAAACTAAATGTCGAAAAGTCCTGAGCTGCTTTAGTGTGAAAAGAGTACGGAAAGCGCAACAGCGTAAATCCTTAGCATTGTGGTTGTGGGAGATGAAGAGGAAGCAAATGAAAGGTGTCGTTCTACAGGTGGTTTACACATGGAATTTTAATAGTAAAACTGTATAGGTTTTTTACATATACAAAGGATACGATTCCTCATATACATATTACTGATATTATATTTTGAGAACCTACAGAATGAGAAAAAACACAGATGTATAACTGAAGACAAGCACAGTGTGTTTTTTTTAACTTACTCATATTTATATATCTGGGTTACTGTAATCAATCAACATCATGAGGCATATAATTTATCGAGTATTTTCTCACTTGGGATGAAACATAAAGCTTAAGAGAAAAACGAGCTGCTCATGGAAAGAATCTCCTCTAGCATATATTTTGCATTTTGGTGCAAAATATTATTGGATTTGCAGTCTAATGCTACATAGAATATGTGAATTCACATTTTGTTGACACTTAATCAAGTTTTAAAGGAAAGGAACTTACAATTTATGATACAGATAGCAATTTAATTCATTTTTCATGAATCAGCTTATGTCATTTGAAGGAAGGTAATTAAAACAATACAGACTTTTGATTATTTCACTTCCTCCTGTTAAAACTCTACTTGGAGCAAAGCTCACACGGCCAAATGTGTTTGCTCAAACATCTACCAAGGTATCTCCAATGTTTCAGAGGTATTTATCCCATTTGTATAGAAAGTTGCTAAGTTGTATACTTTCTACAATAAATCTATTTTATGTAGGTATCCAGCATTTTAGGAGAAAATACTTTAAATATTTCATAAAATTCTAATTCTATTACACTGTATGGATACAGGGAAATAGCTGATTTACAGTTCTAATGTAAATGATGGAAATGATGTTCATTTTTTCCTGAGATGAGATTTGGTGGTTGTGATAAAAGTTGTCCAGCATGAAATAAACTTTGAGGAAAGATATTTGACCAATAATGATTCGTTCGCTCAATCAGTATAATGATGCTAAATCTAAGAAAATATATGTTTTAACACTAATAGAGTTGGTAAAATTTATGTTACATTCTATACTGATTTACAAACAAGTTTTAAATATCACATTTAACGCTTTGATAAGAATGTTGCAAGTCTAAGTCTGCACAGGAAAGAGGCTCTTATTTATGAAGACTCTATCCCATTTTTACTTTGCTGGAGTCATGATAGCCAAGAGCAGGATTAGATTTTATTTGCCCTGATTCCCGGCAGATTGTGCGCATGCATCAAGTATGTATTGTGTAAGAAACCACTCCGTCTTGCTTTTGGACGTACTGGAATGGTAAGCTGAAGGCTTTTTAAAGTCAAGCCATAAGAAAAACAAAAGAAAAATAAACAGTTAAAAAAAAAGTCCGCCAAAAAAAGAAAAGATAAAAAGAGACCATGTTTCTAATCAGCTCATAAACTTGTATTCTCACACGAGGCTCCAGCTGCCCAGCTTCATCAGTATATGTGTAATGAACTGAATGTATTAAGAAGCTCATCTCAAACCATTGCCAACAAAAATTTTGGAGAAATATAAGCATCGTAGTGATGTGACTCCAATTAAAGAGGTAGTCTTTCAACTATTTCCCTGAAAAGTTTTACATTTCTCGTCTGAACTTTGATAAACAAAACTAAACGTCGGCATCCACATTTTCTTTGAGTTTCTCCCCAAACAAACAAATACCTTCACTCACAATCAACAAATGCATTCAAATTTTTAAACCATCTCTGCAAGTTATGAACAAGTTACATGCCTATAATTACCATTTTAACAATAGTGAATACATTGACGAACATCAAGTTTTAAGCTATACATATATTTATATACATAGATATATATAATTATATATGTATGTATATTATATATATCAGAGATAAAAATATATTATTTAATCATTATAAAATATATGAACTAATATAATAAAACAACATTGTAAGCCCGACAGGGTTGAAGACAACTAACACGCTCTTTGCTGTCAAAGAAAACAAGGACTTAACAAGAGAACAACAGACAGACCTCAAAGAAAAGAGAAGTGCATGATAACTAGCCATAGTTATTACAGAAGAACAAAAGACTCGGACGGATAGAAAGAGAAACAAATAAGGCAAGATTCAAACAGCGATCAGAGGGGTGAGAGCTGTACTACAACTGTCACGAGGTCAATGTTGCCAGATCACAGTAAAAGAGTGCATACCAAGCAAACAAACTAAAGGAAAGAAGTCATCATTCAACAAAATCGATTGTCTGGGATAGATTTACAATTATTGAAAGCCAAACAAGCAAAGAGAAGAGCTCACATGTATTTTGCTGCAAATTCTTTCCATAAACAGCAATTTTGATGAACGGGATGTTCAAAAAATTAAATTAGGAAGTAATTGTCAAATAGATTGATCTACAGTTACTCTGTTAAGATACCTTTATGCTGTACTGACATTTAGAAGCAAGTCATAATTTCAATACTCAAAATTTACTCTCAGGAAATCCATCTGATTTTGAAAGTTTTACTTTATTTAAAATATGTTAATCTAGATTTCTTAGTCTAATCCAACCAATCCAGTTTACAGTTTGGAAGATTGAGAACACATATTGGCAGGGAAGGCAGGGAGCCTGTGTATTGCTTTAATGTGCTTTGGTACAGATGAAAAGGATCTTACAAGCTGGATTCACACTAAACGAAAACCATGAACTGGAGGGTGGCACGGCACATTTCAGTCTCGAAAAAAGGAGCAGCAGTAGAAAAACAAAAGTTTTCAAATTTATAGCTTTTAATGGTAAGAAAAGCTTGGTAACGTAAAAAGAAAAAGATGTTTGCAAAACCCACCCTTTTTTCTTTCTAATATTCAACACAGCAAATCATGGCACTGGAAAACTGACGTTTGTCAAAATTATTGCAATTTGTAGTGGTACCCTTGCCTCACATACCAATTTTCTTAACAGTGATTGATAAAAGGCGGAGAATTTTATTGTCGAATCTACACAACGGCCATATATTTTGGGTAAGTAATGGGACCAGAATCCCTTTTTGATGGGGATATCTTACAGGGGGAAAACCAAGCAGCTCAACTGCAATATTAAGTCAGCAGAATCCATGAAAATTATACGAAACTTGCTTGTCCCTAAAGCTGAGTAATGGACATTTCTATTTTTACACCTAATAATCCTGGGCTTACCTAAAGGTAACATACACTTAAAAGGCCTTTTGGTACCAAAGATATACGTAAAAACCTTTTAATAAATAGATGATGAAATTTAGTCAACATACACATATATCCACATATAATATATATTTATATATATCTCTATGAAAATACTCCTGCTGGTATATTGCTTTCCAATTAAATGAAGAAGTCAACTGGTTTATACAGCTGCA
>NW_026267148.1:114687-115772 GCF_000697945.3 Frankliniella occidentalis
CCCCCCTCCACAGCGACCCTTTCACCTATTGGCACCAAACGGCCAGAAAGGCGCGACCTCCAAACCACTCCTAATGCTTTACAACATCAGTGTACGTGAAAACTGTCCTGGATGCAAGTTAAAAAAAATAATCGTTTTTACCTTACTGGTAGCAGGATTTATCATACTTTTGTTTCAAGACTTAATCATGTACCCTTATTTTAAGTGTTAAATTGACTGATTGATAAAGCTTTGATTAGCAATAATCTAGGTACTATAAAATCAACATACAGTTGTCCCAGCCAAAGGTCTGCCTCTTCCTCTCCTCCTCTCACCTGTAAACTCCTATGCTGCCCAGACTTTAAAAAGCAGACCTTCGGCTGGGACGACAATAAATTTCTTGTGTCTATTCGGCTAGTCGTAGTATGCTAAAAAAAAATATCAGCGGCTTTAACATGTTTTAACCGACTACATTAAATGAGAGTTAATAGGAAAAGCATTGGTATCGGTACAATAAACTTGCATCGACAAATATTCAAAGTATTTCCTGTCAGGGTGTTATAGTAAAATTCTCCCAGTACCACATTAACATTTGGGTGGAAGCAGAAGTAACAACTGTATACTATGACACCACTGAACTACTTTCAAATATTGTCGAACTGATACTGATACAGCTAGTACGTCCAAGTACTATGTAAACATCTGAGTGGAGTGATCGAAAGATAACAATTAACAAACAGTTTTCACCTTGCAAGTAACAACTGTTCTTAAGGATTCATCCTTGGACGAAAGACTTAAGTATAGTTTCCGTAAGCAATATTTAGAAATACTATTTTCAAAACTTTTAATAAACTAGTACATTACCTTGACAATTTTAAAAATCATGGTTGTTATTGATGTTGTTTGTGTTGTTATTTAGGTTATGTCACCAACCCAAATAAATTATCCAGAGCCAATCCAGAGCACAAAATCGAAATTGACTGTCATGTGAAAAATCCATGAAGCCATAAGACAATCTCGCGTTGACTGAATTTAACATGACACAAAACAATATAACCAAAACAAACATTCCCAACTTCACTTTAGATTTCACACCACACACATGG
>NW_026267148.1:115822-116913 GCF_000697945.3 Frankliniella occidentalis
TATAATATATATTTATATATATCTCTATGAAAATACTCCTGCTGGTATATTGCTTTCCAATTAAATGAAGAAGTCAACTGGTTTATACAGCTGCATAATCAGCTCTGGTAACGAATATTAAGATCCTCTCTCAAAAACGACAAAACAAGCAACAAAATTTGACAACAAACTGCAAGCATACAGAGCGTAAGTATCTATAACACTTAAATTTTCACAGCATAAAGGCAACTTTCTGAAAACATTCACTTTCCAGTCTAAATTCACCAATAGACAGCATTGCTTGAGCATTGCATGAATCTACGAACACACATTTTTAAAATTTAGTTTTGCAATCAGGTCAAGGAGGTAGAGTCCAATTTTGTTTTCCTGAAGGGATTTGTCCTCCATGAATACTTATAGAAAAGATGTGCATCATAGCAATACATATCTGGCACTTAGTCTTCAACAAATTAATACAACAAAATCAGTTGGATTCCTATATGAATATACGTTTACAATGTGAACTCTATATGACTACTTTTCAGCTAGCAGCATACAAGTAAGTTCTTGCATAATGGCGTCCTATTTAACATTAAATTCTATCCTCTTTCTTATAGGTTGTTGTACTTGCATGTTCAGTGTATTTTTGGGTATTTATAAATGAGATCCATTATTGGCTATGTTATATAATCTTTATCAACACATTCACACATTCTATATATGTATATATAAATACATATATACACATTTGTGTGTGGATATATACCTTTCTCAACATACATATAGTTTTTTCTATGTAAATTATACATATAAGGAGTCTGCGAGCTCAACAACTTCCCGTTTTAGATTCTGAATGGAACAAGGCATCATTGAATTGGTAAATTAGTGACACTTTGGGGAAATCAGCATGAAAAGTAGATTTTCTCCTTGAAGAAACAATTTACCAGACTATCAAGGTCATCAATCTTGCACACCCCACACATGCATATGTATATATATATATATTACCTCTCTGATAAATTTTACACTGTACAATGGTCACTCATCACAGACCTAATCTGTAGCTAAAATATCAATATATATAGACGCATTTATAATATATATTTATATAT
>NW_026267148.1:124333-126619 GCF_000697945.3 Frankliniella occidentalis
TTATTTTCTCAGCTCAAAATGTTGTTTGTGTTGTTTGCCTTTTAACTTGAAAATAAATGGAAAGCTCGTCGTCTGATGGGAAAGACTCAGTGACTTTTTATTTCAATACCGACTGCAGGCCAGCCACGCGCGCCCCAGAGTCCGTGTTCCAGCCCCGCCCGGGCTGGGCCGCACCCCCACCGCCCCTCCTCCTTTCGCTCTTCCTCTCTTCCTCTCTTCCTCTCTGCCTCTCTCTCCCTTCTCCTTCTCCCGGCTTCGCGCGCATCGCCCGAAACTAGGTCGTCCCCGTGGCAAAGCGCGCGGATTCGCTCCAGGCGAGGGCGGTGGGGGAGGAGGGAGGGGGGCGAAACTAGGTCAATGGGGCCCGGCCCGCAGCTTCGCAGCTGCAGCTGCCGCCGTGGCTTGTGGTGCCCCCCCCCCCTTTCCTGGGCACACGTGCGCGGCCCCTGCAGCACCCTGAGGGCCCCACCCCCCCGGGGGCGCTCTACCACCGCCCGCTGCCCGCGACCCCAGCGAGGGACCCCCAGGAGGGCCCCGGCGGGGCGGGCGCCACCGAGTGTTTGCCGAGGAGCGGCGTGGCGTGGCGTGTGGGGTGGCCGCAGGTGCGCGGGCAGGCAAGGGGGCCCTCAGGCCGCTGGGGGGCGGAGTGAGTGCTCGGCCTCCATCAGTGTGGCATTAGCCGTTTGCCAAAAGCAGCAGCAGCAAGAGCCGCTCGGCTTCCTCTCGAGTAGAGAGGACCAGGCAAGCGCACGCCTCGCGGCAGGCGGCGAGCGGCGGGGGCGCGTAGGAGGACCGGGAGGGAGGCTCTCAAGGGATGGAATAGTAATCTGCTTCCTTTCGTTTCCGAGATGATAAACGACGGCGATCTCCTGCTGCTCAGGCGCGCGTGCCCCCCAGCTCACGCCCTTCCTTCATCCCCATCCCTATCTTCTCCGCTGGCCTGCTCCCCCATCCTCTCTCCACGCGCGGCGGCGGGGTGGGGCCGATGATGGTATCGAAATAACCAATACGGGCTCTGGAGGGCTTACCGCCGAGCGAAGCCCCCTCTCCCCCTTGGCCTGCGCTGCGCCCGGGTAGTACCGCCGAGCGGAGCCGACCCACCCGCCGCCGGGGACAGCCAGGAGCCAGGCGACGAAAAAACCTCGCCATGAATATCAACGGCAAACCCGACGGCATCCCCTAGCCCCGCCCGGCAGTGCTCCATCCCCTCGCTCATCTCCCCGGCCCGCCCCGCCCACGCCGTCCTCTGCTCGCTCTAATGAGAGGCTGGAGCTGGTCCTCATCACCCGGGGAGCTCAGCTCTCCGCCACCGCCGACGCCCCGCCCCGTCCCGCCCCGCCCCGCCTCAACCCGCCTTACCTCGTGAGCCCGCGGACTTGCGCCTTGGCTCTAGCCCTAAGCCGCTAGGAGGGCGCTAGAGGGTTCCGCGGGCCGCCCGAGGCCTCCGTCTGCACACGGAACACCTCGGCCATGCTCCACCCCCGCCCTAGAGTCCCAGCCGCTCGGGGCGGGCTCGGCCAGTCCCACCCCGCAACCCCGCACCCGCAGCCAAGCCAAGTCGGGGCGCTCACGGACGGGAGCTAGTGCTTCCATTTCACCTCCGCTATATGCGTTAACGCGTGGCTGTGCCCTGGCTGTGCCCGGGCTGTGCCACTCAATGCAGGGCAACCCATCGGACCGTCGAGGCGGGGCGCGCGGCGGGGGGCCGCGGGCCACGAGGGGGAGGGAGAGCGGTGCGGGGCACAGCGGAGACGCACCGCGACGCCTAGCGATGCGTCGCTACGCGCCGGCGCTCCAGAAGTAGGTCAGTGGGTCACAGTAGAACAGCACATGCCTGGGCTCGGCCTAGGCTCGGCGTAGGCTCGGCCTGGGCTCGGCCTGCCCCCGCCCCCTCACAGTAAAGCCCCCCGATCCCTGCCCACGGGGTTGAGGAGTGGGAGTGGGGCCCGCAACGACCGGGGGTACGTACTGACGAGTGCCCGCCCAGGAGGGCTGCCGAGTGCCAGTCGGGGCCCAGCAAGGGGACCGTTAGGTCCAGGTCGAAATGTTTGCTTTGCCCGATAGGTATAATTCGTAGCACACTTTAAACCACGTATGATGGTTGATTGTTGCTGAGCTTCGCCCCCCCCCCCTTTTCAACACCCCGTTCCAGAGGGGGCAGGCTCGGCGCCTGGAAGAAATAAAGTAGGGGGAGGGGCGGGAAAAGTGGGGCAGGGGGTCAGGCCACCACCCTCGGGGTCTGGCCTCCCCTGGCCCGGCCTCCCTGAGGGGGGTGAGTCCGAGGGG
>NW_026267148.1:126669-131521 GCF_000697945.3 Frankliniella occidentalis
AAATTTTACACTGTACAATGGTCACTCATCACAGACCTAATCTGTAGCTAAAATATCAATATATATAGACGCATTTATAATATATATTTATATATGTAACAAATATATTAAAGATTTAATAATATTATGACGTGGTAATAAACTTAAAGCTAAGAAGTGAAATAAAGGTGTTTCATGATAAAAATGATACTATTCAGGGACAACCCCGTACAGTGTAATACTTTCGTTGGGGTAGCGCATTGCAAACAAAGAGGGCTCTTTTCACAGGGCGTACCTTAAATTGTATTTCATGCCACAAAAATTCATTTGTTATCCTCCATCTTTACTTCGAGTCTTTAAAAAGAAAAAAAAGCAATCAACTAATTTTCTGCTGGTGAAACCCTGATTGATGAAGATTGCATTTGCACAATGAACATTGTTGTACGGTTGACTTGTGACAAAATTTGACACCCTTTCATGTATCATAGCCTACTCCCTGAGAAGCTTCCAGCGCTCCTAGGAACAATACATATCCTTTCACTTAGAGCAAGTGTGCATTACCTGGCTCATAATACTTACAATATCAACTATCGGCACAGTTAGTGAACATAGGCACTTTCTCTGACTCAACTGCCATTACCCCTGAGCACTACATACAATACAGAAGCTACCAGCACTTCAAAAGATGCGCACAACTCTGTTCTGAGAACATCAAACAAAACTAAGATAGTTTAATTAACAAACAATAACATAACATATAATAAACCGTTTAAAATGCTTTCATAAAGACACTGACTACCTTGCAGAATGGTATTCATAAAAATATAATGGCAGCTGAGTCAAAAACAACAATGAAAGTTGAAAGGGTGTCAATAGTTACACTTGAGATAGCTGCCCCTGTGTAATATATCCCAAGAGTTACATAAACAAAGCACAAATCTTTTTGAATAAACTCCACAAGCACTGCACAAAGATTTTGCAGCTTTATGTAGTAAATCATAAATTATGAGATCTTTTAAAACCCATATTTAGTTCGATAACAGCAATTGCCGAATCATACTTAAGAGAAAAGAAGAGAGCCTTTCACCTCACGATATTTTGGTTAAAAATTCAATGCAACAATTTAAGAAGGACTTTTGGAAACACAAAGGGGAGGAAAAAATCACAACCTGTACTGAATCGTCATAAATGACTCTCGGCAAAATTAGCAAATGAACAGCTATGTGGTTATCACTTGAAATTTGAACACCAATAATTCTCCTGCTCCAACTCTTGCTGCACATACACTATAAAAATTTCATACAGAATAAATCACTTGTAGATAAAAATAAAAGGTAACTGTTGATTGAGTTGCATTGCGAGTATTTACAATTCCTCTGATTCTGTTCCTCCTACTAGACATAAAGTGTCATTCAAATTGGATTCAATGAATCAGAGCGAGGCTTTGACTAGTATATGAGCCAAAATGGGCCGGATACCCTAAGAAATATTTTTCTTGACACTATATTTTTCTGGGTTTTAGTTTTTCTGAAAAAAACAAAACAAAAAACAGCATGGTTTGTGAGGTGACTAGTAGATTTGATGTAAGTACAAATGTAACTGGGATCTGATAATGAAAGAACAGGCATGTTGGATCAAACCAGTTGATAAATCCAATATTACCTATGCAGTCAACAGCAATCAGTAAGATTACTTTCCCTCTTAAAGAAGAGTAAATGGGAATGTACATTTGATAAAACAGAGGCCAGAATGTTTAAATTTAAGACTCGGTTAATAAGATTGTTTGCAAAAATTAATTCAGTACGGACAAGTATAGCACATCTGCTATTTGCAGCTAGCCTGGTTTTGAGCTGCAAGTTGGCACTGTCCGTTGAAACATGATCAAGAGATCATAACACATAAATTCAAAGCAAAGGTCACAGATCAGAAATATTAAGGCTATGTAAAGGTATTGCCGATACAATGAAGTAGCCTTGATTTCTTCAATTTGCTTGTCATCTTTGCTTTGTTCAGATCACATGCATATTATTGCTGTAGTCACAGAGAATGTGTGACAGGCATCCCATGATTGGGAATTTATGAAAGCCTTGTGTCACACTTACTCTCTCTGGCAGAGGAATAAAAGCCTAGACTTTATCGCATGGTTTTCGATATCCTGCGATACTTAGATCTCTATCAGACTTTTAATGCCAATGTCGAGGTCATGAATGAGACCTGTTGCCAGATTAGGATTGTCACTCAGCCGCTGGAAGACGGCGCTCTTAGCTCAAAAGGACCAAGTCAGTACCAACACACAGTAGAATTGCTTGGAATATAATCATTATAAAAATATACTTCGAAATAGAATAGGTCTGATTATGTTCCCAAGTAGGTACTTATAAAATATACTTTCATCTTGTAAAAAAATTAAAATCTGAAAACTGATTTTAGCACAGAATGAGATTGGTTTTTAACATGAACGCTAAAGTACCATTGAAAGCCCATTACATTCTCTGAAGGTACATGTCATCAATCAATCAACAATAATAAATAATGAGACCTTTCACCCATCCATGGTGAATAAAAAATATCAAGACAGAAACACAAAAATAAAAACAATCAAAAATTTGAAACAAACAAATGGTAAAAATTGTCCGCCTTTAAAAATTAAAAATATGGAACGGCGCTGGCTAAAATGATGATGATGGATCTTCATGTGGATGTCGGTGGCTCGATACACTGTCCATCGTATGTGATTGGCAGGTGACACTGGTCGAAGGGGGCGAGGCGCGTGGCCGGGCATGAATAAGGTGGCCGGTACAACATCTTCTCTATCCAGCCTGGGGGACCGAGGCCGAGGCTGTGGGCAGTGAGTTCAGCATGGCTCCGGGGCTGACGGGCACGGCGTGAGGGCGGGGCGGGGCGGGGCCGGTACGGGCTAGCACCGGAACACCGCCGCGGCCGAGCGCACCCTCACCAACACCGGGGCGGTCAGGGCGGCCCCATCGTCAACAACCCCGCTCAAGAAGACCCCGACGTGCCGGAGGTCTCTTAGAAGAGGCTAGCGACGGGGGCCGCCGTGGGGCATGCCCTGCAGAGCACGGCGGGCAGGAGGGAAGGCACGGGCAAGCCTAGTCGCCAAAGCGCGTGCACGCCTTCTTCCACTTGCACTGCGTGCACCACTGGTCCCGGTGCTCCATGCCGTACACCTTCCGGCACTTCTTGGTGTCGCCGCGCACCTTGCGCGTCGGGGACCCGGGCACCTTGTACGCCGTGCCCGGCGCGGACACGGACAGCACCGGCTGGTAGGGACAGCTGCCCGAGCGCGGGGACAGCTTGAGGTGCTTCAGCGGGGACGTCTGCAAAGCAACGGACAGCATGAGCATGGTGCACGGCGAACACCCAGGACTACCCAGGGCGAACCGATCAGTACGCACCTTTATGCTGACGGGTGAGGTGGCCGCTGAGGCCGAGCTGGACCAGGGCGGCAGCTGGGCAGGAATGTGGATGAGCGCCGCCGGGGACGCGCAGTGCGCCGAGCCCGCCGCCGAGCCCAGCGAGGAGTTGCTGCTCACCGACGACGAGCTGCTCGAGTTGGATGCGGCGCTCGAGCCCAGCCCGCTGGACGCCACCGAGGCCACGCCGGGGCTGCTGCTCAGGGCGAACGAGCCCTTGAGCACCGCGGCGTTGGCGAGCTGCTTCTGGTACTCGGGGTCTGCGGGAGGGCAGGCGAAAAGGCGAGTTAGAAGTGGACGCATCTCACCCAAAAAGAGCTACGAGTGGGCGATGCCATCCCTGAAGACACGGTAAAGGCGATGCGGGCGCCCGCGGGTAGGCCGGCCGCCCGACACGCCTGCGGGCGGGTGGCCTACCCGTGGCCCGCGGGCGCTGGACCGGGAGCCCTCGGCGGAGCCCTCGACGGAGCTCGTGCTCACCTTCGTGCGGAGGGCGCGCCATGTCCCGGTGCGACAGGGTGGGCGGCGACGACGTGTGCAGCCCGAGCTCCACCTCGGTGTAGTAGAACTCTTCCTCGTGGTCGCTCATGTCCTCGCCGTCCTCCCCGTCGGCACCTGGAGCCGGGCCGCCGCTGGCGGTCCGCGGCCCGAGGTGCGAGTTGCGCACATGGCTCTCGATGGATGCGCACGTCGTGGTGAGGTACAGACATCCGGGCCACGTGCACTGGAACACCATCCGGGTCGCCTGCAAGGAGAAGAGCGTCGTGAGCGCCAGCACAACAAAAACAACCCTTCCTTTGTTCCACATTCAGCATTGAGTCAAAACATTTGAGGAGGCGGCACAAATACGTTCGGCTTTTTATTAAGGCAGATAGATGCGTCCAGTGTAATTTCCGGGATCAGCGGTGGTGCGCCAGGGCGGAGGCAAAGGGAAGGGAGGGAGGAGGGGGGGGGGGGGAGTCCAGCGCGCGCTCTGCTCGTCCATCAGGGTGGGAAGTGACGGGACGACGGCGCAGCGATAGGTTATCAATAAGCGCGACGGCCGTCTCGCCCCCGCCGTTGGACAGAAGGGGGTCATCACCGCGCAGCGCGCCCGAGACGAGAAGCATCAGGCTGCCCCCCGTCCCCCTCATCCCTTTCCTTTTTCCTTCTCCGACATAACCCGCACCAAGAGGCAGAGCAAGGAGCCGCTTCCACAACAAAAGCCGCCCGGGCCGCCCGAGCCGAGCGACGCTGCTGCTGTGCGGCTCTGTGTTCTCTGGCATTCCTTTGTTTCGGGTGGAACTGGGCCACCGTATCAGCGAGGGGCGCAGCAGGGCGCAGCCGCCCGCGCCACCCCGCCGCCGGCCGGGGCGAGCCGGGGCGTCCGTATGGCCGCGGGGGCCGCGCTGGGCCCGAGCTGAGTGCCGGCTCGGCTCGGTTCGGCCCGGCGCGACGGG
>NW_026267148.1:138996-139903 GCF_000697945.3 Frankliniella occidentalis
GAGCTGGACTGGACACATCCGGTGGATATGGAAAATAAGCAACGGAACGAGAACGGGCGACCTGCCTTCCGCAATGGAACGCAGATGAAGAGTGCTGTGGGTACTGGGCCCCAGCGCGCGTGCAGGAAGGTGCATGGTGTGCGTGCAGCTGATGCTGCCCGCTGTCCCGTCGCTATCAGTTGATGCGCCCGCTTAATCACCAAAATTGATGCTCAAATAAATTGCGTGTTTTTTTCCCTCTTCCTCTCGCCACGGTTGTGCTTCCCTTTTGGTTCTAACGGGCGTCGCGTGGCGACACCTGCCGCCCCCCCCCCCTCCTTCCCCAGCTCGAGTGACTGCACGATGGGCAGCCGCGGAGGCCGCCGTGACGTGACATGGCGGCTGATGACACCGGATATTCCATCCATCGAATGCTCGAAACGAAGCACTACGTATGGAGAACAAGCGAGCCTCCTCCTCCTAAGCCGGACATGAGTTCAAATGGGTGAGAAAACGCGAAGGGAAAGTGAGGACTAACAAGAGGTCGTCGTTCCAGGGCCGCCCGGTGTCCGAGACAAAGGAAACGACCACGACAGCCGGTGGTTGGTTTGTAATGTACAGTGACGGTGATGCTCGAACAGCCGGGGAAAAGGTGTGGGGGGGGGGGAGTAAGTACGCAGAGTGCCCCGCAGGCAGTCGCCTCGCAACGCTCCGCCCCCGCCCCGCCCCGCGGATCGCATCGCATAGCGACGTTTTGTTTCATTTTCGGCGCGCACGTGACATGACGTGACGTGACATTACACGCGCCCGCCCGCCCAGCCTGACGGACACCTGACGGACACGCACGCCGCGAGACTGCATTAGGAGGCGGCCCTTGTCAACGACATGCTGCACGCACGCGCCAACACTGTCCACACAGTAGTACAGG
>NW_026267148.1:139953-140413 GCF_000697945.3 Frankliniella occidentalis
CGGCGAAAAGCCCCTCGGAGTGAATTTCCTTCTGCAAACATCCGGAGTGGAGGTGTCGGGTCCAGCAGCGCTGGCCGCCCCGAAAGAAGTCAGAGTCGCGCGGAACAAAGGACGAGGGCCGCGGCAGCAGAAGGAAGCCAGAGTGCAGAGAGGGGGTGGGGGCCGCGGGGGCGGCTCCAGAGACCACAGGGGCCGCCGGGCCGGCTCTCCGCCGGGTTGCCGGGTGCCCAGCCCAGGGCCACGCCGCTGTCGCAGCCACCCCCTCCACCACCACCACCCGCCCTCCGTTGCGATCAATAAGCCCCTTCCCTCCGCCCTGCCCGCGCCACCCCGCCACGACTCGACACGTGGATAGCCCCACAGAAAACAACCCCTTAAATCACCTCCCCCTCGACGGCGCTTCCGCCCGCTGCACCCCCCACCCCTGCGGACACGGACAGCACCGGCTGGTAGGGACAGC
>NW_026267148.1:148239-149819 GCF_000697945.3 Frankliniella occidentalis
CAGGCTGCTCGCCTATACCCGCAGGGCCCGCAGGCAGTTCCACGTCAATAAAGTCTCGTGCGGGAAACGACGTCACGTGGAGGCGCGGGCGCGCGCGTGTCTGTTATTTGGAGATCTGCACGAGCGTTGCGACATATAGGTATAGGCCGTGCTTATTATTGGCTGCCGATGGACGAAGGTCCGTAGGTGGCCTCGGCGAGGTCTTCTTCTTCCCCTCCTCTACTGGCCTCGCCTTGCCTCGCCTTGCCCCGCCTTGCCCCCCGCCCAGCGAGCGCTGCCGCCTCGTTCAGAGCAATGACCTTCCCCTGCGCTACTCGGCCCGCGACCCATCGCCTGCTTTTTCCAGTCCCCTTCCTTGGGCACGGAGCTTCGCTTCCCCGCGTACACACACACACACACACACACACACACACACACGGGGTGTGTGGCATGGGGGCCGCAATATTTACCCAGGACCTCTCGTGTTTGTCCGTGAGGCCTACGGATTATTAGATGGTAACATGACATGGGGGTTCGGGTGGCGCTCGCGGCCGCGCTGCCCCCCGCCACGCCCTGCCACGACCGGCCCCGCCCCGTCCCGCCCCACCGCGGCCGGCCTGCTGTGATGAGGCGGGGCCTAACGGTACACCGACAAAACCAATCCTGGTGTTACATAAGCGCCAAAGAAAGGCCGAAAAGACGTGCATCATAGCCATTCAGGAAATGAAAGTGTGCATGACAACCCTGCAACACGCTCTTCGTACACTTTCTTCCACTCGTCACACACTACTGGCGCCGCCCCGCCCGGCTGCTTCTTGAGGTCACAGAAATTGACCCGACGCGTGTTGAACTCTCAAGGACACATTGGCCGGCATCGACGGACGCCCCGCCGCGCTGCACCGCACCACCGGGTTGAACGGCTGCTCGCAGCTGCCCCCGCCCCGCCCCACCCCGCCCCGCCCCGCCCGGGCGCGCCCCGTATCGCGCTCCAGCTCCGCGCCACGCCCCGCCACGCCGCGAGGGCAAGTCAACAACCTGCAGCCTGCAGGACCCAGAGCAGAGCGGGCCGGCGGCGCAGCGAGCACAGCGCAGCACTGCAGCCGGGGGGTCAAGGACCGCCACGGACCGCCAGGGATCGTCAGGGACCTACAGGGACCTGCAGGGACCCCGCGGCCACCTCCAGGGCTCCGTCGCGGATGCATCAGGCCAGCGACTACTGCCCCGCGGCCCGCCCCCGGCTGGGCTGGGTCGGGTCGGATTTTGGGACCTTAGGATTCGGGACCTGGCGTGGGGGCCAGCCCCCCAATGCTGACCCGCTCCCCGCGTGGGCGCGAAACGGCGGCCCGTCAGTAGAATGACGTCAGCAAGCTGTCCCCTGTCCGGTGCACGCGGGCCGCGGGCTCACGACGTTGTTATCCCGGCGACACCAACAGTGCAGCCCGTGGCCGGCGTGGCGCAGCGCGGTGCAGTGGAGGGCAGTGGCCTGGCCAGGCCGGCCAGGCCACAGCAACAGTATTCTCCTTTTTATTTTTATTCTTTTCTAAATGCAGTCGGCCGCCACCGCGCCCCGCACCCCGCTCCTGCAGCGGCGACTCCACTGG
>NW_026267148.1:149869-150638 GCF_000697945.3 Frankliniella occidentalis
AATCGCTATGATAATAACGCTCAGACCGACCGTCTTGTCTCCCTCGCTCCCTTTCACCCCTCCTTCTCTTTAAGTTCCTCTCTCTTCCTCTCCCCACCCCCCTTCGCTCTCTCTGCTCCTCCTTCTCTCCCCGTCTCCGCCACCCCCAGCCACAGAAAGGCACAGCAGGGCGTATCTGATGCTCGTGAGCCAGGGCAGCAGTATTTCACGGTGGCTCGGTAGCGGGGGCGGGCGGGCCCGGGGAGGCATGCAGCTCTAGCCTCCAGCAGCGCCGCGACGCCGCGACCAGGACAAAGGAGAGGCGGCGCGGCGGCGTCCTCCTCCTGGAGGAGCTGCCACAGCACCGTAGGCAGGCAGCCCCTTTGTCCGGGGCCCGCCCCGCGCCTCCAGCCCCGCAAGGCGAGGCGACGGCAAGCAAGTGCTGAGCACACGGAGCCGAGAACTGCAGGCGCCAGAGCACCAGAGGCAGAGGCGGGCCCTCGCGGCGGCGGTGTCCTTTGTCCCGAGCAGAGCTCGCCGCGGAGCGCCGCATGCCCGGTCAGCCCGTCAGCCCGATCCAGGACGGAGCTGCCCTTCAGGAGCACGGCTCAGTGGGTCCAGCACCCGGGGCGCCGCATTTTTTTGACGCCCACAAAAAGGAAGTGGTTGGCAGCTTCCTCCATACACCCGGCGCGTCCAGCTTTTAGCCGGCCCTTAGAGCGGCCCTTAGCCGACCGACCGACCGACCCCACGGGGAGGTGCTTCAGCGGGGACGTCTGCAAAGCAACGG
>NW_026267148.1:151093-151874 GCF_000697945.3 Frankliniella occidentalis
CCACAAAAAGGAAGTGGTTGGCAGCTTCCTCCATACACCCGGCGCGTCCAGCTTTTAGCCGGCCCTTAGAGCGGCCCTTAGCCGACCGACCGACCCCACGGGGGGGCCACGCGGGGACCACGTCAGAGGGCCAAAGCGAAGCACGCCTGCATGCCACAGCGGCACCGCCGGCACCGCTCAGGAGGCGATTATGGCTTCCACGATCGGCAATAGCCCCCCCCCCCTCCATCCCCCGGCGAGTGGATAGGGGCGGGGGGTGCGGATCCAGCGGGGCCCGGAAGGGGTGGCGGCGGCGGAGCGGGAGGGCGGGGGAGAACCGCGCGTGGCTGCTCTGGGGGTGGGACCGGCCGGCGACCGAACGACCCGGCACAGAGAACGGAAGAGGAAAACGCCGCGGGGACGGATGGGGGGGGGGCTGCACAACACACTGCGGGGGGCCCCGCGGGGGGCCCGCAGGAGAGCAGGGGGCTCTGCCAGGGCCGGGGGCAGGGCCGTTTGGCTCGGCTCCGCTCGGCTCTTGCCGGCTTTGCCCGGCCGGCTCCCCTCGCCGGACCCGGTCGGGTCGGGCACAGGTTGACCTAGTTTCGGAGCGCCGTGCCCCGTGCCGGCCCCCGGACCCGGGCCGCCCCTGGCTCTTCTCGGCCCGGCCGGCTCTTTGAGGGGCGCGACTGGGGCTGGGCCGCTGGGCCGCCGGGCTGCAGCCATCACTTACAGTTCTGTCGCAGAGTTTGGTCCTCCCCCGGTTTGTTGTTCATCACTCCTCTCTCCGGCCCACCCCAGC
>NW_026267148.1:157071-158235 GCF_000697945.3 Frankliniella occidentalis
CTTGGCACGCTGCAAGGCAGGCTGGGTGGGGCAATGGGAAGGATGCTGGACGACGCTGGACAGGAGACTGAAAAGGGTACTGAACAAGAGACTACGAGCTGGAGGCTGTGCAGCAGGCTGTTCAGGAGGAGGAGGAGGCTGAGCAGGACGCTGGAGAAGAAACCGCGGCTCTGAAAAGGGCGGTGGACACGAGGTAAACAATACCAGCAAATGCCAATAGCCCAAAGACTGACGAAACACTAGGATCGCATGTCCTGCGGCGCGTAGGCCTTGTGCCCATGGCGATGCCCATGGCGGTGCCGTGCAGCAGATGAGTGCAGCAGGCCGGGCTGCCAGCCCTGCTGCAGGCTCGGTGCCGGCTCCACCAGCCCGCCCGCCCGGCCCGCCCGCCGCCCGCCGAGGTTCAACGACCCGGCCGCGCTCGATACGGGGGCGGTCAGTAAGCGGCGCCCGCCGGGGCACGTGTCATTGCTCTCTCAAGGCAGGCCGGGCCGGGCCGGGCCTCAGCCGGGCAGGGCGGGAGCGAGAGAAAGAGAGAGAGAGACAGAGAGACAGACAGAGAGAGACAGAGGCATTCCCACGACAGTTCCGCCCCGGCCCGCCACCCACTGCCGGCTGTCATGATGACTCGAATCGACTGAGTCCACCACAAAGGCACTCGCCACCTTCCACTCCCACGAGCCCCACGAGCACGTGCAAAGGACCAGGCCACGGCACCCAGGCAGCGCCCAGGCCGAACCGAGCAGAGCAGAGTTCAATCGGCCCGGATGGGGCAATCCGCGCGCCACCGCCACGCACAAAGGACGACGCGGTGGTCAGCCGGCCAGGCGTTGCACAACGGGTGACGCCGCGGAGGGGTAGCGTGGTGCAATCCAGGGGTGTGTGTGTGTGAAAGAGTGTGTGTGTGTGTGTGTGTGTGTGTGTGTGTGTGTGTGTGTGTGTGTGTGTGTGTGTGTGTGTGTGTGTGTGTGTGTGTGTGTGTGTGTGAGGAAGACGGCAGGGGAAGAGCGAGGGAGACGCCATCCTCGCCGAGCACTACTACGCAGCAGCGCAGAGCAGAGCTCAAACGCAGCGCTGGGCGCGCAGCCCCTCGGCGCTCACGGACGGCCCCGGACCGGCACGCCGTGCGAGAGAGACGGAGCGAAAACAAACCGGCCTGGCCGT
>NW_026267148.1:165295-166711 GCF_000697945.3 Frankliniella occidentalis
GCCCGCACCGGCTGCCTACCCAGGGCCCACCTCGGGGGCCAAGGCCTGCTCGCCCGCCCGCCCGCCGTGCAGGTAGAGTGTCCCGCCGGACACGCGCGTCGTCGCCCGCACCGGCTGCCTACCCAGGGCCCACCTCGGGGGCCAAGGCCTGCTCGCCCGCCCGCCCGCCGTGCAGGTAGACTGCCCCGCCGGACAAGCGCGTCGTCGCCCGCACCGGCTGCCTACCCAGGGCCCACCTCGGGGGGCCAAGGCCTGCTCGCCCGCCCGCCCGCCGTGCAGGTAGACTGCCCCGCCGGACACGCGCGTCCTTGCCCGCACCGGCTGCCTACCCAGGGCCCACCTCGGGGGCCAAGGCCTGCTCGCCCGCCCGCCGTGCAGGTAGACTGCCCCGCCGGACACGCGCGTCGTCGCCCGCACCGGCTGCCTACCCAGGGCCCACCTCGGCGGCCAAGGCCTGCTCGCCCGCAAGCCCGCCGTGCAGGTAGACTGCCCCGCCGGACGCACGCGCCGTCGCCTGCAGCGGCTGCCTACCCACGAGCGACCTCCACGCCGACCCAACTTGAGTCATCGCTCCCCGCAGGAGGTTACCCGAACCGTAACCGCACGCGCAAAAAAAAAGTAATGAAAATCAGCATTGCAGGCGAAGAAGTCCTGCCTGCTGCAGTCCGCGCTCATATGCAGCGTGACAAGACACTATTACTGCGGACTGTAATGATCTCGCGGTACGCGCTGGACGTTTTTCCTGTGCGAGTGTGTTTTTCCCCTCCCCGTGTTACGCCGCGCTGTCGGTCGCGTGCGCGCCGATGGCGCGTGGCCTGCAGATAAGCCCTTTGTGCATGCGCCTGCACTTGGCGTTAATTATTCCCTTCTGTTTTGTTTTTTTCCGTTTGGAGCAGCAGGCTTGTCGTCAGGGGCGATAGCAGTAGCGTCACCGCGCGTCACGCTCGTCGTAGTGGCTCTCTCTTCCCTGTGAGTGTGTGTGAGCAAGTGTGAGTGTGTGTTATAGAGGGAGAGAGGGAGAGAGAGAGAGATGGTAGAGGGAGAGAGATCGTGTTTGCGTTGTTTACCGCCCCGCTGCTCTGGCGCCGTCGGCCCGGGATGGAATTAGAGTTAGTGCCGGACTCAATAGCATTATTACTGTCCGGGAAGAAGGGGAGAGGAACAAGGGGAGAGGGGCAGAAAAGAGTGGGGGAGGCCCATCCGAGAGGACCGCGTAGCAGAATGTAGCTCGCAGAAGTCTTCCACTGCTACTACGTCCTTGTCCTTGCCCCGACGCCGCCGCGCCCAGCGGGCGTCTCCTTTGCTCTCCATTAACCGCGCAGATCTCTCTCACATCTGGCGATATTCTTTGAGCTCCCCGGTGCCCATAACTCACGGAGAGCTGGTGGGGGAAGGGGGCGGACAGCCGGAGGTAGG
>NW_026267148.1:167982-171462 GCF_000697945.3 Frankliniella occidentalis
CCCCCCACGCCCACCGCAATGGGCGCTGTCAGCATCGAGCAGCCCGGGCAGAGCGCGAGGAGGAGTGTGGGGCCCGGAGTACATCCGCCATGGCCCCGGCCGCGACAGAAAGTAATGTGGGTACGCCTTCTGTCTGCGCAGCGGAGCGGGGGCGCCGGGGAAGTAGGCAGCCCAGCGCGCCCGCCCCGCCCCGCGGCACTGCCTACCCTGCCGCAGCGGGGCCGGCCCCAGCAGCAGCACCACCCCCCGGGGGGGCCCGGCCCACCCCGGCCAGCGCGGGCGCACCGGGACGCTGAGGGGCGGCTCGTGGCGGATTGAACTGGTTGCGTTCTGCTGACCTACTTCTGGTCCAGCAGGAGCGAGAGAGAGAGGGGGGCCGCAGCAAGGGGCTGGAGCGCCTTCCTCCACCCGCCGCCGCCGTGGAGAGACGGATGATGGGGAGAGTACCGCTCGGGGAGGGGGGAGCGGGCGATGCGCATGGGGGAGCTAGATAAGCAAATGAAGAGAAGTACCCAACGCGAAGTAGTCTGGGTGGTCTCTGATCTCCTCTGAGACTGTGTGAAGACTTTGCTGCACAAACCGGGGAGGCAGGATGGGAAAAATTCAGGATGGGTCCAAGTCAGACGACAACATAATAGCAATGGAATGTGAAGCCCTCCGCCTCTCATGTAGGGGGAGCTGGCTGACTATTCGCAAATGTGTCATTAGCCACTTGATGTGCACGACCAGGCTTGCGCGCCGAATGTCGACACGCGGACAGAGCAGAGAGCAGACCGACGGACAAGCAGGAAGACAGGCTGACGGCGCAGACGAGCAGGCAGGCATACGGCCGGCATAGGCTCGCAAACAGCTGACTGAACATGCTGACGGGACGGGACGAAGAGGATATGCCCCACGGGCGCGGCCAACCACAAAGCGATTGTTCCGCGCGTGCGTGTGTATGTGTTTGAGTGCGTGGGTGTTCGTGCTCGTGCTTGTGTGGGAGCTGCTGGGTGTGCAGTCCTAACGAGGTTGCCCCCCGTACGGCAACTCACTTGCAAAGGAACGGGAGGGGGCGGGAGGGATGTGGGCCCCGCAGGGGCTGCGGCCAAAGAGGGCGAGGGGAAAAGGGGGAAATTTTGTTGGCATTTCCAGGCCGTATGCCGCTGCTAAAAGGCGAGTAGGCCGCGGGTCGTGTCGCTCCAAACAAACAAAACGCAGGACGAGCGCGGTAAAGGGGGCACGGGAGACACATTACCGCCCGGAAGGGAGGTGGGTGGGGGGTTGATAGCTGTATCGCCACACGGGAGCCACCAGCGTGCACAATTTTTCATACCGAACGCAAATACATCGCACATATACATACACACACACACACGCCACACACGCACGCATAGAATAACGAACGAGAGTTCCCCCGGGCCGCATCGGGTGTAGCCAAGCGTGCACACACCTCTCTTCCGCTCTCCGCCCCGCCCCTCCAAGCGAATTGAAATGAGTGAGCAGCGGCGACGACATCCGTCAGCCCGTCAGGCCGGCTCGCACAGCCCGGCAATAACGTCACACGTACTGCACCTAAAGTGCCCCCCGCTTGTACTGTTTCCCAAAGAGGTGTTTACTATTGATTTCTTAACACTTTCATTGCAATATGAATACGAGCAGCTATCTCGGGAAGTATTAAAATTGTCGCCCCCCCTCACCCCCCACCCCCACCTTTACACTTCACACGAAGAGCAACGCCGGGGCCACGCCCGGCCCATTTGGGCCCCGCCCCGAGGGTTGCCTACCTGCCCCGCCCCGCCGCTCAATTTGGACCTCATTAATTCAACGCGCATGCAACAAGGAGGGGAGGTGGTGCTCGGGGCGGGGGAGTTGCCGCAGCACCCAGCAGGCCCGCGCCCCGCCCGCGGGCTGACCCGCGCCCCAGCCAGGCCAGCGGCGGTGGCGTGGCCGGGAAAACTGCGAGAAATTTCTATTAGTTGAAACAAACCAGCAGCACAGCGCCCCCACGCCGCAGCCCGGCAAGAGGCGAAGGGAGGCGGAGGAGAGAGTTCCGGTTTCGGGCGCGCGCGCGCCTCGCTAACTTGCGCCGCCATCTCCATAAAAGTGTCGGACCACGGTGTTGATAAAAATATGCGCCGCCCCTGTAGCTGGTGCTGGTTGTGCTGGTGGTGGTGCTGGTGGTGGTGCGGCTGGTGGTGCGGCTGGTGCTGGTGCTGGTGCTGCTGCTGCTGCTAGCTGCCAGCCGCGGCAGCCCGCCTGTGACAGCTGCTGCCCGCCAGCGCGGCCGCCACCAGCCGCAGCCCACAGCACAGCCCGCGCCAAGATAAATGGGCAGCAAAATAAGGCGAACACGTTTGAATCTAGCTAGCTAGAGAGAGAGAGAGGACAAGAGAGCGAGAGAGGGCGAGCGAGCAAAAGAGCAAGAGAGAGCGAGAGAAGGGGCGAGCGAGCAAGAGCGAGAGAGGGGGCGAGGAGGGGGCGAGCGACCAAGAGCGAGAGAGAGCGCAACCACCATGGCGCGGCAAGTGCACTGAAGGGAAGGGAGGGGAGGGCGGCAGTGTGCGCAAGGGATGCCGGGGGACCCGGGTTCAGAAGGGAAGTGGGGGGGGGCATATTTGGGGCGGAGAGGCACCCCGTGGGAGCGGGGCGGCGGCCGGGCCTGTGCACGCGCGGAGGAGCGCCAGAGATGGGGCAGAGATGAAGAGCACGCTACGTTGCCCGTGCCCGAGGCCCGAGCAGGCAAATAGCTCCCCCACTCCACTCCACTCCACTCCCCCCGCCCCCCGCTCCGCTACTGCGCCGCTCGCTTCCGGTGGCGAGTAATGATACTGGCCATCGACAAACGGTCCCGAGCAAACCAAGTCAGTCGCAGGGCACGCCCCGCCCCGCCCTGCCCCACCTCGCCCTGCTCCGCCCCGCCCGACCGGAAGCAAGCCTCCATGGCGTGCTCCGCGGTGCCCATGGCGGTGCCGCGCCGAGCGAGAGCCAAGCGCTTCCACGTTGTGCCCGGCTCTGCCCCGCCGGGGATGGCGTGAGGGCAGCGGGCTTGTGAGAGACAGGCAGAGAGAGAAGGAGAAGGAAGGGGGGGGGGGGAGAGGTTCGTACAGGAGGATTACTCATTCTCTGACCCCAGCCCTTTCCTCCGCATTTCCGCACCAACATGACGTCGACGCGACTCGCGACTTCCAGAGGGTTGACGACGTTCCTCCTAGGCAGAGACGTTTCACACCCGCCTTGAAAGAAGGGCGAGGGGGGGCTACCGAAATCTGAAAGCCAAATAGTGTGCTCGGCACAGCGAAGAAACACTCTGCCCCCCACCCCGTCGTCACTCTCTACCCGGTCTCGCTACACGATGCGACTTGATGGCAGGGTATCGATACCCCCCCCCCTCCCCACAGCAATCGCATGTCACCACGCCAATCTCTCCAAAACCGAAACTCTTCTCGCCTCTGCGGCTGATGCAGAGAAGAGGGGCAGAGGAGGAGGTGGGGGAAAGGG
>NW_026267148.1:171727-172551 GCF_000697945.3 Frankliniella occidentalis
GGGGGGGGGGCGTGGCGCATCACGTTACCCCCGACAACGGCAGGCAGCGGGGAGGCACCCCCGGTACCTCCACGCGAGGGTATGGGCTGATGCTGGCGGCCGATTCCGACCCGCGCGCGCGTCCGGGGGGTATAGAGGCGGGGGGTGACACCGCGGTGAGGGTCCTGAGTCCTGCCCAGGGCCGCCCAGGGCCCTCCAGGACCAGGCGGTAGGGGCATTAAGCCTCATCAACATATTCATGCTAAAACATGAGGCGTCCTCCTGGCGTCCTGCGTCCTGCGCGTCCTATGCGGGTCGAGCGGAGCAGAGCAGCGCCGCGTGCCCCCCGCGGACCGCAGCCGCCACCGTCGTCACCGCGCGGGAGCAGGAAGAAGTGGGAGGGCGGAGGAGGAACGGGAGAGCGAAGGAAAAGGGGGAAAAATGAGGAAGGAGGGGAAACGCACGCGCCGCAGGGTGAGCGGCGCCGGAGGGGGAGGGGGAGCTATTAGGCGATGACGACACTGAATTTGCGCCAACGATTTCGTATTCATTAGTGGCGGCGGTGGCCTCTCTGGCCTGGCGGGGGAGCGGGGGCAGGGGCAGGAGCCGGGCCGGCGCTCTCTTACGTCCACCGGACGGGCGACGACGCACACCGAGACGCATCGAGGAGAGCCATGTCCCTAGCAGAGTCTGCCCCCTCCCCCCTTTCCCCTAGGAAGGCCCGGAACTTACATTACAGTACCTCCTGGCCGGTCTGCCAGCGGAGCCGACTTGATTGCTTTCTTCGTTTGTCTGAATGGTCGCTAATAACCGGAAGTCGTGCGCCACAGAGCAGGAAGGAGGGC
>NW_026267148.1:172636-174556 GCF_000697945.3 Frankliniella occidentalis
AGGTACAGCAGGGCTCTGCGCCGGGAATGTAGGCCGCACGCCTGAATGCAGGCAATCAGCAGAGCCGAGTCGGTCCTGGAGGCCCACGCCATGTAGGAAGACTTTCCCGGTTTTCCAAAACCACAATCAGCCTCAGGCCGCACCTCGCCGCAGAACGCAACAGGCAAACGCGCGTTTCGTGGTGCGACATACAGAACGTCTGAGGGCGGCCGGGGCCGGAGTTGGAGAGAGCAAGGTATGTGAAGGTATAGTCGAATGCACGCACGCACGGCCTCGAGGGTTGCGCAAGAGCACGAGGAGAGCGAGGGAGCGGAGTGAAAGAGAGCGAGCAAGAAGTGAGAGAGAAAGAGAGCGAGAGATTACCAAAGCAACCAAAAAACACAAAGTAGTAATAAAGAAGAGGACGCGGGGAGGGGCCGATAAGGCTCGGGGGCAGGTCAACGGCACGCCGGCCGGCCAGGTGAGGGAGGTGAGGGCGGGCGGGGCGGGGCGGGCAGCGAGACGCACTAGGCGGAGGAGGAGGAGGAGGAGGAGGGCCGGTGGTGGGTGCACACACTCCTCAACATCAACTCGGCTTTTAACGACAGAACACCATGCCTCCCCAGCGCGCGGCGGGACGGGGCTGGCAGGGGCGGCCTCAGACTGTCGCCGCTGTCGTACAGCCCGACAAGGTAAGTGACCTCGGGGCGCGCGGAGTTGTCTTAGAATAAAACCCCCCTCGGGGGCGGCCGAGAGCGTCGTCGCCGCGGTGCAGCAGCGGCTGAACAGCTGCTTGCCCCCCCGCTCTCCCCCAGGGCCAGCTACACAACAGCCTCCTTGCCCCCTCTCCTCAGCTTCGTCTCCTCCAGCTGGCCGGTCCCCGGACCCGGCCGCAGCTTCGGGTCCCGTCAAAACAACACAAAAATCCGCAGCCAAAAGCAGCCGGTCCGGGGCGTGGCGCGGCGAGGCGAGGCCGACTCCGACTGCCACACCGGTTTGGAACTGGGACGCGGCTGACGCGGCTGCAGTTGGGCCCGCCTGGCCGGCCGGTGTGAGGGTCACTGCATCCTGGTTCAAGAGCGGCAGGCGGCAGCGCGCCCCCGCCGCCGAGGAACGAAAACTTTCGAGGCAAGACGACGACTGCAAAAACAGCATGAGGGATACGCTTGAGCCGAAACAAGGGCGGCAATAAGTTCGAAAACGTTCAACTAATCGCTGGATCATTTCATTATCCCCGCTAGTATCTACTGTAACTTATCCAGCTCGATCCAGCCTCGTAATCCGGACTAAATCCGGGAGCAGCAACTTTCGGAGGCGACTTTACTTCTCGGTCCGCCCGCAGCAGAAGCAGAGACGGATCAGACCGGAGGAGAGGAGGGAGGCGGGGGGGGGGCGTTTGTGAGAAAAGCGGAGGAGAATGCAGCAGCCTGAGGGGTGCGTGGGCCGGGCGGCCCGGGCGGGCGGGAGGCGGTGCGGGGGGAGTGTCTGTCTGGCCCCTGTCTGGCCTAGGGGAGGGGTCCAGCCAGTAGTTCCAGCCGCCAGGTGGGCCGGCCGGCGGCCGGGTTGCACTAGGCTGCAGTGGGCTGCACCGGCACTAGGCTGGTCGCTCGGCCCCGCGCTGCTTGCGGCCTCAGTGCAAGAGGGCCCGCAACGAACGAGCTTTTAATGGCGCCCAATGGCAATCTGCCGCCTTTGGCTATCACTAAGACGTCTGGGAGAGAGAGACAGAAACGGACAGAAAAAAGAAACGGCGCGCACCGCCGGAACGAAAATAACCGCCTGCCACCGTCACCGCGGCGAAACTAACGTGTACGTGTACGTGCATGCGCAAGTGTGGTGGTGCATGCCACATACCAGCAGGCGTTGGCGCCGAGAGGGAAGGCAGGCGAACGTACGCCGCGAGGCAACTGGAGCGAAAAATGTTATTCACACCGATGTGTG
>NW_026267148.1:174820-175947 GCF_000697945.3 Frankliniella occidentalis
GTCGTCGTCATCGACATCGACGACAAAAGAGATTCCACAGACAGCCCGAGACGACCCACGTCAGAGTCTTCAGTGCAGTGCAGTGTGGGCTCAAACATTCCTACCCGACGTCGTGAGGGGATAGTACGCCAATCTTGGAGCTACCCGATGATGGGCTATACCATGTTCTACGAAGAGGCAGAGAGCAATGGGCGCAAAGAGGGGAAGGTGGTGAAGAAATTCGCAAACTTGAGCAGAAGTGCGGTGGGTGGAGAGAGAGAGGGGGGGGGGGGGGGCAACGCCACCGGCCCCTAGCCACACACCGCTGTGTACGTGTACTACAAGCCGGCGTAGCGGCCGGCCCGGGCCGCTGGCTTGAGGCGAAGCAATCAGGATAGAGGGGGAGGGGGGACGGGAGGGGGGCAAGCTCAGTTATATTTACGACCCTTAAGTATACACATAAGCGTGATGTCGTTGGTATCTCTCTCAGCCCCGCACTCGTTCAGCATTATGCCTCCTCTCTCTCTCTCCGCTGCTGCCTCTCCATTTCTCGCACTGATGCGGTCATTCTTCTTGTTCTTCCCCACGCCTCGCGGCACGCCGCGCTGTATACAGCTGGGGTCTCCCGCTAAGCCGCGCACGGCTGCGGGGCACATGTTTGAGGCCGTCAGTGTGTACACACTTATCAAACCCGGGCTAGGCTCCCACAGGCGCCCCCGTCTCCCACCCCCCTCCCCCTCGCCCACTTCCCTTTCCCTTTCCATCCTCCCCCAGTTCTGTTCTCCCGACGACACACACTTACCTTCTTTTTCTTGGGGATGTCGTCGAAGTGGTCGATGACAATGCCCTCGTCCGTGGTGCCCTGTGCCCAGTAGCAGGAGCCGGGCTCAGACAACGGCGGCGAGGGGGTCCCGGACCGCCAGGAGCAGGCGTCCGAGGACGGCGACGGCGACAGCCTCTCGGACCAGGACACACCTGCAACAAGAAGGGCGGCGGTTAATTTAGAGTTGGGGCAAAATAAAATAAAAGCGATAACTAAAATTTAGTTTTGATAACTGTGTAATTGTAAATTTTGTAAACCATATTATGGTTCTACACTTGTAGCGGCCGTGTATGGTGCGCCAGGTAGCGAGTGCCGTGCCCGAACC
>NW_026267148.1:175997-177093 GCF_000697945.3 Frankliniella occidentalis
GTTGCGCGGGGCGGGGCGCGTCGGGGCGTGCCGATTGTGCGGTAGAGGTGTATAGTGACGGAAAAATAAACGATGGTTCCCCGATCGAAAATTTCAGTTACTTTCAAGTCAGCTGGCCTCTTTGGGTAAGGAGGAATCCTCGCCCAATCCCCCAAAACGAACGAGAGTAGACCAGGACACACCTGCAACAAGAAGGGCGGCGGTTAATTTACAGTTGGGGCAAAATAAAACAAGAGCGATAACTAAAATTTAGTTTTGATAACTGTGTAATTGTTAATTTTGTAAACCATATTATGGTTCTACACTTGTAGCGGCCGTGTATGGTGCGCCAGGTAGCGAGTGCCGTGCCCGAACCCCGAACAGCCCCAGGTCAGAGGCGTATCCGCGGCGGGGCGCGGCGCTGGTAGAGTTGGGCACGGTGCTGATCCCCGCACATACGATACGAGAGGCGGAGGAGGCACCGCGAGGCACACACATACACGGCGCGACGGAAGTTAGGGTCCGCGTGGCGTTTGGAAATTATCACAGTAGTCCCCCAAGCGGGAGCCGCCCCCCAGCCGCCCCCGCGTCACCACCAGGCCGGGGGCGGGGGCACAGTCACCCTCCCCCCTGCGGGCCTCACGAGAGCCGTTGTGTCATCAGAGCCGGCTTATAGTCGGGCAAGGCGAGGCTGGGCGGGGTGGGACGGCGGGGCAGGCTATGTACGATGATCGCGCCCAGCTTTGAATGTGGCCAAATGAGGCGAAAGCGTCCCCAAGCACTTAGGCCCCTGCCGGCCGAGCCTCTCGCAGCAACCGCGACCTCCCACCGCACCCCCCCCCCTCCCTCTCCGCACCACCAGGGGGCACACGTGCGGAAAACGCAAACCAACCCCACCCCACCCCACCCAGCGCACCGCACATATCCATTACCATTAGGCTTGTATTCCGCCGTGCGGCCCGGGCGGCAGTAAGGAGGAAGAGGGGGTCTCGGGTCTCCGCTCTGCCTCCTTTTCCTGCCTCGGCCGCCAACACCCGCACCCCGCACACCTCGCCCTCAACCGCCTGATGCTACACGGTGAGATCCGATGACGACCCAGGCTTGGCGGGGGGGCAGA
>NW_026267148.1:177143-184264 GCF_000697945.3 Frankliniella occidentalis
GTCAACCTGCCCTTCGGCGACCTTAGAGGTTCTACATGGCGTGCCGAGCCGCGGACGGGCCCTGCCCAGCCCTCTGAACCGCGTCAAGGACGACGGGCCAAAAACAAAAAAGGAAAAAAGAAATTGCTCGGCAGCCGCACCGTTCAGCTGCACGCACACACCAGCGATGTGTATAGGCCCTCATTGCGGTCACATGCGCCCCCGGTCATCATGTCGTAGTCGGTGGCGGAGCAGGGAGCCGAGGAGGCGGCGAGTGGAGGCGCCGGCTGGAGGAGGCGGCTGGAGAGGCTCCTGGTTGTCGGATCTGGGTCACGCGGCGTTACGGGGGGGTGGCGACGCTCACCTTGTTAGGGTTGTCACGGGGGGTCTCTCTAGCCACCCCCCAGGCCGCCGCCGCCGCCGCCCCCGGTGGTCCCCCAGAGCCACCCCCGCCCCCCTTTGCCCCCGCAGGTCCAGGCGGACTGGCCTGGCCTGGCCAGCAGCGCCTCTTGCCCGGCCTCGGGCTGGCCCGGACCACTTGAGCGGCGCCCGGCCCTTTTCTTTCGCCGGTCAAAGGGCGCGGCGCCTCAATGAGAAGCGACTGAAGTTGTACGTCATTGAGCGGCATTGTGGGCCGCGCGCGGGCGGGCGCCCTTCACAAGGGGAGGAGATAGACACGAAATGACAGGGGGAGCGCGCGGCCCCGCGAGCACCGCCCCGCACCGACTCTCTGCCCCGACGCGCCCCGCCCCACCCCGTGCGCTTGCCACAAAAAGGAGAAATGAAATGGACAACGAAAAAGAGAGAGGCAACGAAATGAAAGCATTCATTTGGCGCTCCGATAGAGCGGTATCGATCGCCCGGGCCAGCCCCCTCCCCCTCTCCCACCCCCCACTTGGCCGCACTCCCTGCGCACCGCAACGCACCGGAGCCGGTGTTGCTCCTCAAGGTCCCCTCCGCGGTTTATTAAATAACAGCGACTTGACTCAGTCAGAAACCCCTCCCGCTACACTTCACCCTGCCGCCGCCGTCGGCCCGGCCCGCATGTAGGACGTGAGCGCGCGGGGACAGAAGGGATGCCGCTGGGCTCGGCCCTCCTGGCTGACGGGGATAAGAAGGAGCTTGGTCAGAGCCTGCCTCATGGCCTGCCACGGTAGAGAAAGATATCTCCACCTCACCTAACACCGCCCCGCGGTGCAGCGCGAGGCGGGCACGACTCTCTGACCTCTCGCGGCACCAGCGGGCACCCCGCGTACAGAGGTCAAAGATGAGCCGCGGCGCCCGGCTCGCGTCAAAACTCTTTTCATCTCCATTTTCATTTTTTTCGTGTCCAAACGCGACAAGGCCCGAGGGACAAAGGGGCTATAAAAAAAATAAATAAAAAATATTGTAACTCAATCATGTCAAATTGACGTCACGACTAAACCGCCCCGCAGGCCTCCCCGCCGCCGCCAAGCCCGAGGCGCGGCCTGGTGACGGGCAGGCCTATTATCGCCACGCAGATTTTGGCTTGCGGCCGGCGAAGCCAGCGACCCCATGGCGGCCGCCCCGCCAGCCCCGCGCCATATTGGTTGTTTAATGAGCGGGGAGGGTGGGCGGCGGTACGACAGATCGATGTGAGCTTGACTGCGGCCCTCGGCCCTCTCTCGTCTCTCCCCAAACACAAACAAGGTTGCGCGGGGCGGGGCGCGTCGGGGCGTGCCGATTGTGCGGTAGAGGTGTATAGTGACGGAAAAATAAACGATGGTTCCCCGATCGAAAATTTCTGTTACTTTCAAGTCAGCTGGCCTCTTTGGGTAAGGAGGAATCCTCGCCCAATCCCCCAAAACGAACGAGAGTAGTAAGTTAGTTGCAACATATTGTTGGGTTGGGAAACCCAAAACTGTCAGAAGTCTTTAAATTTACTGTTGTTTTAGTTTAGAACTATTTTTTTCCCCATACAGTTCAGGTTGATGGCGCAGCTTTAAAGTGCGGCATTTGCTCCTCTGCCCTGCCGCGCTGCATCCGCCAGCGCGCCGCCACAGCACCGCCGTCATCAGAAAGTGCAGCCTGTTGAACGCCACGCCTGGCGCCCGCCGCCACCCCACCCCACCGCCATAGCGACACCACCACCGCCGCGCCCTGCAGTGCCGCCCCCGCGCCGCCCCCGCGCCGCCCCACCAGCGTCACGTGACGACAACACGTTTCCATTATTCCCCCTTGCTGCTAGCGGGAAAAGGAAACGACAACATAATGCCTATGGGCGCCGCTGCTGGGTATTTCGAGGTCTCGTATCCGCGGGCGAGGCGCGGCCGGGCGCGGCCCTTACGATTCATAATGAACGACACCGGGTCGGTCGCCTTCACACCTCGGCTCGGGTTTAAGCCCCGCGCCCGCGGCCGCGCTGAGCGTGGTGGAGCCACCGCGGGTCGATGGCATCGGACCGGAGCCGACCTGGGCCCGCGCAGCCCGCGCAGCCCGCGCAGAGAGGACGCGCGCGGGGCCGGCCGGGCCGGCTACTCCTCTGACATGCAAGGTCGAGGGAATGACACCCCGGCCCTGCCGGTCCGGGCGCGGGGGAGGACCACGTCCACGCGGCTGGTCGTAGCGGGCCGCGCCGCGGGGTCACTGGCCGGGGACGGGCCGCAGCGTCCAGCACGGAAGGCCCCGCGCGCGGCGCGCACGCCAGGCGCCAGGCCGGCGGTTCAACGAGAGGGCGGGGCGGCGGCTCCTACGCCTTCACACGGGGGAGACATAGCCGTGGCGCATAGCTGAAGAAGGGGGGATGGCCCCGGGGGAGGCGCAAGGCATGATCGCCGCGGCAAGGCCACGGGCGCACCGGCCCGCCTAGGCCTAGGAGGGCGCCCCCGCCGGAGGTTGACAGGACAGCCCAGGTCGTCAACCTGCCCTTCGGCGACCTTAGAGGTTCTACATGGCGTGCCGAGCCGCGGACGGGCCCTGCCCAGCCCTCTGAACCGCGTCAAGGACGACGAGCCAAAAACAAAAAAGGAAAAAAGAAATTGCTCGGCAGCCGCACCGTTCAGCTGCACGCACACACACACACACACACCAAACCGGGGCGTACTGGGAAATGTCGGAGTCAGCAGGCAGGGCGGAGGGCGGAGTGGGCAGGGGTAGGTGGGGGTGAGGAGGGACGGGACAGGGCAGGGCGGAGGGACGTGAGCGAATGAGGTGGACGTACGTGTCCCTCTGCCTATATAGCGCCCGGTCAGCGCCAGGGCTGTCGTGCGGGTTCCGGATAGGCAACACACGATCATTGAACCTCGACGGCAGCACCGGCCGGCACCGGCACCCATCAGCTGTTGAAACCTATAATCATCGCACGAACTCGCTCACACGCACGCACACCGCACACACATACACACCAGCACACTTTAACACACACACACGGCGTGTTTTAACTCTGCATAATGAGGGAGGCCCCTTTTGGGCTGGCGCCCAGCAGTTCCTGCCGGTGGCCGCGCCTACGCCCCTGACGGCCGGACCCGCCGCCGGCAGGCACGGCCAGCAATTACGTCCTCGGCCCGGCAAACTAGCCGCGCCTAGAGCAGGGCAGGGGCCTAAGTGCGCGGTAATTAAGAGCTGGTTAAAACGGCCCTCCCATTCCTCTGCCCGCTCCCGCTGCTACAACACGCGCTTCGTGGTCCGGCCGGCGGGGGCCCCCGGGCGGGTGGTGTTGACGGCGAGGGTCCGCCTCCCGCCACCGGAGGACTTGTCTGTTCCCAGGCGTCCCGCAGCTGTCACCTAGCAGCAGTTACAGTGAAGGTGCAAGGTACCAGCAGAAGCACATGCAAGGGCTGTCAGAGTGCCTCCGGTCGGCGCGACGCCCCGGGTCTAGCGGCCTAGACACCTGTCCGTCAGACACGGACCGCGGGCGGGGCAGGGCGGCCGCGACCACGCCGGCAAGTGTGTCATTTCGAAGACATTTTGCGGCGCGGAAGGGTGCGAGCCGCCGCCGTGACGCGACTTTCTCGGCAAAAAGAGGCGTGGCGTAGCGTGGCGTAGCGTGGCGCCGTCGCGGCGTGGTTTCTCCTCGCGGGGCGACAACGCGCTGTCCTGCCGGCCGCGCCGGCGGGGCTTGTTGGACCGTGGCGGGGCGGAGGGCGGGGCATAGTGCGTTACAACAAACCCGCTATTGTTACTGTAGAGTCGCCCGCCGCCGCCGCAGCAGCACGCCGCAGCAGTACGTGCCTAATCGGGGCAGACTGAAGGGCGAGTGTGTTCCCCTGACGCGGGGCCGCGGGGGCCGCGGGGGGCTCCCAAACCCGGGCCGCTCCTCCACACCACTCCGCGCGTGAAACGGCATCGCGGGAGAGTGGAAAAAGTTGTAGGGTGCCGCGGCGTTACGGAGCGCCGCCGTCTGCACGCCCCGCCGCCCCGCACATATAATCCTTCAGACACTTTAGTCTTCCTGAGCCCGCGCCGCCCCGCCGCGTACAGTACGGCACTGTACGGGACGGGTCAGCCCAGCAGGTCAGAGACCCCCGGGGGCCACGCCGCCGCGCGCCGGTGTCGTAGGTATACCGCGTACCGCGCACAGCAGTGTGACGTGCAGCTGGGCGGGCAGGGCGGGTGGGTGGAGCAGGTGGGGGCGGGGCGGGGCGGGGCAGGGCAGCCCGGGTATGATAATTATCATTATGAGCGAGATTATTGCGTCGGAGTTCACACAGCGGGCCAGACCTGCGTGCGTGCGGACCTGCGGCGGGGCGGGGCGGGGGTGCGTGCGGACGAGCGAGGGCCTGAGCCGGCCAACAAGGGTGAGGACGAAAGCGGTTTCCAAGTCATATACGTTTAAAAAGTACCGCATTACATCGTCCGGGAAAAAACACCTGACCCGAGCGGTCAGGTCCCTGCCTACGCATTTGCCGCCAGCTCCCAGCTCCCACCCGCCTAGCAGACCGCCATGATCGACGACAGCTGTGTGTGCCGCCTATGGTGGACGCATTGCAACTGGTTGCTGCATAACATTGCATATTAAACGCCACCCTCCCCCCACCCCTTTGCCGTAGTGGAGCGTTATGCTCAAAGTGGCAACGACAAGAGATAAGTATCTCACCGCACCGCTATGTTTACTAAAGCAGTTCCCCAAAAAGAGAGAGAGAGAGAGAGAGAGAGAGATAGAGAGAGAGAGAGAATAAATGGCGTGTCGTTCAGACCCCGCTCAGAGCCTCGCGGGGTCCGTGAATCTGATTTGAAGCAGACCGTGCCCGCTCGCTCCCGCGCTGTGCAAACAGATTATTAGGCAGGAGGAAGGAAGGTTCCCGGAGGCGGTGACGTGTGTCGCGGGGGCAGCTCTGACCGCACCGCACAAACCTGCTCACCGTCCGGCAACGTCAATTGCGAGGTACTCCCCCCCCCCCCTCTTCCAGCCGCGAGTGACTGAGCGCGCGGCGCACATGGCGCTGGCCGCGGAAACCACATGGCTAATTAATCTGATGGCGTTTCCTGAGAAACGTCCCCCCTGCTGTCGGGCGCATTTTACATGTGGGCCGGCGGGGCCCGCGGCAGGTGCGACCGATCGGGGAGGGGGGTGGACTCGGCCTCGGCGTGGCGCGGTGTTATCGCTATTGCTTCTCCCGGCCCGGCGCGGCGCCCGGCCTGACCTGACGCCTGACGGCGCCGTGGCGCGGCGGGGCTGCTTGCTTGCTCCCCAAAGGAGCGCCGTGCCGAGCCACGGCGCCAAGGGCAAGGAGGGCGTCTTTCAGGACGAGCCAGCAGAAGCCTTTCATTTCGCTAACGAGGCAGGCGATGGCCCGGGCGCGCCGTCGGGGCAAGGGGACGGACGGGTATCCAGCAGCAGCGGCACGTCAGAGCGGGTCGCGTCAGCACGGCCGGATAATCTGGCCCGATCACACACACGCTCACTCACACATACACACGGGCTCACTCGCTCTCACAAACACACACACACACGCGCCCACACACACACAAGGGGTGGCTTTGGCTTATATCGGCAGGGGCCCATCGAGGCCCGCCTCACCGCATCCGCCCGGAGTCCGTCTTGGCGCAGAGCGATGACCCCGCCGGGCCAGCGCACACACACGCAGCGCAGCCACCACACACCCACGCAGGCGCACACACACACAAGCACACAGATGCGCTCTGTCGGTGTACGACATTGGGGACCACCGCAGAACCACACCACCACCGTCGCGGTGCCGCCGTCCCGCGTCGAGGGTGCTGCTGATCGCCGTGCTCGGCTCGGAACAACCATTAAAAAATAATAAGCACCTCGGAAAGGCGGCCTCACAAATAGCTTGAGCGTGCGATAGGTAATGCGGAGAGGGGTCAGGGATCGGGCCGCGGTGGCGTGGCGTAGCGTGGCGGTGTGATCAGGTGGGGCGGTGGCGGTGCGGGGCCTCGGCAGGGCTATCATCAGGCAGAGCTCGCTCGCCTCTCGCAGTGCTCGGCGGGGCGGGGACTGCCAGGTCAGCAGACGGGTGGATGGTCGGTTCGGTTCGGTCCGTCCGAGATGGACCCGCCGATAGCAGCTCGTCGCGCCTACCGGTGGTTATTCGCGGTAGCCTGCCGCTGCTGCAGCGAGCCGTGTGCCCCGTGCCCCCCGCAGTGAGGGGTCGGGTCGGTGTCGGTGGTAATTTTCGCCGAGCTGTAGCCAATTCATTATCATGCAGTGGCTCGCCGACACCGCGCGCCTCAGGACTTCCCGCCGAGCCTCAGGGAAAGTAAAGTGGCTATCATCACAACGACACACTCCCAACAATCCAGCTACTAGAAAACCACCCCCGCGCACCGACTTTTTAGGAATGGAGATCAGTGTGGACAGCACAAGGAGCTCCCCATCTCTGCCGGGAGTGGAGACGGAGAGCACCGGCGGCGGACGACGGACAGATGCGCGGATCAGGATGAGATTGGGCGCGGACAGACGGACGTCCGCATGTCTGCCGACACTGCGGAGTCTGTGGCTTGGGAAAGCAGGCGTATGAAAACAGCCGTGTGCGGCCAGCCCAGCCCAGGACGGGAACCCGGGCCGGGCGGAAAGGGGTATTCGGCGAGGCCGCTATTCGAACTCGGACGCCGTCCTGGGGGCGCGGCACAGTGCGGCAGATCTCGAAAAAGGTGGACATATTCCAAATTTTCACTTTGTCATACTAACTATTTTGTCTGTCCAGGGCGAATCTACA
>NW_026267148.1:188729-193761 GCF_000697945.3 Frankliniella occidentalis
CGTCAGGCATTCCAACACATATTTTCACACCCCGTCCCGTTGGCTCCGGCCCGGCCGGCAGGGCGATGCGGAGAATGTGGCCGCGAGGGCGGGGCGGGGCGTGGCGGGGCGGGGCGGTCAGGAGGTGTGGAGCAAGACAAGACGGTCATCCGTCTCCTAGACCACGGGTCCGCCTGTCTGCCCGCCTGTCCTGTTTCAGAGTTCCTCATGTGGCCTTGGCGTGGAGCGTTGCGCGAGGCGTTGTGTGGAAGGGGGCGTGCCGCGCCGCTGTGGAGCGAGGCGGGGCGGGGCGGCAGCAGGAACCCCCCTACCACTATTCTAGCCGTGCCGCTAACTGCATGACCTCGCCTGGGCCTGGGCCGCGCCGGTCTGGCAGGCAGTTACCAGGTGATCCGCCCCGGTTCGCGAGGCCTTGTGGGTGCACCCCTCGAGGAAGCGACACGAGCGGCGTCCTGGGGCCTGCGGGGTGGGCCCGTGGGCTCGGTCGAGGCCAAGCAGGCTGCGGACAGCCCCCGCCCCGCCCTGCGTGACGAGCGGCCGTCTGGGGCCCGGTGACACGCCCTCGGGGCGCGACAGGCCAGCCCCCCCCCCTCCCCGGTGCGTGGTGTGGGCTGCCTATCGCTGACTAATGGGACGGCACAAAGAGCGACAGAGACAGACTGCGGCAGGGCACAGGTGCGAACAGCCGGTGGGGCGGGGCACAGGCCTGGGCACAGGCCTGGGCACAGGGCGGGGCCGTGCCAAAATAATTCCTGTTCAGTGGCACGGACCCCGACCGCCCTGGTCGGCCAAAGTGGGTCACCACGCGTCCTTTCCCATCCTGCCGTAACCCCCCAATAGCTCTTCCCTAGCGTTTCCCATTTCCCGCGCTCCTCTTCATCCTTCCCCTCTCTTCCCCCCGGGGAGATCAGTGAGAAGGGGCGGCCGATCTCTCGCCGCTACAGCTCTTAACGCCACCCGCTCCCGCTCCTTCCCCGCAAACCGTCTCTTTCCACTGGCCGTGCTGGTGTCAGAGGCGCGGGGGCGGCTCTCCGCGGTCGCGCAGGGGGCGGATGGTGCGTGGGCGGGTGCGTGGGCGGCCGCGTGGGTCGCCCACGGTGGTGGCCCGGCCCGTAGGTGGGTGCAATCGCCGCCGTCCCGCCCCTACTGTACCAAGGCTGGGGGTGACGTCACAGCGCCGCCCTCGCCCTTGGGCGCCCCGCCCCGCCCCGCGCCCCGCTCGGCTCCGGCCATAGAGCCGTTCGTGATTGACTCCCCCCAGCGCGTGGGGCAGCGAGGCGGGGCGGGCCGCGGAGTTCTGCTTTCAAAACTTCGCCGCTTAGGACCCGCCTGGCGAAAGTTGTACAGCAGAGGCGGCAGCAGCGCGGCAGCAAACTCTCGCCCCACGTTCAGACGATATTTTCTTTATCTTGCCCAATCCAGCGCGCGTCTCCCCGGCAAACTGCGTCCATCCCGCTGCATCCGGGCGGTACAAGGGCCGGCCTCGCGTTTCCGATCTCTTCCAACTTGAGGCAGCAGAGTGAGCCGCGTTCCGATCGAGAGAAGCGCTTTGGGCCCGGCCATAGCTCGGGGGCGTCCTTGCCCGCGGCGGGGGCGAGGGGGCGGGCGGGACCGCGCCGGCGGTATAGTGCAGTACTGTACAAGTACAGTAGGGGCCGCGGCACCTCAGGTGAGGCCGGGGAGGGGGAGCCCCCTGGGGAGGGGAGCGGGGCTGATAGCCAGCCTGCTCTGCACTTTGGGCCCCCCTCCTCTGGCTGACTGACTGACCTCCTGCCGAGCCCGGCCGCCCGCTGGGACCCCCCTCCCCCCCCCCACACCTCTCTTTCGACTTTTGCGACCATGGTGCGACCTTGGTGTGCCGCGAGCGCGGGCCGCGGGTGGCGTGGCGTGGCGGAGCCGCGGGGTGCAGGACGAGCAGATAAGGAAAAAGGACTCGCCCTGGCCGGGATCACGCTGTACTGTACCCTTGGCCGGTGCAGAGTGCGGCCGCGAGGCCGGGCAGTCTAGGCGCGGCTCCCCCCTAGTCCATGCCAGGTCGGGTGAACCCTTGCCCCGGCCAAAGGTGCGTGTCGCCGCAATGCCGATGGCCAGAGAGTGGGGAAGGCGCTAGACCAACACTGGGCGTGTTTGAACGGCAAGCGTCACGCCGGCGGCCAGCTCCGGGACCGCGGTGACCTCCTCCACGTCCTGCAGCAGGATGTATAACGAGGGCTCCAGGAGCTCGGCTCCTCCAGGGAAGGAGCGCGGCCGTGCCGGGGCTCTGAGCGCCTCGCCACATAAGGAGGCGTTCCCGCTGCAGGTCGTTGCAGGTAGCTGCAGGCAGGAGCCGAGCAGGACACGAGCAGGGAGCAGCGAGCAGCGGCAGGCGCAGTGAGAAACGAGGCCGAGTTGTTCACATCCAAAGGACTCAGCAAGGCAGAAAGCAATTAAGAAATTTTTCATCGGCGCAAGGCCGATCGCGCAGGCATCAATTGCGAATCGCAATTGTGGCGCAGTCAAGAGGGGGGGGGGGAGGGGGCTCTAGCTCCAGGCGCGCTGCACACGTGCAGGTCTGTGTGCACGGCCATTAAACCACACGGTACCGAGTACCGAGTGCCGCCCGCGGTCATTTCACGGCCAGCCCAGTGACAGCGAGCACCTCCGCGAGCACTTCCAGGAGCAACTCCGGGAGCACCTCCAGAAGCACCTCCAGGAGCACCTCCAGGAGCACCTCCAGGAGCACCTCCAGGAGCACCTCCAGGAGCACGCACCAGCAGCACGCACCAGCAGCACGTGCAGGACACAACGGCCCTATCGTGTGCAGCCGGGCCAGGTGCACCAAGCGCACACATGTTGTGTGCGGGGGCAGCGCCGAGCCAAGGCTGCAACTCACTGGACAAGTGCAAGGTTAGTCTGCGGGCGAGCGAACGCGGCTGCTGCGGCAGGGCAGGAGGGGGGCAGGTAGGGGCGCTGACGCAATGGCGACGCTATTGTGTGCTGCGCGACTGTGCGAGTGAGCGACTGCTGCGCGGGGTCGGCCGAGCGCTCTGAACTTGCGTGCAGCTCGACGCCGCCGGCCGGTGCGTGCACAGGTGCAGCTGGCGCGGCCCAAGGAGGGAGCGCAGCCTCTCGTCTGCAGCACGCTGAATAAATGCACATGACTGATAGCGGCTGCCGTTGCCACCGCGCGCCGCTCGGCCGTGAATCGACAGGCCAAAAGAAGGGAGGGGAGGTGGGTGGGAGGCACGGCACACGGGGGACAGGACAGAGCGCCGGGCCGGGGGCCGCGCGGGCCGCGACACAAAGGCCTAAGGGCGCCGCCGTGTTACGGCTGCCCGATCAAAGCGTGCATCATTTATCACAGTGTGTCCTGAAATAGCCGGCGGCGGGGCGGCGATGTCGGCCAGGTAAATGAAGCCATCGGCCTGACCGACACAACATGTAACGCGTGGAGCCCTCACGTGTTGCGTCACACACAAACACTGACGCACAAACACACAAGCACAAGCAAGCCGTGACCCGGGCGGCTCATCTCTGCTGGCGTCACAGCACCTCTCTCCCTCCCTCCCTCTTTTGCGCGCGCGCGCGTTCGCCAGTTTTTGTCCCACCCACACAAAATTCCGGGCGTGAAACGGCTTTAGCCCGTTCGTGACTCAGCAGCTCATGACGTGAATTATTAATGTCGAGAGTTCCTTTTCTACCTCGTGCAAGGATCCACGGTGTTCATTTGTTAGTTTTTCGCCAATATCGACCATTTGAGTCTAGGATGAGGTAGCTAGAAGAAGAACAGAAATTAAGGCGAACCAGAAAAGCACCGCCGTCTTCTGTTACGGTTATTTTCGTCTTCTCGCCACGTGAAATGATAAGGGGGTTTGTCCATCGTCTCTCAGTATAGCGCCTGGGGCCCGAGCGAATAGGCAACCCACCCGCACCCCTGCTCACCGTGCGGCATACCTAAGACAGAGGACGGCGCTAGGCGCTATGCGCCCCGTTTTTTGCACGCGGTCGGTCGAGCTCTGTCGCGTGTTCCTGGTTTCCCCACCCAGTCCAAAAGTCATTTAGACGCAAGAATGACCTCAAGGCACAAGAGGGTGCAGCGAGGGCTGCCCTCCCCCAAATACCCAGTGCGCCGAGAGCCGGGCGGGTGGGACGCAGTGTTTTCATCTCTGCCATCCGCAATGCTCTGCAGTGCGCCGCGCGTGCCGGGGCAAAGGGGGAAGATGGAAGGGAGGGAGGGGGCCGTCAAAGCTGCAGCCTTGAGGCGAATAATACCGCGGCGCAAAGCGCATAGAACGCGCGAAAATAAACAGAGTTACGTCATGCGCCGGCCGGCTCGCCGCGCTGGGTCCGCCTGGCGCACCAGGACCAGACCAGGGCGCCGTGCCAGCGCCAGGCGGCCCCGCCGGCCCGGGCCGGGCCAGGCCGGCAGCGTGACAGACAGCCGGCCGGCGACCAGAGCACCGCGAGGTCGGAAGTAGGTCAAAGGGGTGGCGCCGGCCCCGCCCCGCCCCGCCCCGCCGAGTGTGTGCGTTCAGCCGGCCGAATCAATGCGACCTTGGGCACAGACCGGCCCAAAACAAAATGACAGTTGAGACCCACCCGCGGCGGCGGCGGCCCGGCCCGGCCCGGCCCGGGCCCGGGCAGGCTCAGGTCGTTCGTGTCGAGGTGCGTGGAGGTGACTTTGAGGGATTGCCGTGGCAAATTACCTCTGCCCCGTCCCTGCCGTCCCGGAGCTGCGCGCCGCGTCGGCAGCCGGACACGGCGGAGCCAGGCGGAGCGCGCGCGGGCGGGGGCCGACGGGGACCAAACCCAAGATACAATGCATGGCTTCCAAATCCAATATGGCGTCAAGGCCGCGGGGCCGCAGGGGCGGGGGTGGCGGGGCGGAGACAGGGGGGCCCTAGACACGGTACGGGAAAAGGTCAACTGCCCAAGGGACAACCGGCCGGCGGGGGAAAGGCGCGCGGGCGGGGGCGGCACGGAGGAGGGCACGACGTGGTGGCTCCTCGCCTTCGCCCCGCCCCCGCGCGGACACCCACGCCGCCACCTTCCC
>NW_026267148.1:193811-195983 GCF_000697945.3 Frankliniella occidentalis
GGTAAGGGGGGGGGGCGTGATGTAATCCCGCTATTTGAAACGGAATAGGGCTTTAGCGAGGCGGAGCGGGGCGGGCAGTGAACCGTGCCGGAGACCACAATGGAGTGCAATGTCACACCGAGGGAGGACCGGGCGGGACCGGACGCCGCCGAGGACTTCGGCGCGGGTGCCTCGCGATGGTGTTAAAGTGGCCGCCACGGCCGCCCACAGTCGCGCTTCCAGATTCTTCCAGGTCCATCGAGTGGCTCGTCGACCTTACGAAAGCTTGTTCCAAGACTCGAGGGTCAGCCTGCTGCTTCGCAAAAAAATCGCGTGGCCGAAAAACCCCGTGGGAGATCGGCCGTACAGGTATGCACGTGCGCCGGCGGGTTGCCTAACACTCAGGCGCCAAGCTGCGCCAGGCCGACGAGCAAACAAACGCCTGGGGAAAACCGACCGAACCGAACTCACAACTCTCGATCGCCCTCCGGGGCTGGTCTCCAAGTACAATAGAAACTAGCATTTAACTGAGTTCTAGTTCTTCGGGAAAGCAAAGTGGAAGGTGCGGAGAAGGGTGGAACCCCTAGGAGGTCGCTCGCCGCAAATCACTCGCGTGCGCGCAAGTATTGTCCACTCGAGAACCTGATTGCGACCCCCACCTCCCGGGAGTGAGAGGGAGTCGGCGAGCCGGTGGGGCGGCAGCGTGTCTCCATCAGGAGTGGGAGGCCCGAGAGCAGGCTGCAGCGAAGGGGCGCCCGGGGGGCAGCACGGCGGCAGCAGGACCTTGACCGAGGCGAGCGGCGCGGTCCAGGACCTCCAGGACACCACAGACCACAGGCCGACGCCAAGGCGACGCCGCGAGCGAGCGAGGCGAGCGACCGCACGACCGGGCGGCGGCAGAGGGCGCGGCGGGGCGCGGCGGGGCGGGGCGGGGCGGCACTGAGAGGCGCCTTGTTTGCACTGCCAGTCGATGCGAAGGTCTCGCCATCAACAAAGCCGGGCCGGTTGCGCACACAAACAGGGCCCCGCCGATCACAACAGCGCGACGCGTCGGCTATGGGCCCCCCTTTTGAGCTGGGGTCGCTGAGTGCGGCCACGGGGCTCCACTGTACGACGCATAGCACGCCGCGCGCGCCTTCCGGGTCCCCGCGACCCGACCCGACCCGACCCGACCACGTGGCGTGGCGTGGCTTGGCGGCGGAGCTCAAAGCCGCACCTCGGCCACGCCACGCCAAGACGCCGGCCGGCCGGCGAGCGCCGCGGCGCGGCGGCAGGCATTGTCTTTGATAACCTTGAGGTAGCGCGCCGCACCGCGCCCTTCCAACACGCGGAAAAACAATCTGTCCTATTAATGTTTCATACGCCCGTTCCCCCCTCCGCCGCCGAGGTGCTGCGGGCGTCGCGGATCGCCACCAGCCCGACGCGCGGCGGCATCACGGCTCGTTGGCGATGAGGACCTCGGCGGAGCGGCGCACCGTTCCGCTGGATCGTGTTGCTATCGCGGTCGGTCGGTAGGCTATAGTCGTACTCACCAGAGTTGACGCCGGGCGAGTGCGGGCTGCACGAGAGGCTCATGAGGACCAGGGCGGCCGTGCACTCGTCCATCATCCCCCGGGGGTCGCCCAGGCCGAGGCCGAGGCCCAGCCCGCTGTCCACGCCCTCGTCCTGCGAGGAGCTGGGCCGCCGCTTGCGCGACCTGCAAACACAACCACACACACACACATGAGGACCAGAATGGGGCAAACGACAGAGGCTCCTCCACAATGACTCTGCGCGCTGAGAATGGCGCCACGCTCCGCCGCGCATGTGGGCGCGCAGGACCCTCTCTGCTGCTGGCCGAGGCCGGGGCGGCGGCGGCCGCGGTGCATACTTGCGCCTAACTGCACCGATACAGCGCCGCGCCCACCGCCGAGCGGCCAGAGATGAACGTACGGTTCCCACCGCGATGAGCCGCACAAGGGCCGCGGTGAAACACAAAATATGACAAATGTGATTCTCCCCCTCCCTCCCTCTCTGTTGGTGCCGCCTCCCCCACTCCTCTCCTCGCGGAGGCCACACACAGGTTGGTCAAGCACTCTCCATTGTTTTCAAATGGTGTGGAGGGGGAGGGAGGGAGGTAGGGTGGGCGTGGGCAGGGCTACGCAATGACACTACTAACTACCTGACACCGCCGCGCCCTGGAGGCCCTGGAGG
>NW_026267148.1:199029-200377 GCF_000697945.3 Frankliniella occidentalis
GCGGCGTCCTGCAAGACAGCTGCCGCCCCGCTCACCGCCCGCCAGCGTGAGTGGCGGGCCTGGCCGCACACCGACCGCTACCCGTTCCACCGCGGTGGGGCCGAGGCGGCCGAGGCGGCCGAGCCGGTAGCGGCCGAACGTCCGGGAGCGCTTTACGAGCGGCTCACAATCAGCCCCGCTGCCTCTACTCTACCCGGCGGGGATGCGCGGGCGCCGCCCGTACAGCAGCCCGTACCGCAGCCCGTACATGGACGGACGGGCAGCGAGCAGAGCGCGGCCGGAGCAGCAAAACACTCGTGACTTTTTATTCGTCCGCTTCCAAGGAAACGATCGGCAGCCAACCCAAGAGCGGCGCTCGCTCGGCGTCCGCACAACCTGCAGGTGCGGGATAGACAAAGCCGCTCACGTCACGCAGCTGCCGCGCGCACACCTGCAGCAGCTCCGCCATCATCGGGCTCCTGCTGCTGCTGCTGCTCCAGGACGACATGACACGTCACCTCGCACGTCATGGCGCTCGGAGGTGGAAGGGGTTAGGGGGGGAGGAGGCAGTCGGGGAGGCGGAGCGTGAAAGGAAAAAGACCCAGAGGAGCGCCAAACCGCAAAAACAATCGTGAGCGGAGGGCCACTTTATTATCGAGTCAAATGACGGAGCCAAAGTGAGGCCAACATCATCATCATCATCCTCACCGGCGGAGTAAACGGACTGGAAGAGGTGGCAGGGACCCGGAGGGACCCGAGGGGACGGCAGGGAGGAGAGGAAAAGGTGTACCGTACACAAGGAAAATTTTCGGGCGGAACGGGAGACGATGAGATCTGCCAAGCCAGTGGCCCCCCTCTGTCTCTCTCTCGCTCTCCTTTTCTCTCGCTCTCTTTCGCTCGGGTTTGGGCTCGGGTCATGTTTCGGGACACGGGCGAGGCGCGGCCGCGGAGGATGAAATTGCCATGCGCTGCTCCGCTCCGCTCGGCTCTCGAGGGGCGTCGCCTCGCCAGGTCGCCGACCGGGCCGGCCAGGCCAGCCGAGGGTGTCCGCGATGGTGTGGGGGGCAGGGAGGGAGAGAGGGAGGGGCTGTTCCGAGCTGTTCGATACGGTTCTATAATGAGGTCCGTTGGGGCTCGCGACACAACGCGCGCGCGCACGCACGCACGCACACACACACACACGCACTCACACACGCACACACACACGCACGCACGCACGCACGCACGCACACGGGCAGGCGGGCGGTGGGAAGCCAATCAAGTCCGCGATTGGATGTTGCGGGCCAAAATGATGAGATGATGAGCGGGTCATTGCAAATCCCCCCCCCCTTCTCCCCCTCCGCCACCACTCGACCAGGATGCCCTAGAC
>NW_026267148.1:200756-204393 GCF_000697945.3 Frankliniella occidentalis
ACACAGGAGCTTATCCCCCCTCACGACGCCAGCCAGCCGCGGCGTAACCCGAAACTAGAAAGCTCATGAGCGGCGACGGCGAGCAAGCAATAAGGTATGCAAATCACACGCGCGCAGACAGATAGACGGGGGAGCCCCGCCAGCCCCGCCACCACCAGCAGCAGCCCTCCCACTCGCGGCCAACAGGAATGCGCGCAAGGCGAGGAGGCGCTGCTCTATGGTAATTGGATCAAGCCAAACAGGGCGGTCTGCGGTCTGCAACGGGCAGTGGGCGGGGCGGGGCGAGGCGGGGCGCGAGGGCGGATCCGGCAGCGTATCGATTCCTTGCACTTGCACCTGTCGCACTCCCCGCAGATGCGCCCCGACGGCGACGTCCTGCCTGTGAGCGCCCTCCTGCGCCCCGCCCCGCCATACGGGACGCCAAAGGACTGCGCCGCCGTCTGCGTCCCTTCCCTATACCTCTGCGGTCGCACGGGTGTCGCTTACGCCCCTCCCCGAGGTTCTCCCCCATAGCCACTCGCCGCGCACCGCCCCCTCTCCGTGCGTCACATACGACGCCCCGAGGCGGTCGTCGTCTGGGTCTAAACGCCCCGATAGATTCGTCCTTGCAGTTGATCGCCACCGCTGCCACCGAAAGCTTAATACGGCGGCATATCACCAAAAATCATCATCGTCCTCGTCAGAGCTGCTGCACGGGATGCTATTGGCGGCTGGCAATGGACTGACTCAGCAGCGCGGTCGACATGGGGCCTGGCGTCAGCATCGTCATCCGCAAAACGAAACTGCAATTCCGATCGACAACGTTTGGTGACTTGGCGGAAAATAAAACATGTTATCTAGTGTTATCTGTTGAGTGGCGCGGTTTAAATTGTTGTTGGTCGCTGAATGGAAGCGACGCCAGCAGCTGCGGCCGCAATGAGCCGCTAGCCGTCAGGCATTCCAACACATATTTTCACACCCCGTCCCGTTGGCTCCGGCCCGGCCGGCAGGGCGATGCGGAGAATGTGGCCGCGAGGGCGGGGCGGGGCGTGGCGGGGCGGGGCGGTCAGGAGGTGTGGAGCAAGACAAGACGGTCATCCGTCTCCTAGACCACGGGTCCGCCTGTCTGCCCGCCTGTCCTGTTTCAGAGTTCCTCATGTGGCCTTGGCGTGGAGCGTTGCGCGAGGCGTTGTGTGGAAGGGGGCGTGCCGCGCCGCTGTGGAGCGAGGCGGGGCGGGGCGGCAGCAGGAACCCCCCTACCACTATTCTAGCCGTGCCGCTAACTGCATGACCTCGCCTGGGCCTGGGCCGCGCCGGTCTGGCAGGCAGTTACCAGGTGATCCGCCCCGGTTCGCGAGGCCTTGTGGGTGCACCCCTCGAGGAAGCGACACGAGCGGCGTCCTGGGGCCTGCGGGGTGGGCCCGTGGGCTCGGTCGAGGCCAAGCAGGCTGCGGACAGCCCCCGCCCCGCCCTGCGTGACGAGCGGCCGTCTGGGGCCCGGTGACACGCCCTCGGGGCGCGACAGGCCAGCCCCCCCCCCTCCCCGGTGCGTGGTGTGGGCTGCCTATCGCTGACTAATGGGACGGCACAAAGAGCGACAGAGACAGACTGCGGCAGGGCACAGGTGCGAACAGCCGGTGGGGCGGGGCACAGGCCTGGGCACAGGCCTGGGCACAGGGCGGGGCCGTGCCAAAATAATTCCTGTTCAGTGGCACGGACCCCGACCGCCCTGGTCGGCCAAAGTGGGTCACCACGCGTCCTTTCCCATCCTGCCGTAACCCCCCAATAGCTCTTCCCTAGCGTTTCCCATTTCCCGCGCTCCTCTTCATCCTTCCCCTCTCTTCCCCCCGGGGAGATCAGTGAGAAGGGGCGGCCGATCTCTCGCCGCTACAGCTCTTAACGCCACCCGCTCCCGCTCCTTCCCCGCAAACCGTCTCTTTCCACTGGCCATGCTGGTGTCGGAGGCGCGGGGGCGGCTCTCCGCGGTCGCGCAGGGGGCGGATGGTGCGTGGGCGGGTGCGTGGGCGGCCGCGTGGGTCGCCCACGGTGGTGGCCCGGCCCGTAGGTGGGTGCAATCGCCGCCGTCCCGCCCCTACTGTACCAAGGCTGGGGGTGACGTCACAGCGCCGCCCTCGCCCTTGGGCGCCCCGCCCCGCCCCGCGCCCCGCTCGGCTCCGGCCATAGAGCCGTTCGTGATTGACTCCCCCCAGCGCGTGGGGCAGCGAGGCGGGGCGGGCCGCGGAGTTCTGCTTTCAAAACTTCGCCGCTTAGGACCCGCCTGGCGAAAGTTGTACAGCAGAGGCGGCAGCAGCGCGGCAGCAAACTCTCGCCCCACGTTCAGACGATATTTTCTTTATCTTGCCCAATCCAGCGCGCGTCTCCCCGGCAAACTGCGTCCATCCCGCTGCATCCGGGCGGTACAAGGGCCGGCCTCGCGTTTCCGATCTCTTCCAACTTGAGGCAGCAGAGTGAGCCGCGTTCCGATCGAGAGAAGCGCTTTGGGCCCGGCCATAGCTCGGGGGCGTCCTTGCCCGCGGCGGGGGCGAGGGGGCGGGCGGGACCGCGCCGGCGGTATAGTGCAGTACTGTACAAGTACAGTAGGGGCCGCGGCACCTCAGGTGAGGCCGGGGAGGGGGAGCCCCCTGGGGAGGGGAGCGGGGCTGATAGCCAGCCTGCTCTGCACTTTGGGCCCCCCTCCTCTGGCTGACTGACTGACCTCCTGCCGAGCCCGGCCGCCCGCTGGGACCCCCCTCCCCCCCCCCACACCTCTCTTTCGACTTTTGCGACCATGGTGCGACCTTGGTGTGCCGCGAGCGCGGGCCGCGGGTGGCGTGGCGTGGCGGAGCCGCGGGGTGCAGGACGAGCAGATAAGGAAAAAGGACTCGCCCTGGCCGGGATCACGCTGTACTGTACCCTTGGCCGGTGCAGAGTGCGGCCGCGAGGCCGGGCAGTCTAGGCGCGGCTCCCCCCTAGTCCATGCCAGGTCGGGTGAACCCTTGCCCCGGCCAAAGGTGCGTGTCGCCGCAATGCCGATGGCCAGAGAGTGGGGAAGGCGCTAGACCAACACTGGGCGTGTTTGAACGGCAAGCGTCACGCCGGCGGCCAGCTCCGGGACCGCGGTGACCTCCTCCACGTCCTGCAGCAGGATGTATAACGAGGGCTCCAGGAGCTCGGCTCCTCCAGGGAAGGAGCGCGGCCGTGCCGGGGCTCTGAGCGCCTCGCCACATAAGGAGGCGTTCCCGCTGCAGGTCGTTGCAGGTAGCTGCAGGCAGGAGCCGAGCAGGACACGAGCAGGGAGCAGCGAGCAGCGGCAGGCGCAGTGAGAAACGAGGCCGAGTTGTTCACATCCAAAGGACTCAGCAAGGCAGAAAGCAATTAAGAAATTTTTCATCGGCGCAAGGCCGATCGCGCAGGCATCAATTGCGAATCGCAATTGTGGCGCAGTCAAGAGGGGGGAGAGGGAGGGGGCTCTAGCTCCAGGCGCGCTGCACACGTGCAGGTCTGTGTGCACGGCCATTAAACCACACGGTACCGAGTACCGAGTGCCGCCCGCGGTCATTTCACGGCCAGCCCAGTGACAGCGAGCACCCCCGAGAGCACTTCCAGGAGCACCTCCGGGAGCACCTCTAGGAGCACCTCTAGGAGCACCTCTAGGAGC
>NW_026267148.1:209483-213690 GCF_000697945.3 Frankliniella occidentalis
AACCCCCGCCCACCTTGACCCCCAGAGTGCTGGGCGCGGGCGGCCCCGCGGACATCGCGTAATGGAGGGAGCACAGCGAGGGCGTGGCCGGGCGGGGCGGTGCGAGGTGAGGTTCGCGCGCCGACCCCGCTGAGCGCGCACGCAGGTCGCCCTCCCGATAACGCCCCGCCCCGCCCATGCTAATGCGTGGCCTGTCACGCCACATCCGCCTGCTGGAGAGCCGGAGGCGCCTACCCTGCCCCGCCTGCCGGCCGGCCGGCGTGGAAGACCAGAGAGCACGGCGCGGCAGGTCGTGAGGACCGGCGGGCTTCCACTCCCGGGGCGGGCCGGTGGTGTCGGGGCCGCAAGCGCGCCGCAGTCTCCGCCGAAGCTCACAGCCCTTTCTGAATTTTTAAAGAAGCCAATTTCGGGGCAGAGCTGGACGCAGACGGTCGCGAGGCTTTGATCAGGCCCCTGGCTTTGGGCCGCCCACTGCTGGGCCGCACCGGCAGAAAGGCGCCCTGATGAAAAATGTAAGATGGAATAAGCAGTGCTTAGCGGAAGAAGAACACTTGCTGACCCGAAGGATCCTGGTGAGCTGGAGAGGCAGAGTCACGGAAAGGTCAGAGGGCAGAGCTTCCCACTGAAACACATTTTAAGGCCCGAAAGCGTCGTGTTTCCTCATCTCCATACATTTACCTCATCAGCGCGCCGCCCGGTTTGTTTCAGCGCCAGCAGTAATCATCCTCGGCAAACTTTGACAATTCATCCGCCGAACTCATTACCCCTAATTGCGGTGCTTTCGACTGGCTGTGTGACTAGCGCAGACGGATGCGTGGGTGCTAAAAAGGAGGAAGGGCGAGTGAGTGAGAGAGATGGAGAGGGAGTGCGAGAGAGAAAGAGAGATATAGAGGAAGTCCCGGGGGGGGGATGGGGGGTAATGTAGGAGGTTCACAGCACAGCTCGACGCGGCTCCGGACCGGATCGGGATTAAGTCGTTAAGGGGGTGGCGATGGCCCCCGCCGCGCGCCCTGTCGCGAGGCTACACAGAGCGTCAGCACAGCGCCGTCAGCAGCAATGCAATCACTCCGAGTGCGCCGCCACACTACTACCCCTCCCTCCTTCCCCCCTCTCCACTACGAGCTGCCCGCGCCCCTTCCGCAGAAGATCGTCCGAAAATAATTTGCGAGAGAAGGGGTGGCGCCGCGACGCTGCAGAGGAGACGCCACCGCCGCCGCCCCTCCGTGATGGGGAGAGCTTTGGGCGCGGGGAGGAGAAAGAGCAGAGGACGTCGTGGCAGCGCGGGCAGACAGACGGGCGGACAGGCGCCGCCCCATGACGTGACTGTGTGACGCTGCTATCTGCCGGCCGCAGCTCTGTGTGACTGAGTCACCCGAGGCGTCCCCACGCGCGGCCCCGTCACGTAGCGTCACGCCGCCGCGTGACGGTGTGGTGGCCGATAGCGTCGGCGACCGCCCCGCGCCCGCCCCGCCCACGGCCCCACCAGGTGCTTTGTGCATAACTCTGGCGATAGCCAGGCGGCGCGGCACACGGGGACGGCCGCTGCGCCTCAGTCGCGCAACGACCCAACGGAAAATAAAACAGACGTGATCGTCAGTATAGGGGGGGATGGCCCGTGAGGACCACGACCACCACCACAACCATTATTTCTGCACCTCATTTCGCTCGCCGGAGGACATAACTTTTTCAGTCTTTCGCTATGTACGCGAACGATCTGAGGGACAGGCACGCTGCCAGTGTTGCTGAGGCGCTCGGGGCAAGGGGAACAACGGAACGGCACAGGGGACAGAGAGAGAAGGGGGAGGAAAGGAGAAGAAGAAGAGGAGAAGGGGAGGTGGCGAAAGGCACAATGTGAGACGGGACGTGTGCGATCTCAGATTTTATGCCCGGGCTCCTTCGGGCCGCGAGCACAGAGCCGAGCCCCGGCAGCCTGGCGGTGGTGGTGGCCTGGCTGACTTTATGTGTCGCAGATAGCTGTCTATCTACCTATCCATCTGGGAGGTGCATCCCCGCCCCGCCCCGCCGCGGTACAGCACCGCGCCGCGAGCGACAAGAGACAAAGGAGCGCGACGGCGCAAGAGAGGCCGCGTCATGAGCGCGGAGTCACCTCGGCCCGGCGCGGCGGTGGAGTTACTCCCCGCGACAGTCGCCGTGGGCCGTGTCGCGGCAGCCTGGAGTCTGCAGGCCTGCAGCCTGGATGGAGCACCAACACTGCACGACGCCGTTCGGCGTACGGCCGGAGAGCGAGGGACAAAGTAGTGCGCGATTGTTATGTGAGACCATTTCGAAATGCTCGGGAGGGGGGAAGGGCGGGGTGCTGTGGGGCGGGCTGAGTGATACGATCGGGTGATGAGAATACAAAGGGGGGCTGCGGGCCGGCGGGGCGCGGCGGCGCGGCGGCCCCGCTGACCCTGGGAGGTGAAGGGGCCGCCGCGCGGCGGGGCGCAGCTGCCCATGCTGCTGCACCGGACTCGCATCAAACGGGGAATTACTCGCGACGGGACTCGGCGTAGCGTATTTCAACCAGTCGATTTAAGCCCGCCTTTACGCATGCCGCGGCATAGGCCACCGGACAATGAGCATAGCCTCGCGACAAGGCTGCGCCGGCCCTAGCAGTTGGTAGGTGTTGCCATCTGCGCGAGCATGCCCAGAATACATCACCCCCCCCCCCCTCTCCACCGAGAGGACCTCCTTCTACTTTGCCGTACGGCCGCGCCGGGCCACGCCCTACATTTATCATTTTTCCTCGGCGTCGCGTGCCCCCTTTTAGTAGCGCTATCACTTGCCGACCCTAATTTTCCCCCCTAAAACGAAAAACGTCGGCGGGGACTTCCCCCTTCACCCATAGAGCGAGGGGCGTCACCCGCCGGCCGGGCCCCGCTTTTGCCCCGACAAAGGGCGAATTCAGTTAGCATCAGCGACGAGGGGAGCTCTTTTCTTTTTTCTCGTGTGGGCCAAAATAGCTACTGTACATAGACACAGTCGGCACGCGGATACGATCGCTCTCGCTCTCTCTCTCTCTCTCTCTCTCTCTCTCTCTCTCTCTCTCTCGTATCCCCCTACCACCTGTCGTGGTCACGCTTTTACCTCGCCGCCTGACACGCACAGCCCGCGAGCAAGCGGAGCCACTTTGTTTGGCAGTGTAGGCGGTTCTTTTCTCTACGCGACGGGGAGGGCGGCAGCACGGCGGCACGGCGCGTGAGCGTATGCGAAGGAGAAGAGGACAAGGAGGAGGGAGGAGGGAGAGAGAAAGAGATAATAACAAAACAGAGAGGTCAAAGGGGGGAGAAAGGGAATAAGAAAACAGGAGGGCCGAGAGGCACAGAGGGTGTTTAGGTCCAACACGCCCTACGCTTGAATAGTCAAGGACAAAGTGAAAAGTGGATTTCACGGCCGGACTGACAGCGGCGGGAGGCTGGCTGCTTTTGTCTCACCCGCCGCGACAGTGGAAAAGAGAGGCAGAGTTAGAGAGGGAGAGAGGAAGAGAGAGGGAGAGAGAGGGAGACAGAAAGAGCTATGCGCCCGAGCGCCGACAAGGTCCAGTCTGTCCCGGTCAGGCCATCACCCCGCCCAGGTGAAGAGAAGAAGAAGAAAAGGACAAGAAGACGAGGCATTCGGTATTTGGACAGGCATCCCACCCCTCCTCCTACTGCCCTCCTCCCCGACCCATCTCAGCTGGGCTCCGCAGCTGGCGGCCCGCCAAGGACAACCAACTGGGGCATTTAACCGGCGAGTGAAGAGCGATACGGCACATCGGCACATTACCAACACCAACCACCGCGGGCCCGCTCCTGGAGGGCCTGGACTCGCTGCCGGCACCGGCGCGCACTCACCTGCAGACAAAGAAAAGGACGGGGGTAAGTCACACTGATCGACGGGCCTGCCAAAGGACTCCCGTCCCCTGCTGCTTCCCTCCCCCCCGCGCTGCTGGTGCACGGGCCGTGCGGGTCGACCTCGCCTGTCAGGAGCTCAGCGCTCGACCCCGTCTAGCCTCGCCCCGGGGATCCCGGCCCCGCCGCTATAGGGCCACTAGCCTCTCTCCAGCCCCCAAGGTGACGGCCGCGCAGTCAGGCGGGACCTACTAGATGTACCGGAAGTGGACGTGCGGAGGCACAGCAGCGCAGCGCGGCCCCGCGACCTCCGGCCCGGCCGGCGCGAGCACCTGTGCACCTGTGCGCGTCAAGGCGAGGCTGGCCGCGGGCGGGGC
>NW_026267148.1:213740-216142 GCF_000697945.3 Frankliniella occidentalis
GCCGGCGGCCCGTGTGAAGGTGACTCGTCGCGCAATAAGGTTAATACACGTCGCTGCGCCGCCCCTGGATCAAATTAGCGAGCAGAGAGAGAGAGAGCAAGACAGGGGCGAGCGAGGAAGAGAGAGCAAGAGCGAGATAGGCCCCAAGGGCGGGCGGGGCTGGGGCCCCGAAGCACAGCCGCACCGGGGGGCGACAGGAGAGAGTAGCGCAGCTTGCACAACCCTCCTCCTCTCCCCGCACCGCACACACGCGCGCGCATGCTTGCACCTGAAAGCAAGCGCTTCTGACGTTATTCGCACGGATAAGAAAAATGCGTCGTTGTATCGCTTCGTTTAATCAGCAGGGCCGCTAGCAGCTGCCGCGCCCGCCCTCCCGCCGGCCGGCAGCCGCCCAGCTATCTGATCGTGAGCGAGCTTGCCCGCCGGCCGAGCCTTGCCTAACGCCCATACGGCTGCAAAAAAGCTTTAAAAAATAATCAATCCTAAAAGTTATGCCACCAGGTGGTTGAAAAACCCCGTGGGGGCTCCGCGATACTGCGCCGAATGCACGCGTGCGGCCAGGTTGCCTACCTGCTAGGGGCTACGAGGCACCCTGGCCCTGGCAGCGCGGGCTGCACAGTACACGTACACAGCACGCGGTACAGTCTCGGGTACAGTGCGCAGATGCGGCGGTCAAGGTTTATTTCATTTTTTCCTTTATTTCCGAGGCGGGTTGTTGTTATTTGTCATGAAGTTCAAGAGACGTCTTTGGGGGACGTTCGGGGCGTTGTGCGACGGCAAAGCGCAGCGGCGAGGTGCAGGGCGCGACCTTGGCGACTCGCCGGCTCGCCGGGTGCGATAGTGTCTCCGTCCCAGCCCCGGGGAGGTGCGCGGGACTAGACGACTAGACGAGCACGCCGGGGCAGCCAGCCCGCCTGCCGCCCCCGGGGCCCGGCCCGAGCTGTGTCCCCATCGTCATTATCATCCTCAGCTAGAGCGGCTGGCGGGGCGCGGCGGGGCGGGGGGCGCGTCCGGACCGCCGTCCTGCCGCGCAACTAGGCTAACGCCCAATTACCAGCGGCTGCGTTAGGAAACGACCGGGGCGTCGTTATGAGAGCTTTATAGCGCGCGATTCGTGTCTGCAGAACTCTGACAAAGAGGGGTAGGAGGGGTGCTGCTTGGAGTTATTGGTGTTCTTCAAAACGTTTTATCCGCTTTAGAAAATATACACTTCTCGCGAGGCGGCAGTGGCAGCAGCCAGTGCGTGAAATATTCGAAACTGTTTTGTGACAATTAAGAGACACACACGCCCAAGATCTCACGATATCGTGTGTTTATCATTCTACTTTCGACTATCACGACAAACCAAGAACGTGAGAGCTAGGACGTCAAGGCGACATGACTTTTTATAACGCTGACCTGCTAGACCCGATAGACCTGGACTTGTAACGTTCAGTTTATCATGTTCAACAATAACCTGACACTTTTAACGCTTGCGAGCTATCCATGATGAACTCTAAAATACACCTTTAGTGAAAACTTATGAATGAACTATGCTAAGCAATGACGCCCCTCACTTTCTCCCCCGCCCGCGTCAAAGTATATAAGAAATGGCGAGAACGTTTCGGGCGTCGTGACCAGTGCGGCAAACGAGGCGCCTGCCTGTCCGCGTCGAGTCCTTCGTGCTGCTCGGCGACGACGGGCGGGGCGGTGGAGGTGAGTCCCGTGCCGCTCTTGGCACTCGGCGCGAGGCCCGGCCAAGTACCAGAAATACATCCGCGATGTAGTCTGACGAGCAGCTTCCTGCCGCCGCCTCCAGGGCAGTCGGGGTCAGAGTGATAGCGCTGGCTGCTGACAGGTGTGGCGGGGTGTGCCGGGGAGGGGCGGCGCCGCAGACGCCGCGGCCCGGAAGTGACGCGAGGGCGGAGCTCCTCAGCTGTTCTTCTGCGAGCCGGCCGGCCGGCGTGCCGGCGGTGACGACATCCCCAGAAGGTCCCGCCGCAGGGGCGTGTGCGGAGACTGCAGGGCGGGCGCAGCAGGCGGTGACGGCGGTGACGCCACGGCAGAGAGGTCCTTGCAGGTGGCACCGCCATTGCCACACCGCGTTATCGGAATAGCACCTCAGCGCCGGCCGGGCTGGGCCGCGGGTGACCAAGGTCAGTTAGGGCGCGTGGCCTGGCAGGGTGGAGCGTGTGTGTATGTGTGCTGCACGGACCGGAGTTATTAGGCTGGGTCAAGTCCAACCTCTGGACAAGTCTTCTGTCATCTCCTCCCTCCCCCCTCCGCACCCCCCGCGGCTTCTGAACGCCGCACACGCAACGTGACTCACGCTCTCTCTCTCTCTCAGAGCATCGAGAGCGAGCGAGCGAGAGAGAGAGCGAGAGCGAGAGAGAACGAGAACGAGAGAGAGCGAGAGCGAGAGC
>NW_026267148.1:221372-226152 GCF_000697945.3 Frankliniella occidentalis
GGGGAGAGAAGGGGCGCGCATTTAGCAACAACCCCCTCATGGTCCCTCTCTCCGAAACAACAAAAAGCGAGAATAACACAGAGAGCGCCCCCCAGGATGCGCACGGGCTCAGCAACCCGCTCCTCCTCCCCCCCGCGACAGAGTTTCTCGGCACACAGCTCGAAAGCGACTTCCCCGGCTTTCTTTTTGCATCTATCTCCTCCTCCTCGCTGGCCGAACAAACAGCGCCGTGCTGCCGTGCGCCCGGGGCGCCACGGCGGCGGCCCGAGTGCACGGTGCACCTGGGGGGCACGCGAGCCTTTGTTTACTCTCCCCCCACTCCCCGGCGGCGCATGCATACTACTACACAGTCACTTCCGCCGGACCGGACACGTCTTCGGCCGCCTTGGCCGTCCCCAGAGCCCGCGCTCAGCCGCTACAGCTTCGGTCGAAGCGACTGTGCACGCGACGCACCGGCGAGGCGCATGAGCGCGCCGTGCAGCGGCGGCCGTTGACCTCCGGGGAGGGGGGGGGGTGCACCCAGCGCAGTGCCGGCACAACAGCGGGGCTGCACCGGCCGCTGCACCGGGTAGGCCCGCCCGCAGCACACGCGCGCGAGGGGTTGCCCGCCTCCACGGCGTTCGGCAGCGACGGCAGCGCGGCGTCCCCCCCGGCACTGCGCGAGCCGGCCAGGCCAGGGCCGCGAGGCTGAGGGCCGCCGCCAGGCGGAGCCGACGAGCGGTTCAGTTTGTGTTGTTGATCGTTACGACTCAGCTTTACTTTCAACTTACAGTAAGAAGAAAGTACTGACCAGAAACACGTGTCTCGGGGAGTCGAAATAAGCCAGCTGACTTCCCTGTCGCAGTGGCAAACGCAGCCCTCCAGCTCCCGTTGGCCACGCAGAGCGTGGCACTGTGGCGCCCTCTGACGGCCCTCGGCTCCACGAGGCAGCGGGCCACAGCAGGGCCTAAAGGTCGCCTCGGAGTGGGGAGGACTCGGAGGTGAGCACGGCCTCGCGCTCTGCGAGGCCCGTGTCTCTGCCACTGCGGCGCCGTTTTGGACGGTTTTTTAGCCGAGAAAGTTGTAATTTCCATCCTACCCCTCCCCCGGACACTACGCTTGCCCCGTCCGCTGGCGCTCCAGCGGCACTTGTTGAAAAGACCAACGCGGCCCCCATTTTTGATCCGCATGACATTCCCCTACTGACGTTGCCGTCGCCCCAGCCGTGGAGTATGCGCCGTGGAGCGTGGGGCATACCTAGCCTAACGTCGGGGAGAGCTTCGTCGGGGAGGGCGCCATTTCCGCCGAGCCCTTCCGTGCTGACACATGGGCACGGCGCTCCGCCACCAGCAAGTTCCTTGGTTCGTTGTGTCCTTATCGACTGCAGCTCCCTCCGCTAGACTAAACACGGGCGCCACTTGACCCGACCCGCCGGCCTCACGACTCATCCGGCTACAGTCGGGGACGAAAATGAGTGTTTCAAGTGACTGGGGCGGTCGGTCCTAGCAGCCTTGCAAGGCTGCGACTCGCATCGGCCCTGTGATCCGCATTGCGTAAATACAGAAGCGGGGTGGGGCGAGGCGAGGCGGGGCGAGGCGTGGCGACAGAACCCTCATAGCGCCGCGTTGCCCAACTTCAGCAGGGACCGGCACAAGCAGCTAGCACCAAGTGTGTAGCAGAGCGGGACGCACTTCGCGGCGCCCGGGACGTGGCTGTGACTAAACACGTGACAATAAAGAGACACGCGTTGCGCGCGCTGCGGCTCCGCGGCGTGTCGTGCGAGGAGAGCCAAAGAGGGGAGAGAGCACCCGGAACACGATGGAGAGCGTGGCGATGGCCGTATATACACCGCACCCGCGGGTCGTGCCGGGCCGACCGTGGCGCAGACTGCGTGAGGAAACGTAAGAGAGAAAGAAATGTGACTCATAGCTATCGCCGCTGCGGCCGAGGAGGACTCTCGAAGGCGCAGAGGCCGCAACTGCAGAGGCTTGGCGATAGGGAGCGGTGCGCTTTGCGCTTGCAGAGCGCCTCTTACTGTGACTCACTCCAGGCTGGCGTGGAACGGCGGCGCGGGGCTGACTAATACCAACGGGGCGACGAACAAAGACCCGACCGCGCTAGAGTGCAACGTTGTCACCGCTTGAGCGAGTGCGTGACGAATAGTCACGCAATAACAAAGTGCGTTACCTTCCCCCAGCCAATGAGTGCCTTCGGCAGTCACCCTCTTGGAGCGGAAAGCGAAACACCTACGAGCCCCGCTTTTCTTTTATTATCCCTGCACAGGACCTAACCTAGTCGCGATCAGCTATAGGAATTTTACTTCTGATATATTTTTAACACTTGCTCCGCAAATTAAAGAAAACTGGCTAGTGGAAATCCAAGCGCAGCGGCGCTCTCCGGAGCCTTTAAGAGCCAAGCCAAGGGGGCGCGCAGCAGGGGGTTGAGCCTCTACACAGGGGGTGGATGGCGACTTCACAGTGTCAGATAGCGATATTTAAGATAGAGGAGAACGAGCTATACAAAACTTTCCTTTTTAAAAGACGTATAATAACTCTGATGCAAACACATTCACGCGCAGGTACTCACCCTTGCACTGCCGGGACGTCGATGCTGTGTGAGGACGCCCTCTTCCTCTCCGAGCCGGAGCCCATGTCCGCCAGCCGCGCGAAGTCTGTGTCCGAGTCGGCGAGGCGGGCTGACTTCCTGGACTCCAGGAGGCGCACTTCGTCCAGGCGCTTCTTGAGATCCATCGAGGCCTGCAGCAAAAGAGAGAACACTCGGTAAAAACATTGCTGAAACAAAGCGTGAGGGTTTTCGACTCTGTTCAGTTGGGGAGAAGAGGCGAGGGCACGGTGGAGGGTCCACCGTGGACGAGGGTCTGGCAAAATACTACCTCGCGCCGTGTGCGTCAGAACCCTTCGAACAAGTCGACCATTCTACTGACAGCAGATGGCAGTAGCCTGACGACACTAAAATTAAAAGTTTTCCTCCCCACAACTTTGCTTTGTGCGGTCGTCCCTGTAGCCCCGCGTCTCTCTGGCAACGAACCTTTAGGGCCGGTTGAACCACCGATTACTCTTTTTATTATCATTTCTTCATCTGTCTACTTTCGCACAGAGTAGCCCCGGCGGCGCGGTCCCCGCCGCGGCTCGGCAGCCGGCCAGGCGAGGCCTACATGCAGGCGAAAGTGAGACCTGCTAGGGCCGCCAGGCCAGGGCTGCGCCAACGAGTATAGGCAAACGGGCAGGCGGTGGCCGAGCGTCGGACCGGGCGTCGGGCCGAGCCGTTAGCGACGGTCAGCGCGCCCCGCCCGGCGCCAGCGCGAGAGTTTCGGGGCAGGGCAGGCGGAAGGACCGGAAGCGAGCGCTTTCCTGTTTCTGCGATGCCCCAAAACTTGGGACGCGATAACTTGCCTGCAGTGCGCCGGCACTACCGTCTCACGGATCACTAGGGCGAGAGGGAGGGAGGGATGGAAGGAGGGGCACAAGCAGCAGCAGTGTGGCGGCGGCGGGGGTTGGTAGAGCGGGGCGTGAAAGCGTACCAAGGGGGGGACTGCGGAGTGATGCAACTCGCGGGCGCTCCCGCCGACACGGCCCGCGACAGTCTGATACAGGAGGCGACGTCTCCAGACGGAGAGAAGGGGAGGGAGGGAGAGGGAGAAACAGAGAGAGAGACAAGGATGGGAGGGGCGAGACTGCAGGGCAGAGAGCACGCAACACTTTCACCATAACGGCGCCGGGCCGCAACGCCCTTGCGGCTCCTGCACTTAGGCCCTAGCGGCGGCCGCGCCTCCGGCCGAGAGAAACTGCAGCCCAGCGCGCGGCCGGGCCGGGACGTTCCGCCAGACTTGGCCGCAGCCGGAGCAGATCCGTGAGCAGCACGCCGCCGCCGGCCGTGAGCAGCGCGGCGGGCGCGGTGGGTAGGCCGGCCGGCGCGCAGCCGTGCGCAGCGCCCGGGCTGTTGGCCTACCCGGCAGGCGGCCCCCATCATCGCCCCGCCGATAAATTTCCCGCTACGCTACACGCAGGCTACGCAGACTACGCACTACGCGGAGAGGCTGCCGGCCCGGCCGCCGGGTGGCCGGCCGCGGCGAGGCGGCCAGGAACGTAAACAAGCCGCGACGCGGATAGTGGCGCCGGGGAAGGGGGGGGGGGAGCATGTAAACAAGTCGGGAAACTATGCTGCTGCCGCTAGCCGGCTGGGCAGGGCCGCGACTAGTCTGCGCGGGGAAGAGGGTCCAGGGGGAAGAGAGAGGGGGGAGGAGGGGGTGACCCACATCGTGCTGCAGACATCCAGCGGGCCGTGCAAGAGGCCGCTGCAGCTCAGCTATGCGGTCCTGACCGCGCGGAGGAAGAAGGGACGAGATATAACAGGACTGGGTGTGGCGGGGCGCGGCGGGGCGCAGCGGGGCGCGGCGGGGCCGGGCTAGACGACGCATCGTCTGCTTGTAGGTCGCTTGCTCCACACAGCAGGCAGCGCAGCGCGCCTGTCTGCAAGGGGTGTGTTGCCGTCAGGACGACGGCGAGAATGTGGCCGAGGCTGCGGCCGGTGGTGGGCTCGCCAGGACGAGGTGTCAGCAGCGCGGACCGCAGGTGGGTTTCAGGTCGGCTGCAGGACAAGAGGGGCTGCCAGGCCGGTCGCCAGTCGCCGATCCCCCCCGTGCCTCGTGCGACTGTTTGGCTCGAGGATGGCTGTCGCGGGGGATTTTGGGAGGGGGAGAAGGGGTCGCCGTCGTCACCGCTACTACGGAAACCCGTCAGGCCCGCGGGTAAACAGCCTAGGGACACACACAACACGCCTG
>NW_026267148.1:226202-227052 GCF_000697945.3 Frankliniella occidentalis
CCCCGAAGCACAGCCGCACCGGATACGGTACCCAAAAAGCCATCAGGGCAAGCCGGCTCGCGGTGGCAGAGAGAGGGAGAGAGAGGGACGGGGGAAGGGGCGGAGAGGGACAGAGAGAATGAGAGAGAGGGGGGGGGACAAAGTGGTGAGGGGAGGAGGCGGTGGGGCCGTAGTCCCAGTCACCCGCCCGCTGCCCGGCCTAGTTGGAATAGTTGAGCTGTACAGTAGCGCGCCGGGCCGCCCCCCTCTCCCTTCTCCGCCCCCACGGCCCCCACCATAGCGCGCCCGGGGCCACGACGCAGAGCGTTGACGTCATGAGCTGGCATGCCGGCCGGGCGGCACCGGCTGATGGGCGGCTCAGCCCGGGCGCAGCCGGCGCTCCTCGAAGCTGGCCGTGCCGGTGGTCTTACCGGGCCGAGAGTGCGACTCCACTCACCTCCTCGACAGGATCTTGGCCATGAGCAGCGGCATCCTGGAGCCGCGCAGGCGGCGTTCAGGCAGGCGCGAGGACGCCGCCCGGCGGTGGGCGGCGGCCAGCACCCGGCCGGCGGCGGCCACGGCGGGGGCGGCACTTCGCTTGGGCAGCAGGCCGGCCCCGCCCCCGCCGCCGCCCCCGTCACTGTCGTCCGAGATGGGCGGGCACACCGCCACTTTGGTCACGGCCATGGTATCCACAGGCGCTGCACTGAACTGCACTCCACTGTTCACATGACACTGCGCGGGGTGCGGCGCGGTCGCGATGGCGTTGGCGAGGGCCTCGCGGGGCACGGCGGTGCCGGCAGGCGGGCGCAGCGCGGCGCGGTGGCGTTGGCACGGCGTTAGCACGGCGGGGCAGCACGTCTCTGACAGC
>NW_026267148.1:228185-228894 GCF_000697945.3 Frankliniella occidentalis
TCACTGGCACTGGCCTGAGCTCAGGCGTCTACATCTCGGATATGTTCCGGGTTTGTATTCACAAAAGTTGAGAGTACAAGTGAACAATGACTGAGGCGCTCTCTCTCTCTCTCAGAGCATCGAGAGCGAGCGAGCGAGAGAGAGAGCGAGAGCGAGAGAGAACGAGAACGAGAGAGAGCGAGAGCGAGAGCGAGAGAGAGACAGAGAGAGACAGAGAGAGACAGAGAGAGACAGAGAGAGAGAGAACGAGAGCAAGCGAGAGAGACTTGTACGGAGCGCCGTGCCGGCTGAGGGTACGGCTCGCCGCCGGCGGCCCGTGTGAAGGTGACTCGTCGCGCAATAAGGTTAATACACGTCGCTGCGCCGCCCCTGGATCAAATTAGCGAGCAGAGAGAGAGAGCAAGACAGGGGCGAGCGAGGGAGAGAGAGCAAGAGCGAGATAGGCCCCAAGGGCGGGCGGGGCTGGGGCCCCGAAGCACAGCCGCACCGGATACGGTACCCAAAAAGCCATCAGGGCAAGCCGGCTCGCGTTGGCAGAGAGAGGGAGAGAGAGAGGGACGGGGGAGGGGCAGAGAGGGACAGAGAGAATGAGAGAGAGGGAGGGGGGCCAAGTGGGGGGGCGACAGGAGAGAGTAGCGCAGCTTGCACAACCCTCCTCCTCTCCCCGCACCGCACACACGCGCGCGCATGCTTGCACCTGAAAGCAAGC
>NW_026267148.1:233760-234146 GCF_000697945.3 Frankliniella occidentalis
CGGCCTCGGGACGCCGCGCACCGCCACGCCCGCGGGGGCCGCGGGGACCGCGGGGGGCCGAGGAGGGGGATGGAGGGGCCGAGGGTAGCGTCCGTTCAGCGCGTCAGCAGAATGACCGTCATGCACACGCCAGCGCCCCGCGCGCCCGGCCCGGCCTGGCCCGCCCGGGGAGGGGGTTGCCAAGGGCCGCCGTGTCTCAGCCAGCACCACTGCTGCGGTCGGCAACAGACCAAAAGTGCACAACTCATCAAGCAGCAGAGCCAGGCCAGGCAGCTAGCCGCAGCTAGCCCCGCGACAGCCAGTCCAGTCGCTGGGCCAGGCTTGTTGCGCAAGCCGGCCGGCTCGCTCCCAGCCCCCGCCGCGCCCCGCCTCCCGGGGGCGCCGCT
>NW_026267148.1:234196-234518 GCF_000697945.3 Frankliniella occidentalis
TCATTTCTGTAACGGCTTACGTGTTGAAGAGAGGGGTTGTTAGGGGTAGGGGCAGATGACAAGGTCAGTGAAAATTGAAATCTAACTACTGATTCGGATTCCTCTTTTTTTAAAGAAATTGAAACTTTTTTATTGCCAAATGCGACTAGATTTGAAATAACGGAGAATGGCATTAAAACAGGAGTCTAACTCTGGTCTCGGAACTTAATGTAAAATTTCTAAGTTGTAAACTGTCAAAGCTGTTAAATTAAATCATGTACCTCTAGTAGATGTTAGTAATTCCGCCTTCAACTGTGTGTCATTTATCTCTAACAATATCATA
>NW_026267148.1:235708-236818 GCF_000697945.3 Frankliniella occidentalis
GGGCGGGGCTGGGCGGAGCGGAGCGGGGCGCGGGGGCCGCGAGGCCGGCGACCTGAGGGCGCTGCACCGAGCTCGCTCAATCAGGCCGGCCGGCCGGAGGCCCCAGGGCACCACGGCCACAGCCTGCGCGGCCTGCGCCTTCCCCGTTACGTCCAGCAGTACGTGGCGCAGGCATCTCGGCGTCAGTGCGGCGCGGATTAGGGGGGAGGAGAGGAGGGGAGGCTCATCCTCGAACCCATACTATTTGCAAACACTCGCCGTGCGCCGTACGCCGCTCTACGCCGCACGTGCCCTCCGCCCAACAGGTACCCGGTGCCGCTATGTACTCGCAGCCAGCTCCGCCACAACCCGCCACCCGCCCCGCCCCGCCTGGCCGCCAGATAAAGAATCGCTGGCCTCGCCTCGAGGGATCTTCCACCGCCACCGCGTTGCCAAAATCGCGACATTTGAGGCCGTCGGTCACCCGGGCGGCGGGGCAGGGCGGGGCGGGGCGGAGCGGGGCGGCAGCGCTGATAGCAACGGCAGGCGGCAGGCAGGCATACCTTATCGGCCTGCCGGGGCCGGGGCCGGGCGAGCCTCGGTGGGGTTGTGTCTCTGTCCGCCGGGCTGATGAGCTCAGCACAGAGGAGGGCCCCGGGCCCCGACCCATCCTCCACCTCTCGTCGGGTGCTCCGCGCGTCGCCACCACGACGACGCCTCGACATGCGGCGTAACGGCTCCACCCTCCACTCCGATACGAGCGCGCTAGAGTGTCCTGAGGACACAAAAGTACTGCTCACCCGTACTTTGCGTCACTGGCACTGGCCTGAGCTCAGGCGTCTACATCTCGGATATGTTCCGGGTTTGTATTCACAAAAGTTGAGAGTACAAGTGAACAATGACTGAGTAGGATTTGCTTGAGCTCTGAGATTGTGGGGACCCCTCCAGCTTCGTGCTGGCGCCCGCCGCGCCCGCCGCGCCCGCCATACCCGCCGCGCCGTCGTCGTGGACACTCCGGGGGTACCGACCTCGCGTCCAACGCAGGACGGCCATCACCGGGGCGTTATAAGCTGCAATATCTTTTTATGGATGCTCAAAAACTCTTAGCGATGCCGCAAGATTGAGAGGAGG
>NW_026267148.1:245108-248440 GCF_000697945.3 Frankliniella occidentalis
TATTATTAAAAATAAATGACACACATTTGGAAGACTGAACCACTAACATCTAATAGAGGAACATGATTTAACAGATTTGACAGTTAATTTGAAGTAATTTTACTTTTCAGTTCTGAGGCCACAGTTGGACTACACATGGGAAAGTAAACCAAAAATATCCTATTGTCTATGATCAGAGGTGAAATAGGCGAGTCATGGACTCCAAACTGAAAATTATAGTATAGTCATTTTTGACATTGTTTGTACTGTTTTGATACCAATATATCCGTTATTTCGACTCTGATTGCCTTTGGTCATGAAAAACTTTCGTTTTCTTTTAAAAAGAGAATCCGAATCAATCAATAAATTTCAATTTTCAAAATCTCGATCGAGTCACTCCCGTGCTGGTATTGTTTTCTAAGTGAAATTTGTTGTAAACGGTGATTCCTGTGAGCCGCGGGAAAAATATTAGCTCAGCGGGCGGCTGGGGAGGCCCCACGGGCACCCTCTCGCCCGCCACGCCTACCTGGCTGACCGCCGGCCGGCCGGCCTGCTGGAGGGTTTGAGCGCCCCGCCCCGCTCAGTAGTTGGCCGTACTCAAATTCAGAGCGCGCTAGTAGTACGGAATTGACGCGAACCCGTAGGCTGGGAGTCGTATCTCTGCTTCTGTGTCCTCCGTGGCCCAGCCCAGCCCAGCCCGGCTCGGCTCTGGAGTCCAGCACCGGAAGTGTCCCGAGATACACGCCTGCCCCCCTCCGTTGCCCCCGCTCCCAGGCCCCCCGCCCGAGCAAGGCCCTTGGGGCCGGGACACGTGGAGCGGGCCCGAGGGGGGGGGGGGGGGGGGGGGGGGGGGGGAGGGGGGGGGGGGGGGGGGGGGGGGGGGCAGGTGCGCAACCACTATACTCCTATGTAAATAAACGACGTGCTTCGCAATTACCCAATCGGCGTGGCTCGGTTCGCCGTATCGCGCTTACCCCCTCCCTCCCCCTTCACATACACACACACTCACACACACAGACTTCTGATAACAGCCGAGCCGGCTGCAACGCTTTTGGCAGTGAGTGTTCGCATGACGACCCGACTAGAGGTTCACCACCCAAAGATTACAGCATCATCAAAGCGACAGATAGTGAGCGACGAGGGGGGAAAGAGGGGGGGGGCGCTCACTCGTCGCATGAGCGGGGCAGAGAGACGCGCCGCCGGTCGCCCGAGACATGCCATTCCAGGCTCAAACTGCCCGACTTCCGGGACGTCAGGCACGTCCGTGCTCAGCTATCGGCGTAGTTTGTCTGCCTCGCCATGCCGGCCGGCCGGGGAAAACACCACAACAACCGGCAAAGCTCGGCGCGACCCGGCCCGGCGCCGGCACTGAACGAACGTCACAGCGCGGCGCAAAGCGGAGCCAACCGCCAGGACGCACAGTTTCCCCGTTTTCGTCCGTTTTCCCCCCACGGCTTCAATTTGCGCTCGCCTGTCGTCCTAGAGCGGCAGCGAGGCCGGACCCACCCGATGTCTTCATTACGAACCCACCACTGCCACACACCCATCAGAGAAAAGTGTCCTCGATTTTCAATGTCTTCCATTCAGTAAAATACATTTCGCACGTTTTGAAACCCAGTCATAGTTGTACCGAGTAAACGATAGCTTTGTAATTGTTGGTTCTCGAAACAAGAGATATAGATTTGATTCACGAGAGAACTTTTAAAAATCGAAAACACGTTTCGCTCAGTGCTGCATTGGAGAAGGACAAGAAAGAGGAGGACAAGCAGGCTGAGGGCAAGGCGAGAAGAAGCAGGAGGACGACGACGAGGGGGAGAAGGATTGGCGGCAAAAAAAGAAGAGAAAATAACGCGAGCCGAAGCGAAAACACAAAAGAAAAGCCGCGTGATGCTCGCAGCTCGACGCCGGGCCTGCCGGGGTGAGACGGAATCGTCGCCTATTTGCAGCGCGAACAGTGAGAGGAGGACGGCATGTGGTTTCATCGTGCGGAGCGGACGAACTTCTCGGCCGCGAGGCGAAGTGAGCGCCGCGGGCTGCAGCAAGTGCGCGGGGACATTTTACAAAGGCATTCGATGCGACACCACACTACTGGGGCCCGCGGCGGCCCGGCCCGCGGGCCACGGGGCCTGCGCGTGCTCGCGGCGCAGGCCCACGCCGGCCGGCTCCCAGTGACGTCACGGCGAGGCCGCCCGGCCCGGCCCGCCTGGGCCAAATGCTCGGCTCGGCCTTGGCGTACGCCAAACAGCATTCGCCCCTCCCCCTCCTCCTTCCCCCCGCGGGGCCCTTCTGCTGCTTCATCATCAACAGCTTTAACGACACGTCCGCACGGATATGCGACAATTTGTTCCCTCTCTCTCTCTCCCTCCCCTGCCCCCGCGAGGCCGTGCTGCTCACGGTGCAGTCGAAGTGATTTACTCGCTGACCGAGGGGCCTAAGTGACGCGCCCCGGCCAGCCTTAACCCTGCGGGCCACGCGGCGTACATCACGCCGATCTAAGGCAGTCGAACAGGACAGGCGGTGTAGGCCGGGCCGGGCCGCGCCGGGCGGTCACCTCCGACCACAAACCAGTCCGCAGCAGAGAGATACCGTTCGTCCGGAGGGGAAGGGGAGCCTCCTCATCTCGAATCGACTCCACTTCTTCTTGACTGTTCGCTCCCGAAAACTAAATAACAAACTCGGCCGAGAAGGAGGTGGCGTCGCAGTCTGCTGAGAGACTATCTCGAGAGGAAGAATTCGCTTACGTTCGCTCGCTAGCCCCGCCATCTTCTCTATCATTGGCTTGTGCTGAGGCAGGCTGAGGAGGGCACCAAGCAATGGGGGAATGGCGGCTGGGGGGTGAGGGTGAGGGGGGCGCTTGTCTCAAACTCGGCAGCAGCGGCGTGAAAACTGTCAAGTGGTTGTTCGCCTCCGGTTCCCTCATCCGCTGATTAAATCACAAGCCGTTGCGACGTTGTTCGTTCAAAACAATAAATATTCATAAGCAGGGGCGCAGGCAAGCAAATATATAAGAGAGCAGCAGAGCAGGCTGCGGGGCGGGGCGGGACCCCCGAGCGGGCGGACCGGCGAAAACTGATCAGCGCAACCATCAGCAGCAGCAACGACCAGCGGCATCAACCAGCGCACCATGGTTGTCGCTCAGTCTGGCTCACTGCCGTCCTGACCAGCCTGTTGGTGGGAGCGGACGAGCGATTGCAGCGCAATGCGCCAGGTCGGCACAGCACGTGTATTAGCCGTGAGTCACAAGCACGGTCACAAGCCGCGCCTCGCTGAGGTTGGCTAAGGAGCTGGCTGAGTATATTGCGGGGAGTACTGTAGTAGGCAGCCCGGCGCACAGTAGTATGGCGTGCTCGAGT
>NW_026267148.1:248605-251428 GCF_000697945.3 Frankliniella occidentalis
GTATAGCCTATGGTCCGTTGAAAACAGCCACCGGGGCCGCGCACGCGAATGAGAAACGCAGATTAAACAAAAGCAAAGACTACACCCCTCCTCCTACTCCCCCCCCCCTTCCTTCTCCTCCTCCTCTTCCTTCTCCTCCTTCCTCTCTCTCCGCATCGAGGGCGACAGGAGGGCGTCCATTTAAAACCCGTCCAGCACCCCAGCCAGGGCCGCCCTGTGCGTCCAGCCGGGGCAGGGGCCGGGCTGTGACATCACTCACTCTCCACCTGTGCTGCTGGCCGAGGTGTCCGGAGGTTCCATATGGCCTTGGTGCGGACTGTACCCGCGCGGCCGCCGCACCCAATGCCAGCGGGTTTCCATTGCAGCATAGAGAGCGCGCTCAGGCAGGATCAGGATAGTTCCGGGCGCAACGCTCCGGCAAGGTGAGGAGGACCCCCACGGAGGTGGCGGCGGCGGCGCCCGGGCCGCTGGCACCCCACCACCCAGGACAGCCTTCAGCCAGCGCTCAACGCACCCGGCTTGTTTACGTCTCCGAAGAGAGAAACTAACAGGTGTCCAGCGATGGTTGAAAGGCGTTAAAATGATTGTACACATGCCATTTGTTGCCACACTCGAAACTGAGCCACATTTCAGAAAGGCACTCGACGCGATGCCAAAAGATTTTATTTTGCGCGAGTACTACTGCCCTGTCCCACCCCGCCCCGTGTCCAGCAAGGTGTGGCGGTGGTGATACCCCCCCCCCCTTCCCCCCCCTCCCGGCGGCCGCTACGTGTGCCAATTACCGGCCATCACCCGGGCGACCAGAGCGGGCGACAACGAGGCGACACGTCGCGTGATGGGACGCCTCGCCTCGCTGCTCCTCCTCATCCTCTTTCGATTCCACTCGGGGCGTGGCGGGGCGTGGTGGGGCGGGGTCGGGAAGGGGGGACCACCACCGGCTCCCAATCACACTGCCTATAACGCCGAGGGTCCAGGGCCCAATAAGACACACCTATATGATCCACCGCATGACCTCGGCGCCACCTCGGCCCCGCCGGGTCCACAATAACACTCTGGTACTCTGGTAGGTGCAGCCTGACCCAGCCCAGGGACCAACACGGAGTCTGGACGAGTCCAGCCAGACCACCGCCGCCGAGTACACACAACTAGCGCGTGATTTTTGAGGACCAAGGTGACGTCAACGCAAAAAGAAAATGAGAAAAGAAACGCGGCAGCGCGAGCGGGTCGCGCTCGCGTGTCGGCCCCATACCACTGCCCCCCTCCCCTCTCGCTGGCGGGCCGTATAGGCAGCAAGGCAGCCGTAGGCGGGCGCGCCCGAGCCGGCCGGCTCTGTTCATTTAGCCGGCTCCGCGAGGCGAGCGGGCGGGGCGCGCCTAGACGCGAAGGACGGACCGGCACTGCCAAAAGTACGCCGGGTGCGGCGGCGTGGGCGAACCGGTGGCCACCGAGGGAAACAAGGAGAAGGGAACGTTAGAAAAAGGTTCCTTTCATTCAAGGAAATTCCATTCAAAAATGGATTCTACACATTCAAAGGAAATTTTCAAAGATAATGTCTTTGATTTGACAATACTGACTACGATTGACAAGTCAAACCAATTTTCATTGCAAGTTTCCGTTGATATGACACAATCACTTTTACAAAGGAATTTTCTGGAATCAAAGACACCGTTTGGCAAGCAGAAGCCGCATCCGTGAAGTTATACTGTACCGGTTGCCATGCTTGCGGGCGGGTTGCCTACTCTCTCGGGACGTAAGGCGCTACGGTGAGGGACTAGCTTACTCAGCCGCCCGGCCGCCTCACCTGGGGAATGCGCCTACGCCACACACACACGGGCGCGCACGCACACTCTGTTTGCATCAAACGAGTAAATAGAGAAGCGAAGAGGAAAATAGGGAGGAGAATCCGCCCTGAGCTCCCATAGTTGAGAGTCCAGTGCGAGCCGGATTCCTAGAATACGAAGCGGACGCTTGCAGGATCTCTCCAGTGGCACTCCAGGGCTGCACGTGGGGGCGTGGCGTGGCGTGGCGTGGCGGGGCGGGGCGGGGCGGGGCGTGGCGGGGTGGGCCGTGGCGTGCAGGGACCTCTCCTGTTGGTGGGCAGGAGCACAGTGGCGGTGGGCGGCGCTGGCACTCGTGTGCAAACAAGGAACAAAAAAAGAACACACCGCGCGCCCCCCAGCGGGGCTCACGCTCCACCACCCTGCGAGCCGCTCGTCCTTTCCCCACCGAGCAAACTGCTGCATTGCTCGATGCAAGAGCGTTGCCCAGCACGTACACACGCACACGCACACACACACACACACACACACTTACACATAGACACACATACGCTCCACACAGGGGATGGCATGCACCCAGCCAATTAGCCATCTCGTACTGCAGCGCCTCGCCTCGGCAGAGCCAGAGGCAATGTATCCGTCGCTATACGAGCCAAGAAGCGAAGGGGCCTGGAGGGGCGGGAGGTGCTAGAGGTGCTAGCTGCAGGGAGCGAGAAAGAGCAAGAGGGAGCCGCAGAGGGAGACGGGGAGAGCTGGGAAGGTGCACGCGGGGAGCGAGTTGGACTCAACCATGGAGTAAAGCGGTATGGAGTAGAAGCTTTATCGTCCCGGGACCCTGCGCGCCTGCCTCCCCAAACGTCTGACGGACGAACGGCTTGAGCTACAGACCTGGGTCCTTGACATGTGTGTCGGGGAAGTTCTGACCAACCGGAAGATACCCTTGGTTTTTTGATCGGACACACCAAACGGTCTCCACAGCGTCGTAAGGCCCGCGCGCCAGCCGCGCGCCGTCTCCCGCCCCGTCTCAGCCCAGCGCCGGCCGCTA
>NW_026267148.1:251478-256918 GCF_000697945.3 Frankliniella occidentalis
CGTTTGGTGTGTCCGATCGAACAACCAAGGGTATCTTCCGGTTGGTCAGAACTTCCCCGACACACATGTCAAGGACCCAGGTCTATAGCTCAAACCGTTCGTCCGTCAGACGTTTGGGGAGGCAGGCGCGCAGGGCCCCGGGACGATAAAGCTTCTACTCCATACTGCTTTACTCCATGACTCAACGGTGCCAACCGAGAGGCGTGCCGGCCGGTCGCATTCGGTAAGGCCGGCTGGACAGTCCAGTAAGTTGGGCAGCGTATTTCGACAGTCCAGTTGGACATTGTATAGCCTATGGTCCGTTGAAAACAGCCACCGGCGCAAGCTGCGAGGTGTGTCGCGTGCTCGGGTCTGCCGGTTAATAAAGCAGGGAGAAGGAAACACGGCCTGGTCGGTCAATTCGGCGGAGGAAACAAATCGATCGCGTGGGACACACGCTCTGGACACACCAAAAGAAAGGGGGGCAAGGGGGGGGGGTGCACCTCCTCTCCCGTCAGTCGCTGATCCAACCCTCATGCTGCAAGGTCTCTTCTTACGCAAACCCCCACGCTGCCCCCACGAGGATTTTGTCTTCGTCAGCCTCCCCCGCCTCCCCACCCCCCTTCATCTTCATCTTCCCCACGATGGGGGGGTCTTGATGGAGGCGTTAGGGGGGACGGGATGGGTCAGCCGGTGGTGCCTGCATGTTAGCAGAGAAAAACGAGCGCCCCAGGTTTTGCCACCGATCCATCATGACGACCCGCTGCTGCTGTTCCCCCTCGCCCCTCTTCTTCTTCCCCCAGTTCCCTCTCACAAAAGCCCCGCAGTACATTGTGGTTTTTGCAAGGTTTTTGCCCGGCGCGGACGGCAACAGCCACGCGACGCGGCCGGGCAGCCGCTGCTGCACGCGCTACTCTGCCAATCAAACTGGAGGACAAGGTGTCACTTTTAACGGCGAGACCGCCGCTGTCAGTTAACACGGTGAGACTTTTTGTAGTCTTACGATTAAAACTCTGAAACACTGTCCGGCAGGCTCGCCAGGTAGGTTTTAAACTCGTATCTTGTCCAACCAACAGTCAGATTTGCTGAGTAGTTCGCGCTAATCGAAAATGTCTCGCTGGTGCACAAACGCGCTTGGCTCTGGCTCTGGACCCGACTCGCTCAGCCATTTTAATTAATAAGCGATCGAGGCGCAGGCTGCGCAGCGCGGCGCCTCCTGGGGCCGCCACCTGCTATTGAAGGTTCCTGCGTGCGCAAAAGAGCGGCGGCAAAAATAAAAGCCGATAGCCGAGCGCAGCTCATTTATCTCGCGCCTCGTCGTCCTTTATGCTGCTGTGCGGTTCGCGAAAGCCGCGGCCGCGGCCGCCGCCGGAGGGGCGCGCCTCGGCGCCTCACTTTCACTCCCGCCCGCGGTGGCGACACGTCGGCAGGCACTTCATGGTGGTGTCGGAGCCGGGGACGTCCCCGCGCCCGGCCGGGCCGACCCGCGGCCGCGCGCGCCGCGACCTTGACGCCGACGCGCTCGCCAGCATAGCGCCGGCAGCGCCAGCCAGGCAGCGCAAATTCGCCTCAAGGAAGCGGAGTGAATGTGGCGGCACCGCGCGGGTGCGGGTCGGCGGTGGGGGAGCTGCGGCGGCGGGAGGCTCCTCGGCGACACATGTCGGACAGCAGCTCCGCGACCAGCCGGCCGGCGGCAGGGATGCGGGTCAGGGACACCCCCAGCAGGGGCGGCAGCGGGCTGCAGGATCCCGGCAGCAGCAGCAGCAGCAGTAGCAGGACCCGCGGTCGGCTGCAGGGTTCCCTTTCACTCTGTGGCACATGCCCCCCCCCCCAAAGGGCACCACGCCCCCCGCTCCGGCAGCGAGTCGATGCAGGTCGCCAGCGAGCGAGCGCCCGTATGCGCGTTACCAGCACCTCCAAGGTTAGGCGAGATTTAAAAAGGATAGCGCCCTGACAAGCCGTATATCGTCTCTAATCAGAGCGCGCTGTCGGAGCGCTGGTGGAGCGCTGCCGCTGCCGGGCGGGTTCAGACGGGCGCGCCGCGGCACGACAGCCTCCTCCCGCACCGCGCGCCATACCGCGGCGCTGACGCAATGAGAGGAGGCGGCTCCGCGAGACCTTTTGGCTCGGCATGACTGCACGGAGCGGTGCGCGGAGCGGGACGCGCCGCCGAGCCGACCTCCTGGCATTTAGCTCGGCGGGCCGGGCGACACTCTGCCTGGAGGGCGCGCTGGAGCGCGGGCGGGGCGCGGCTGGAGGGCCCCCGGGTAGGCCACGCGGGCGCACGGCCGCTCGGCGGCGCTGCCCACCCGCCAGGGGCCCGGCTGGTGCGGCGGGGCTAGGCCGGCCGGCCGGCAAGCGGGCGGCAATGCTGCTGGGCCTGCTGGGCAGCCGGCCGTGGCGGCCGCACCGGCGCACCGCACGCGCACGCCGCCAGGCCCGGGAAAGGAAAAGTAAAAGCCCGCTTATCGTTATCACCACGCGCCCCGGCGGCCGGTTCGGCGTGACCCAGTATGGCGGTCAGGATGTGGGTCGCGACCGTCATAGCGCGGCGGCGGCGGCCCCCGCACGGCCGGGCCCCCGCGCACCGGCAGCAGGTGGCAGGAGGAGGGAAGCCGTCACGGAAAGTATGGCGTCCGCCTCGTGACCCGCGCCGCACGCATACGGCGAGGGGTTATATTGCGGTGGAAAAGGGGTTTTCCTGCGTGACGCACAGCGTTACACAGGTAACACTCCCACGAGGCGTGACGCCTCGCGGTAAAACGCCGCGCGCCGGCCCGCGCGAGAGTGACGTTTAGTGACTCACGGGGAACGGCGGCCTGGCACTCGTAACATCCTCCGATCGACACTATCGGGGCACACTATACGTCCCCCACCTCCCCCCTCCTCCGCAGTGAGCGGCAGTAATGACAAGAGTGGCGACCCACCCCGCCCCGCGCCAGGCTCCCTGTAGTTGTTCGTCTCATTACAATGACAATGGGAGACACGAGCCGCCCATGGCTGCCTCCGCTGCCTCCTCACCTTATCGAACCTATTCCCGGGGGCCCTGTGCTGCTATGGGCGTGGAAGGGCCACGACGACGGGACGGAGGAGCCCGCGGGACGGGAAGGGATAAGGGGGAAGTAGACGGGAAGGACGGAATAATTCTTTCCCGAAACGGAGGGAAACTAGAGCGCACGTGTGTCCGGGCCCGGGCCGGTAATGCCCGCGTCACGACGCGGTCACATCACGAGGCGCGAGCGTGAGGGAAAAACTAATCTGGTTCTGTATGATGATGATTGGAGCAACTCTCCTCCGTGCCAGCCGGGCAGGCAGCAAGACTAGACCGGCGGCGGCGACCCGCGGCCGCGGCGGCGCTGGGCAACTGGCTGGCGTAAGGAAATAATAAACGTGCCGATGCGCTACGCCTCGCCGCTCTGCAAATCCAGCAGCGTAGCATTGCTGGCTGTATAAAACGAGTGCATACTGGGTGCAACTGGTACTAGAGATGCCAGTTATCGCATTTGTTTTGCACTAAACTGCACCCATCTAGCGATTAAGAGTCATTCGCTTGAACAGTAAAAAATTGTGGGAATCACGAATCAACTTTTGCGTAAAAATTATTCTAGCCTCAGTGTGCATTGCACGTTGATTTTCAGAGCGAGCAGCGCAGCGCATGGACACGCCTGCCTGTACCCACAGGGAAGGCCCGGCCCACCACGACTAGGGAACTCGTTTTGGAGGCCAGTCGAGGCCGGCGGCCAATTATAAGAGCCGGCCATAATCTATTTGCAATATTGGTGGAGCGCGGAGCGCGAGGCCGGCGGGAGCGGGGCCGGAGCGGTGCTGGAGCGGGGCTGGAGTGGGGCTGGAGAGCGGGGCTCGAGCGGGGCTGGAGCGGGACTGGAGCGGGGCTGGAGCGGGGCTGGAGCGGGGCTGGAGCGGGGCTGGAGCGGGGCTGGAGCGGGGCTGGAGAGCGGCTGGAGAGCGGCTGGAGCGGGGCTCGAGCGGGGCTGAGCGGGGCTGGAGTGGGGCTGGAGCGGGGCTGGAGAGCGGCTGGAGAGCGGCTGGAGCGGGGCTGGAGAGCGGCTGGAGCGGGGCTCGAGCGGGGCTGAGCGGGGCTGGAGTGGGGCTGGAGCGGGGCTGGAGAGCGGCTGGAGAGCGGCTGGAGCGGGGCTGAGCGGGGCTGGAGCGGGGCTGGAGCGGGGCTGGAGCGGGGCTGGAGCGGGGCTGGAGTAAGACTGGTGAGGGGCAGAGAAGGCTGGAGCAGGGAGGGCGGCGGAGAAGGCTGAACCTGAGCTGGAGCGGTGCTGGAGCGGTGCTGGAGCGGTGCTGGAGCGAGCCTAGCCAGGCCCTGCCGGCCCGCTCCGCGCCGGGTCGGGCCGGGCGCGCCTGGCACATCATTTCGCAACAACTTGTTACGAGAGCTGGCGGGCGGGCGGACTGGGCTAGACAAGGCTACGGGACCACCGCGAGGAGCGCGGGCGCGCCGGGCTAGAGGAGAAGGGGAGGCAACGGCAGGAGGGGCTGCTTCTCCAGACCTCCTGCTGTCGCTACCCCGCAACCGACCCCAAAGCGCCGTCAGCCATACTGCAAAATGCTTATCAACCGTTTTCAAGCGTTTTCGAGCATTATCTTGTGAAACTGTATTGTTATTTGTAAGTATTTTTATGAGTTTGAATGGAAATACTTTTTTGCAGTACAACAAATGAGAATTCTTGAAACGTGGCAAAGAATTCCGTTAGTAAGCAATTTACAGCACAATGACTGTCGATTGGCTGCCGGCCGGGTCAGCGCGGACAGGACGACAGGACGGGGCTTTTGGGGGCTCCCAATCGCGACACGGCGCCGCGCCATCACAAGCCATTAGATCAACCGCGACAAACGGCGTTTCGGCGAGCTGGCCGACAGCAGCGAAGGCGTGGCTGGGCCCGGGCGTGGCGGGGAGTTAGAGAGTTGTGGCGGGCTGGGGCGGGGCAGCGGTGCGGGCAGCTCTTGACGTAAGACCCCGGCCGGCGTGCTCGCCTGGCTCTCGCCGCCAGCTCCTGGATGTGACCACACAGGTGCACCCCCGCCGCGGGCGGCCCCGTCTGGCCTCGGCAACCGGGCCAAGTGCAGCGAGAGCGCAGCCAGCCCCGCCCTCCCGCTGCCCCTACCCGCCGGAGTAGTAGTATCCTTCGATTGAAAACTTTACAGCGTCGGTCGTCGTGCGCTCCTCCGTCCTTATATATAGGACTGGCTCTCTCTCTCTCTCTCCCTCTCGCCTCGCTCGGCCGCCATCTGACTTTACGCAAACTGCTGGCTATACTCATTATAACCGTCGCGGTCCCGAGTGATGGACCGTTATCGCCGGTGACGGCGACGCCCACGGAGGTGTCCGTCCGGACGGCCTCCATGTAGCAGGTGCGGCAGCTGCCTCTGCACTTTCACTCGGTGAGAGGCAAAGCAGCCAGCGCGCTGGCCAGCCGGGCGGGAGGGGTGG
>NW_026267148.1:263237-267223 GCF_000697945.3 Frankliniella occidentalis
CCCATCCTGATGCAAACCGATGCAAAACGCTGCATCAGACATTCGCGCCGCTGCAGTGAGGTGATTGAGCGTGTGCGTCATCATGACGGTTGGATCGCGGCTCGCGGCCTGGGGAAGTGAGAAGTGAGAGAGAGAGGCAAAGAGAGATAAAGCGGGAGGGGAGGGGAGCAGACAAAGAACCGATTCGATTGCAGATTAGTGCTTGCTCATTGCTCGGCCTCCCCAACCTGGGTGGGTACCGGCGCCACACGCTCCTTCTACTTGAGGAGCGCGCGCCCCGCAGCCAGGCCCAGCCAGCAGCCCATGGCGGCGGCCTCGAGCACACGGAGGCCGATAGTAAATAAACGTTCGCCCGAGCCAAGACGACGTTAAACGCATCAAAATCCCCAAACGACGCAAGGCGAGGCGATGGGGAAGCGAAACTGCGTTGCGAAAAGGGAGCGGGCACGTTGCCGCCGCCGCGAGATGCGGTGTGGGGCGGGGCGGCGTCGGGCGGGGCGGCTTACGACTGCTCGCTTGGGCAACGCCAGGCGCCGCGCGCCGCACGCACGGGCTGCCTAACTGTCCGGCGGTCCAGATCGGGCCGCCAATACAAATACCGGGGCAAGGCGATACTCCCCCCCCCCCATCTTAGCTTACCAACGGTTGGTCCTTTTAAGGTCACCCCCCGGCACGGCATGGCCCGGCCGTGGCGGGTCGCGTTGGCCCACCTTGCGGTTCGGCTGGTCTGTCTGTCTGTCTGTCAGCCGCAGCGCGACGCCGTCGTACACAATGTCGGACAGGTGGACCGCCACCGTGACAGGTCAATAGAGCGAGGTGAGACTGATGGCGGCGCGGCTGCGGTGGGGCGCCGCAGTGTGATACTGCAAAGGGCCGCGCCCAGCCCAGCCCCGCCGCGAGCGGACCTAGATGCCAAAAAGGGAAAGTTAGTTCGGAAAAATGAGCGGGCCAGCCTAGGCGGCAGCGGCGGCCGCGGGGCGCGCGGGTAGCAGGATTGGAGGTGGAGGGGGCCAGGATGTTTTTCTACCGATCCTAATGGTCAGGGGCCGCGCCCGGGGGCCCCCGAGTGTCATTAGCGGAGGAAAGACCTCAGAGCTCCACAAACCCGACCCGGGGCCCCCGTGGGCAGGTCCTGGAGCCCCCCGCCCCCGCCGCTGTAGCAGCGGCACCTTGCGCAATTCGTCGAGTATACGTATCGCCTCACGATCATCCATCCGTCAGCTCCCGACGCACCTCGTGGAGCAGCAGCGCCGTACGCACCTGGAACAGAGAGGAGAGAGCGGCGTATTAGCAAAGAGCTTCGGCAGGGAGTGTACCACCGGCGGGGGCACCCGGGGAGGCACCGCGGCCGACTATGTGTGGGGCCCTGGCGTCCTCGCGGACAGCCACGAGGACTAGGTTCGGAGCGGAGGAGTTTGGCGTGTATATCCCCTCTCCTGGCAAGGTGCAAGCCTCTTGCTCAATCTACACACAAGCACGCGCGCGCGCACACACACACAGTGGACGGTGCACGCGGGATTCCACGCCAGCCCGGCTCCGCCGCATCCTAGTGGCGCTAACCACATAAACAGACTCCATTATGCAGGCCGTCTAGAGCCCCGCCCGCCACAACTTATATGATATGTTGTTTCTGCCCCGCGCTCGCTCCGAGGTGCCCGTTTTCGTAGTTTACGATAAACAGTGTGCGATCCCCACCTCACCCGGCTGACCTCTCCCTCCCCGCCCCCGAGTCGACGCGCCGACCGAATAGAGAGTCCAGCCTAGGCCCGTCAGCCTTGGCCGGCCGCCCAGCGGGCCCGGCTCGCCGGCACACGGCTTGGCTACGAAATAGTCAGGCATTGTATGTGAGGTTTTGCATGCCTTAAGGCTCTCTCTCTCTCTCTCTCTCTCTCTCTCTCTCTCTCTCTCTCTCTCTCTCTCTCTCTTCCCCGTGGCTACGCCGCCGCGCTCCGCTGACCATCTCACGGCACTAGCCAAGGCGCCGAGTGTGTGTGTGTGTGTGTTGTTTGTGAGAACGAGAGGGAGAGAGAGGGAGCTAGCGACAAGGAGAGACGGAGAGAGAGAGACATAGAAAAGGAAGTCGAGAGGAGGAAGAGAAGGGGGGGGGGGGGAGGGGACCGCGCGAACCACTCGCGGCGTCATACTTTCCTTTTTCCCACTCGCAGGCACGATGACTGCAGGATAAGAATCCGTTAGGCTGATACGCCACGCCGAGCCGAGCCGAACCGGGGGTGCAACTAGAGCACGACGCTCAGCTCACACAACAGTGCTAGCTGCTAGTCGCGAGGCGGCCGGCTGGCCGAGGCCGGCCTCGGATGGCTACGCGTCCCCAGAGGCCTCCCCAGTACTATACTACAGCTCTGCAGGGGCCTGCTGGTTTGGGTTCGGGGGAAGAAGAGAGAGAGGAAGGGAGAGCCGGGAGAGAACAGCAGGAGAAGAGAGAAAGAGGAGGGACTGGAGAGAACAGCGCGGGCGAAGAGGGGCAGGCAGGCAGAGGACGAGGCCCGGGTGATCGCGAAGCGTGAACAGCCTCCAAAAACAGCCGAGCGCGCGGCGGAGGGGGGCGCAACCGCCTAGAGAGGCCGGGCCGGCTCTCTGGGGGCCCCCACCGCACACCGCGGGCGGGGCGGGGCGGGGCAGGGCAGGGCAGAAGGGGGGCCGGGCCGCGTACGAGATCCGCCTCCTCTCCGTCGGCTCCGCGGGGGCCGCCGCGCTAGACAAGGACGCCTTCGCCTGCTCCGCCGCCAGGACGCGGCCCGCCGCAACACGCCCCGCCCGCCCCGTGTTTTCGGTGGCCTACATTTCATCTATCGCCAAGCCCAGCCCAGCCCAGCCCAGCCACACCACCACCCCACCTCGGCAGCAGCAAGGGCCAGTCTAACTGTTGCGCCACGATGCACAGGCAGGCGGGCAGGCGGGCACGGCCCGACCTCCGCCACGTGCAGCACGCCGTGAGGAGCCACACTGTCAGGCCTCATCATCGCTGGGAGGTATAAAAATAAAGTAAGCAGAAACACGAGAACGGGCCGGACGGACAGCTCGTCTAGCCACCCTCGGGGCGGGGCGGGCGGGCCCAGCGCGGTCGGCACAGGCGGACGGGCCAGAGCGCCAGCTGAGAGGACCGGTACCGGTGGTGGTGTCGGACAGCCGAAAAGAAAAGCAGTCGATCAAGAACTGGAATTTGTACCACGTTCCTAGCGCTAGGGCCGGGCCCGGCTCTAAAAGAGCCCCATGTGGGTTGGGCAGACCAGCCTCGCTGAGACGGGATATAAGACGAGATGGAGGGAGGGAATAAGGAGATAGAGGAGGAGAGTGGGAGAGGAGGGGAAAGAGAGAGAGAGAGAGCGAGAACGGCAGACTTGCAGTCACCACACCCGCTGGTGCTTCTGCGGCTGCGTGGGCCCGGGCGCAAGCATTCCGGCATAAAGTGACAACCTGCCAGCTGCGCGATGGCCCTGGCGCGAGAGCGGCCAGGCGGGGCGGGGCGGGGCGGGGCGCGGGGACTAACAAGTCCTCTCGCAACAAGGCGGATGCCAGACACACTACAAGTGTGTTAAACACACACACACGCACGCACGCACCACACACTGTGGGCCAGAGCCAGTGCTCTACTGGTGGGTATACTCCACAGCTTGCACACGTGCTGGAAGGTTGCCTACATGCACGGCGTCCCGCCCGGAGCGGAGCGGCCGTAGCAGATAGGGCCATGGTCGAGGCGATGGTGGTGGGCAACCAGCGCATGCGCGGCCGGCTGCACGGCGTGAAGAGCAGCGCATCACGAGAGTTGTGTGTGTACATTGCCTGTGTTTTGTTTGATAGATGGCGGAATGTCACGGCCTAAGCAGCAGCAGCAGCAGCAGCAGTGCCGCGCCCTACGCCGGCGCGTGCAGCACCGCGGAGCCGGCCGGCCGGCATCATCGCAATAACAAACACTATTTCAGCGCGGCGTGTGGCGTACAGTAGGCGGGCCGGGCCGGCCGGCGGTC
>NW_026267148.1:267293-269395 GCF_000697945.3 Frankliniella occidentalis
GCGGGGCGGGGCGGGGCGGGGCGGGGCGGATATCTTTTGAAGTGACGCAACGCACGTGCGGAGCTTGCACACTGCAAGACCCTCTCTCGCGACGCCACAGGTGCGACGCGTCGTCGGAACCCATTCTGCTGACGACGCAGTGGATCGCCGTCGAAGACACCACCAGGAGGACATCCCCAGAGAGACGACTACGTTTGGCAGCAGGTGAGAATCGTTCCAGCAGAGGCGCACCGAGACAAACGGGCCGGTGAAAGGCCGGCTGGCCCTTCGTCTCGCAGCTAGAAGCCATTAGGTCCCTGCGCCTGCTGGCCTGGCCCACCGTGCGGGGCGCCGGGGCGCGCGGTCACTTTCTAAGTCCGGGCCGCATCACTAGCCGACGCTCGCAGTGTCTTGCCGGGGCAGCGTAAACTCGACCAAAGGGAAGGGCGGGCGGGGCGAGCACGAAGGCCGCCATGCCATGATCGCCGCCAAACCTGAGGCGTGGCGGGGCGTGGCGGGGCGGGGCGGGGCTCCGCACTGATCTCGTATCGGATCAGTCATTTGCATGAGGCCAGGCTGATTGCGCCTTGGACCCGGCCAGCCAGACGGACGGACGGACGGGACTGATCTTACAGTTTCCGAATCGAGGTTCCCAATAAAACAAACGCCGCGTGGTCACTCTCAGTCCCAGTCCGGCGGCGCCGCGCGCATGCCGGTGGGAACACGCTCGACGCCGACCAGCAGCAGGCCCGCATGGAGCTCCGGCAACCGCCCGTGGATAGAGCCCAGCGACAGCGCGGGGCGCGGGGCCAGGCACTCTGCACTTGTTGGGAAAGTCGCGCCGCCCAAGGAACATACCCGCCCCTCAAACCCTCCGGCCCCCTCGCACCCATTAGCGCATTCACAGGGGCCCTGCCGCCCGCATCGCCCGCCTCGCCCCACACCCCGCCGCTCCACAATAAGTCATGTTCAAGGCTCCCGCCGCGCCGCCCGACTCATATCCGCATTCGCAACTACGATCGCTATCACCGGCGCGAGATACGCGCCAAATAATCATGTCGTTACTGATTTATTTCCGAGCAGAGCGCACGCAGCAGACCACCACGCGGGCTCGTCTCCGCGTGTCTGTTATACTGTGTTTGTCTCTCTCATTTCATATCGATCTCGACTGCGAGTAAATCGATCCCCACGGAGCCCGCTGATGAGTGCGCCGCACACGGCCAGTACGCCGTGGAACGCCCCGGGATTAATCCCGCCGGCCGGCTCCGTCAACATTTACCGAGAGTATTGAGCCGCTTTAGCTATTCAGTGCCGCCTCGCTATTCCCGTCGGGGAGCAGGGCGAGGCGAGGCGGCACGCCCTCCGCAAGCCCCGCCGCGCCCCGCCCCGAGAGTCTCAAGGTGAATATCAGTAGAGCCTAGTCGAGCCAGGAGCAGAGGGGCAGGGCGGGGCGGGGCGCTGGGGCGTTGCCGACACGAGGAGCACTAACTGCCAGTCAGTTCCGCCATCAGAGACCCGACCCGCCGCGGCGCCGCGACCGTCGAGTTATGGCAGATTAAACTACGCCTGCAGCTTAGGCAACGCTTGGCGGGGCTGGGCGGGGCGTCCGGCAGAGGAGTGTCTCTTTGCACGGCAGGAACGGGCAAGCAGGCGGCCTGCGAAGGCACCAGCTGACAAAGCCGCTAACGCGCCAAGGTGCCGTGCAAAGCGCGAGGCGCGAAGAGAAATCTACAGCGCTGCTCCGGAGCGCGAGAAAAAAATGAGAAAAAACAAAATATAAAGGACCGCGCTTCTGTTCTGCTCGGCCCTACGCCTCCGAACGCTTGGTCCACCTGCACCGCGGCGGCGGAGGGCCGGAGGGCCGGAGCAGTCCACCCGCGTCCTCTTTGCGGCGGCCGTCGAACAGGGTCGTCGGCGAGGTTCGCGGCCGCGCCCCGTCACCATACAGCGCCACGCCACGCCGCCACGCGCCTTTTCTCCCCACTCACTCTCCAGCCGCCGGGCCGGCGCGGTTATGCAACGCCCATCAGCTTGCCGAGTCGCGCGCAGACACAATGGCACACGAGGCCGCCCCCGCGCCAGAGTCGGGCTGTGACAAGACCAGATCTGTGTGCCCCCCCCCC
>NW_026267148.1:270053-279943 GCF_000697945.3 Frankliniella occidentalis
TTCTGAAGTCTTTGACATGATTGATAAGACTTAAAATGTTGCCCAACTCTTAATTACCAAGAAATGTCACTTATAGACCGTGTTTTTCTCAATTTCGAAGCATTTTACCAAAGCTACTGGCGGGGCGAGTGAGCGGAGGCAAGCGCAGGGGTCGGTTTAAACACATCCTAACCGAAACACAAGCGATCGAAGTGAAGTGGAAGTGAAGGGAAATGATGACTTTAGGTGTCATCTACCGATACCAAACAGAAAAATCCGTTGATTCTAAAGTTTAGATTTTTGACTTTTGTCGCAATTTTGAGGTCAAATCTCCCACTGTGGGCCGGGGCGCCGGCTGGACCGCGGGCCGGGCGGGCCTTCTAAGGGCGCCGCGCGAACACTGCGGCCCTTTCAGTCGGCGCGGCGGAGCGGGCCGGGCCGGCTTCTATAAATACGCGTTCGATTCGTCCGCGTGCAGCCCCCTACCACCCCGCCCCGCCACCACGGGCCGCGCGCGCCGGCCGGCCGGCGTCTGCCAGCGGTCGTCCTCTGTCGCCATCCCGCCCGGCCGGCCGGCGCCGAGGGCCGCTCCTGCTCATGTGTTTGCGGTGCACTCCACCCGGTAGGCGAGCACGAGGGTGCCCGGCGACCACCCGCGCACCGCGTCACGCTGTGCCTCGCGCTGGTCGGCCCGCCCCCCAAAGGCCCCGCCGCCGGCCCCGCGGTCCCCACCGGCCGCGGCCGGCGCGGTCCCACAGGTCGTAAAAGCGATAGGACGTGACGCCGAGCGAGGGCGGCGGTCAGGGGCGCGCTGGCCGCGATGGGACGAGACAAAATAAACTCCATTTCGCTTGAGACAACAGTCGGTCGAACTCGGGGCCCGCGGCCGACGGGGGGCGCCGAGCCGCTGCGGGGCTCGGGCTAACGAGGTAAGTTGCCCCCGTCCGCCCGACCCGTCCGCGGCCCAGTCCCTGCTTACGCTCCCGCCCGTCTCGACAAAGAAGTGTCTTCCATTGAAATTCGCCTCAGCTGTGCAACTTTAATTCAAATAGGACGAGGGGTCGCAACAGGCCGTTTGGTTGGCGATGCCCGCGGGGCTCCCTCGGGCAGCCAGGCACGCCCCGCAACCCACTGCACCACGCCTCGCGCCGCCTCGCGCCGCCACGCCCCGCCACGCCGGCCGGCCTCCAAACGGGTACTGCAACACAGCACCGTCGCCACCACCTTGATCGGTTTCGCCTGGCCTGTCCTGCAGCTCGGTCGCGCCCCGCCCCGCCCCCCGAGGCGAGGCCAGGCTCGGCCGCACCCAGCGAGCACTGCGGGCGCAGCTGGGGCGCAGCTATTTCAGGCTGACAGTGTGTTCCATGGCTTGACACGAATATTTTTACAGTCGACAGCGGCGGAGTGCGGGCTAGGGTGGGTGGGCGGCGAGGGGGAAGCACCGCGCAGAAAGGGCGCTAGGAGGCGCCCCCGGGCGCTGCGCGGCGCGGGGTGGGGAGCGCTCGCGGAGCCGGCCGGCTCGTGACGTCGGCACAGGTATGTGTGGGCGGCGCGCTGGGCGGGGCGGGGGCAGCGGGCCCGGGCTAGGGGTTGGGGGAGGGGGGCCAGGCCTCGCTAGGACGAGAATAGAAAGAGGCTTGCATTGCAGGGAACCCTTAGTTTTCTGCAGGCGAGCGCTCTTCACTCAGGAGGAGGGGCCGGGAACCGGGCGGGCCAGGCCGGGTCACCTTCAGCGCCGCAGCTAGACACCGTGTGCGGAGGCGAGCGAGCAAGAGCAAAGAGAGAGAGAGAGAGAGAGAGAGAGAGAGAGATAGAAGTCGGGGCACACCACGCCATGCACTTTCAGAAGCGATGCTGTACCGCGCGCAGTGGTGCGGACGGGTTGCCGCCCCGCATCGGCACAGGCGTAAACACACACTCCTTCCTCTGATTTCAGCGCAAGTTCAGCGCGAGCGTGGAATGTTTGCCGACGGTGCAGTGAAGGGCAGAGCAGAGCAGAACAGAGCAGGACGAGGCGAGGGCGATGGTGGGGGCGGGGGCGGGCGGAATCAACCTCATTGAGCGAGGCGTTCGCCACCAGGCGGCGCCGGCTCCCGGCCCGGGTACACTTGCGTCACCCGGCACGAGGATAGATAGATGGACGGGGCGCAGCCTGGCACGGCCCGAGCCGGCCGGCCGGCGGCCGGGTCCCTCTGCCAGACCGTGGCATGCCTCTTCCTCGTTTGGCGGAGAGGAGAGTGGGGGCAGAGGCGAGCATTCCTAGCGCTACACAGGAATGTGTTTTGAAACAGCAACGGCGTTAGTGGTGGTGGTGGTGGTGGTGGCGGCGTCAGCAACCACTGGTCGAGTTTGATCCAGAGGAACAGAGGGCCGCATTCATTTTGTTCGGGGAAGATGTATGGCCGTCGGGTTCTCATACGGATCACTAGTTACAGCTCATCGGAGGGGCCGCACTTATTGCGCAGCCGAGTGGGGAGAGGGCGTCCTTTCCCGCGCCGACATCGGTGATGTGTGTAGTGTGGAGCGGCAGGGCGCCCCACGGCCGCGGCGGCCGCGGCTGGCTGGAGGCCCCAAGGACAGGCATCCATCACGGACCGGCTCTGCAGAAGGACACCTTTACACACTGCCGGGAGCGAGAGAGGCACCGGTTAGCTCTCTGCCTCGCGTTGTGCGCCGCCGCGCGCAGGGACCACAGGCGGTGGTTGACTACGGGGCCTAGCTCCTCCTTGCCTCAACTGAAACCGGGTCAAAACAGTTTCCTGCAGTAAATTAACGAGATACGGAGAGCGCGGCGCCGCGGCGCGGAGGCCGCTAGGCTGGGATGAGACGGGGGGACGCCGCCGGCGGGACGAAAAGCGTTTCCAGGAGGGAGCTTGCCATCATGGCGCTCCTCGACCTCATCTCCAGCGGGCCAGGGGTGAGCGGAGCGGAGCGAGTGGGGGAGCGAGAGGGGGCGGGGGCGAGCGCAGGAACGCGATCTGACACCGGGCGCGGCGAGGCGCGTGCCTGTCTGCCGCTTGCGTAAGTCTCGACTGGGAGAGAAAGGAGACGAGGCGCCAGAGGTCGGTCGAAAATAAAGGAGGCGATGCTATTTAGCAGGGCTGGAGATGGGCGCCGGCGGGGCGGGGAAGCGGGGGCGGGCACGGGGCCGGCGAAACACAACGGCGGGCACGATCAACGGAAGTCGCCCGGCCTGCGGCCCGACAGCCGCGCCTCGGCCCCGCGAGCATTACGTCCCCCCTCGCGGCGGTAAAGCGCTCCCCGCGGTTCCCCGCTGCTCCTCGCCGCTCGCGCAAGTATTTTTTGTGCATTGTCCCGCCTAGGCTCGACTCGCCCGGCGCTTCGCTGTGCTTCGCTTCCGCATGGCATGGCGGGCGGCGGCCCCAAGGCCGGGCAGCGCCGCGGCGCCAGAGGAAAGGACGCCTCCGGGCGGGGCGGGGCGGGGCGAGGCGGGGTCGCGCACACAGAAGGGCGGAGAGCGTATCAAGTTCTTATCAGCTGATTTGTGTCTGCCCCCTCACCCCTCGCCCCCAGGTCCCTGCGGGGGCGGACGCCTCCAGGACATTTTCGTCCCACCCCCTCAGACCCGGGCTCTGCGGCGCTGGGGAGGGGAGGGGATGGGGGGAGGGGTTCTCTCCCGTCCCACTTCGCGCTGTGTTCGGATCAATCCAACCGGCTCGGCCCGGCTCGGCTCGGCCCGGCTCGGCTCGGCCCGGCTCGGCTCGGCCCGGCAGGGAGTGCTCCCGGCCCCGGCCACGGCCCCGCCTCGTCGGCAAGGTCCCTCCACCACCCGGCCTCCGCCACTCCAGTCCACGCCCTCAGCTAGGCCGTGTGGACAGTCGTGATCAGCTCGCGGGTGGCAAGCGGTATCAGACCGCCAAACACATAACTGGGTCAAACAGGCAAGAGGGAGGGCGAGGGCCAGTGGGGGGCAGTGGGCGGCCGGGGGCAGCCGGGGCACCGCGGCCGCGGAGCGGGAGGGCGCTGCGCACGGCGGCTGCACTTGTCACATGACCTACTTCCTGATGTGGGCGGGCCGATATGGGTCGGGCGGGGCTGGCCGAAGCAGGGAGGGGGCGGGGCGCGGGTGCGCGGCGGCCTGGCCGAACGCGCCGGAGCGCCTTTGGGGGGGTTCCGATCCGAGGCGTTCCCGAGGCGTTCCGTCACTGTCAGCCTGCCTGACTCGGCGTTCTCTCGCCCCGGCCCCAAGCCGCTCCCCGTCTGGTTTCGCCTGTCGGCCGTCGAAATACTTTGGGCCGGCAATGAGTGCGACAGGCGGTCAGGGCGGCGGTGGCTGGCGCGGAGTGACTGGCGGGGCCTTGCATAACGAGGGCTCCAAGGCTAGGCCCGCCCGCCCCGCTCGAGCGCGCCGGGATGGCGACGGCGCGGCACTCCACTCCCCGTGCGGGGGAGGAGCTTCTGGAGGGGCGGCTCAGAGGGAGAGGTCCTGACGGGGGCGGAGGTCCGCGATGATGGTGATGCGGCTCGATAACCAGCCGCCTCTCCCTCCCCCCTTGGCTCGGGCCTCTCCATCTCCCCGGAGTAGGGCAGATTGGCAATGGGAGCCCTGCCGTCATACACTATCTCCCCTCCCGACCGGCCCTGTCCGGCCCGGCTCACCCCGGCCACTCGGCCCGGCAGGCCCGAGCGGAGGGGCAGAAGAAGCGAAGTCGTCTCCCCCGGGCCGTCCCGGCCCGGCCCCTATCGGGTTAAGTCATACGAGGTTGGCGGATGGCCGAGATAACGACCAGCAGGACCGGGCCGGGCGGCCTGGTCGTCACCGCGAGCCGGGCGGCCGCTCAGCTGACTGTCGCCGCGGGAGACGCCGCCCCGCCCCGCCGACACACTCGGCTGCGGTTGACGAATAGCTGGGCGTCGTCCCCGTGGCAGGCCCCCCTGACAGGGACGCCCGTATCGGCCCGATGGACCATTGTGCTCCCGGCGTGTAGCCCGTAGTCGCTCGCCCTGGTAGAGCTTCCTTTATGGCCCCATTCTCCACGTACGCGTGACGTCAGGCGTGCATCGGGCGCAGGTCGCCATATGCCAGCGCCTCCCGGGGTGCGAGCACTCACATGGCTCTTAAGCCGGCTGAAGTTTTGCGAGTGTGGGTGCCACCCTCGCCCTGGTCGCAGGGCCGGTCCACTGCAAAAGCTCGGCTAGTTGCTATCCGGGGTATAAGTGGTGACCTGGGACTTGCTAATAGAGAGGGGAGGGGGGAAGGGGAGGGGGCGCCAGCGCTTCCGGTATCCGCCTGCGCGCGCCCGCCGGGCGTACCCGAATAAATAGGGCGACATTTGAATAGGGCGCGAATCTATCTTTGTCCATGCAGCGGCGGCGGCAGCGCCGTGGAGGCGACGCCCCCCGAGCCCGCGGCTCGCCGGCCGGGAGGCACGCACGCGCACGCACGCACGGGAGGAGTGAACGACCCCGGCCCGCAGCGCAGCACCGCGCCGCAGGTGCACGCCGGCCGCGGCGGTGCAGCCAGTGTCCGGTACTTCCCCCCCACCAGGTTCTCAATAGGTTCCCCAGGTTCCCCTCTCAACTCACCTCGTGTCCAGGCGGCCAGATGGTGACGGTCACCTCGTCGCGCGCGGTGTCGTGGGAGCGCACCTCGCCGGCAACCTCCCGGCCGTTGAAGGTGAGGTAGGCGCGCTGGCCCGGCTGCAGGTGGCAGCCCGTCACGCTGCGGAAGCCGGGCCCGATGAGCTCCGACTCGCGGAACTCGCGGCGGAAGGTGAGGCGCTGCTGCTTGGAGGACGTGGCCGTGTCGAAGCGGACCGAGTAGCGGGTCTCGTCGCCGGGGCCCTGGCCGCCCTGGCCGGGGCCGCCGCCTCCCACCGCGCCACCGGGGAGCACGGCGGCGGGCGTCTTGACGGCGTGGATGACGCCGGCGTAGTACTTGCCGTCGTCACCCGGCGCGCACACGCGCGTGCCGATGATGGAGCGCTTGGCCAGCCTCTTGCCCGTCGACATGGTGCTGTAGGGAAGGTGCCGGCGCTGGTGCGGGGCAGCGTGCGTCGCCTTCCACTGGCGCCGGCGCCTGAGCGGCAGCGGCGGCGCGGCGGCGCGGCCCGAGACGATCACGCCGGCCCTGACGGGGGCGGCGCTCGGGGTCGCGGTCGCGCCGGGGCGCTCCGGGGCCTCCGCCTGCCTGTCGCCGGCCGGCGCGGGCGCTTTGAACAGCAGGGCGCGACGGCCGAGCACACTAGGTTCCCGGGGGAACGACACTTTCACACGATTTCACGACACGGTTTGTTCCACACTGGAAAATTAAGACTCGTGGGGGGCGGGCGGTCACCTCCGCGTGTCACGCCGCGCACTGGGACACACGCAAAACACTGAGTCTATCGGGGAGGGCCTCTAGCTGGGGGGCGGCAGGCCTCACTCTGGGCAGCACCGGCGCCAGGGACACAACACGAGCTGCTGTCCTATGGGCTGTCCTATCGGCCTGTCCCGCCGGCTCTGAGCGGGGCTCTGCGCGTCTCCAGGTCCCACCGGGTCACGGGTCGCACTCGCGCAGCTCACGCACCGGGCGCGGCACAAAGAACTCATAGTCGCACTGCACGACTGCGCCGCGGTGCACACGGGCAAGGGTCGTCGGGGCGGCGAGACACAGGGGAGCAGAGCGACGTAGGTAATCCACGGGCACGCGCGCCTGCTCCTAGACTCACACCGGGACCGACTCCTTGCGTGCCGGGCTGTGGCGGCTGTAGCGGTTGCGCGGCGCGGCGGGGCGGGGCAGCGACACGGGCACGGGTGCGCTCGGATCAGCTGCTACACTTTGAATGGCAGCGCAGCGATCAGCGCAGCCCGGCCGCAGCGGAGCGAGCGGAGCCGAGCCGGCCGGTCGAAACCTCAACAGCTGACGGATGACAACAAAACCCACGTGACCGGCGGCGCGAGCGCCCATTGGCTGGCCGGAATGAGGCCTGACCTACATTCTCGCCATTGGTTGGCTGCGGCCGGGGAGGGAGAACCCAGTGCGCAGAACCGGGCGGCGGCGGGGCCGGGCGCGGAGGGCGGAGGGGGACCCGAAGGGGACCCGAAGGGAAATAAACAGCGGCCCGAAGCCGAGCCGAGCGCCGCCAGCGCCGGCCGAAGTGAAATGTCTTTACCGACTCGCGCTCCCCGCGTACAGCGCCACCGAGAAGGCTTCTTTGTTAGGGACGTTTTCGCAACAACGCCCCTCTTCGTCTTTGCCTGCTTCGCGTCGGCTCCGCTCGGCTCTCCTCCAACAAAGGCGTACCCAGCCGCTCGGCCCCGTGCGCTTCTTCTAGCTGCCCCGGGAGCGGGTGGTTGGTGGTGGGGTATGGAGAACACACCACCGCCACTGCGGCTTGCGTTTCGCGTGACAAGTTGCAACTCGTTAGGACCACTAGGCGAGTAGGTGCGGGGAAATCAGCGGCACCCGCCGAGGTCGTGAAGTGCGATCAATACGGCAGGGGGTCAGCGTTGACCTGGCGGCCGGGCAACAGGCAACGAGAAAGACTTCCAGGGCCTCGCCCGCCAACCTTTAACAGGGGGCGACATCGTCCGGTGTACACTGGATGCTCTGTGCACCACTACGACTAGCATGGTCGCGACGCAGTAACCCAGACGCAACCCTCCCCCTCTTCGTCCCTCTCGCCTCTCGGAACGACCTCTTCCTATTCACAGTCTCGGCGGCATAAAATCACGGCGATAAAGTTGGCGAGGGAAAGAGGGAGGGAGGGCGATCATAGAGGAGAGGGGGGAGGGGGAGATTGCAGGGAGCAGAGGGGGGAAGTTGCAGGTTCTGGCAGGAGGGGCCGGCGGTCGGCAGGGCCCGGAAGGGGCGAGGGTAACGCGAATTACGTTTCGCCCGGGTGGCGGGCGCGGCTGGCCGAGGCGCTGTAAATAACGGAACGGTACTCGTACCGCTCCTTCCGCCTTATGTAACCTGTTCCGCTGGTCCGCGCGGCCAGGCTCCCTCCCCTCCCTGCACCCCCCGGCCCCGCCCGCGCGCCCCGCCAGCCCCGCCGCCCGCGGCCGCGCCTCCCCCAAAGTCGCGGCGCGTCGCGACGCCCGGCCAAACAAAGAGCCCGAGGCCGCATTACCCTGCTGAGCCCTGTTCGCGTTCGACGGGCTGGACTGAGCACCCCCCAGCTCTTGAATAACGTACATGTACACGTACACCCTGTAGTTTTTACATGGGCCATTGGGCAAGTGAATTTGGATACCACCGGAACTGTCCTACGACCTTCTGTAGGGGAGCTAGATAACTTTATAGGCTCCCACTATCCGTACAAAGGCACAAAACGCACAGTAGATGTACCAACAATGCGCATGACCTTTACTGCGTACCTCTTTAATTGACACAGAAGGTGTTAAATCGTCGCTTACATCATACCTTAATTGGTGCTGGAGAAAATCAAACTTGTCAGCTCATACACGTATTAAGTACCGCTTTTAATTCTATCACAGTGCACAAATGTATTTGTGTTGAAGTGCTGCTTCGTGAAGATATCATAACACGCACTTGCAGAAGGTTTTATTAGTGTTAGGTTTGCTCTTGAGGGGGCTTGTGCATCCAACGCCACCCACTTCTCGTCCTCCCAGTCCGTGCTGGAAGTGCACCCGTACCCGCGACCTCTGGCCTGGCCCCGCGCGCCGCGCACGGGGAGCGCTTGTGGTCGCGAGGCCTAAACGCACGCCGTGCTGCCGCTGCTGCGCTGCTACGTCACATCACAGGTCGTCCCATCCCGGCTCCCGGTCCGTCCGCTTCCCGGGTCGCGTCCGAGACGCGGCCGCCCTCCTCGTCGCTCGCGCGGCGCGGGATGCGGCCCGAGAGCGAGAGGGAAGTCCTCTCCTCGCCCCGGAAGCAGCCCGAGGCGAGGCGAGATTCCACTGCCGGGACTCTAGCGGGAGGGAAGGGGAGAGAGAGAGAGAATAGGAGAGGTCGGGTAGGGAGAAGAGGCTGGGTGGGTGGGAATTTAGAACTCCATGGTTTGTAATGAGTAGGAGAGGGATGGGAATTTAGGAGCCTCCTACTCTCCTCTTGGCTCTCGCTGTAATGAGTGTGAGAGAGACAGGAGGTTTAACTCGCTGGAGGGGTGTGTCGCGTCGCACGGGGACAGAGAGAGAGAGAGAGGGGGGGGGATTGAGAGGGAGGGAGATACGGAGGTACGGAGGGACGGAGGGAGGGAGAGGGGAGAGGGCAGAGGGGAGGAGGTGAGGGGTTAGTGTCGCAGCTGGCATGTGGACCAAGACGAGCGTAATCCAATGGAGCAAAATGAGGAGGGCTGGCCGGGTCGGGCCGGGTCGGGCCGGGACTACAGGGCCGGGAGGCGGCGGGGCTCTAGCGGAGACGAGCGCGAGGACGAGCATCGGCGAGCACGAGGAGGGCGGCTCGCCACCACGAGCACGTCTGCGCGTCGCTCGACCAATCAGCACCGAGACGTACGTGCACTGAGCGGAGGATGGGGGTTGCCAGCGCAACCGTCCGCAACCGTCTCAGCCGACACCGACGGGACGGAGACGGACGCGTATGGTTTTCTTGCAGTTTCTCCTTTGCTCGTCACCGTTGCTGTTTTTCTCTCGTTTCCTTTCCCCTTCAACACACTTCTATATCAAAGCGAGAAGCGTGTCTCTTTTCTGTATCCACTCACCATTGCTTGTGCGCAACTCGTTTCTCTACCAGACCATGCTCTTTTACAACGTGCAAGGGGAGAGAAGGCGACGCGTAGCAGTAGAGGAAAAAATAACTTGACTGTTGGAGGCTCGGATGAAGGACACTCTTCAGTTTCTCAAACATTAAAAAAATAATAATTGCAGCTTACAATCTGTTTTTGCGTCCTACGAAGGCATATCAGAGGTACGCACACCACTCTGGAAACAAGTGTGATCCTGGCCAACATTTTAAAGTGTAAAACCATACGTCATACACATGTATT
>NW_026267148.1:284713-289184 GCF_000697945.3 Frankliniella occidentalis
CTCCTCCTCCTCCTCTAGGGGCAGTAGGCAGTAGGAGGAGGCAGCCTTGCTGAACTTCAGCCCACGCTCTTGCCGCGGCTCTCGCTGCTGCAGCTGCTAGCTAGAGCGTCATTATTTCGAAACAGTCGTCGCCGCGTTGGCATGAGGACTGCAGGGGACGAGCCAGGTCGTGCAAGCGCACCGCCGGGATGGAAATAAATGAGCCAATTCAGTTGTGTCGCAAACAACATTGGTATTAATTTAAATATCGAATACAGAAAGGGGATACACGGTACACGAAAGTATACAGAAAAGGTACAGAAAAGGTACCTAAAAAATGACACAAAGAGTAGAAAAAAATAATTTAATTACCACTTCAATAAATAGATCCTTAGAGTTATGTTTCCCAATGTTTCCAAACCACTTAAGGCCATTGTCAAATACCGGAGAATCAGAATGCACAAAAATTATACTTTTGACACATTCTCTTCATTTATGTACATGTCCAGAGCCTGCAACAAATATAAATTACATGTAGTTTACGCTAACATTTTTCTGATAATTCAATACCAATCATCCATATTTAGTATGTGGTATATTAGAAGTGCCAGTAATATTTTTACTTCCACAAGACGAAAAATTCAAAACCTTATGTATCATGAAAACCACAAATCAGTTCTAAAATACAAAAACTGTCAACAACCTAGATTTGCAAGTTATACTCATTCATTACAATGACATGAAAGCTTGTGAAATTAGATTAAAAGTCAGTTGCACATTCAAGTATCATACCTGTTTACTTAGAATGTCTGCTGCTGCTACTTTTATGATGGCTTGATGACTTGTGGGAGGATGAAGAGGAAGAGGTGGAATGCCGTTTGCTACTGCTGCTACTACTACTACTACTATGGCTGCTATGACTACTTGAGGATTTCGAAGACTTGTGAGAACTGGAGCTGGAACTTGACTTGCTTTTATGAGACGATCCTGTAACCAGGGAGATGCAAGTTATTCATAAAATTGATGCACACTTCATTTTAAAGTATATGTACAAAACATGAGTTGTTACTGTAGACAATAAAAACAACATAATAACTTATTTCCTTATTTACTAAGAGGAAATCTATGGTATTTTGTAAAAAATGATTTTTGGAATAATAAATTTAACTAAGATAATAAACTGGATAGAATTGGAATACATCATGGTGCTAGCAGCTGTGAACTCTTTATACGCACCATTTGAACTGCCACCAAGACTGGCAAATGATGCAGGTTTCCCTCCGGATACAGGTGAGGTGATTTCTTTTTTTACTTCTTTCGGCTAAAAAGAAATTAAATAACAATAGTTAGTTTCATATCAGGAAATTATTGAGCGAGTGGCAGCAGTTAGACAACCACAAGCACTACATTCCTTTGGGATTTCAATGCTAAGAAAAATTGAAAATAACATCTGGGAAAATGAGAATATGCCAAAACACAATTAAGTTTATGCCTTTCCTTTCATTACAAATGACACCACCCTGCTATTGAAGCCTTTAAATTTTCTAGTAAGATGCTCTGATGATTAAATTAGTTGGTGGTGATGAGATCAAACAATGAACTTGGAATAATACCTGTTTTTTCTTTAAACACTCAGCACAATCCCATGGAGAACTTGATAATTCTTTGACAGGTGGACTGTGGCAATCTTGATGGTACAATTGTTGACAGGAACTGCACTCCATGAGTTGATTGCGAACTCCAACATTGAACTGGCTGAAAATTTAAGACACATGTTAAAACATCCCAGACAACGTTTGAAATTTCAGCACATTTTAAGTTGATTACTTACCCACACACCACACAAGATAGCTCAGTGAAATTCATTGAAAAGCTATCATCAAGATCTGCAGAAGCTGAGCCACTAGATTCATCAGATATGGCAGCAGCTGGTGGTGATGGTGAATTCAGCTTTAAGGCTGAGTCAAAGAGCTTTTTGTCTGTTGATGGTTCCTCAATGGCAACCTTCAAGACGGAGAACAAGTGTAATTCTTTTAAGATCTCCACAAACTCTTTGTCGAAATAGAAGGAGCACTAGATAATACGTTAAGTATAGTATCAAAACATTAGGTCTCACCTTCGGAGGCAACTTTACTCCTGCTCCATACTTGTTGCAAAGTGCATCAGCAAGCATTGACCTCAGCTGCTCGGCAGCATCAGGATCATTACTGAGCAGAAGCTTGACCCCTCGAGAAAGTACCGGATCAATTGCTGAAACAGTAATTACTTAGAATTAACCCAAGATATTAATCTCTCTCTGGGGTGCACTGATAATAAAGATTTTCAGTCTAATTAAACGAAAATGAAAAGTAAATGTTAGAAATCATACATACCAGCCATAATTCGAGGTTTAAAATTGTGATGGTAAGATACAAAGCCAATAAATATGAGAGGTTTGACAGTGGAATATGAATTAATTTAACACTTTACTCGCAATTTCTTCAGAGTTTGGCTAGGTTATGGTTAAATACACAACGCCGCGAACAAGCGAAGGGAAAAAGGGGAAAAAGGAGTGCGATAATACAAACTACAAAAACCTTCTCCGCTGATAATACACAGAATTATTTAATCAACTATGCACATGGTCGCTGACAGAACTATCGTGCCGTTATTACGAACGCAGTTGAAGGTTGTCAATCAACAGTTGCACATATATTTTCTGTCAAACTCCCACCCCATCAGCATCCACAATGCAAAAGATGAGTGCCAATAGGTGTGTCAGCAATAAAGCCAGGCCAGAACGGCGGCGCACGACGTTCTAAGAGAAGCCGAGAGATGGCGCCACGTACACGGCTCAGCTCAGGCTGTGGTGGCACACGGGGAGTAGCGCCAACATTCGAATGGCTGCGGTGGACGGAGCGATTCGACCATCAGCAGCTTTAAAGAAGCATGTTCTTAGCATAAAGTTGGACGAATAAGAATGACTTTACGTGAACTGCCGGAAAAACGTCCAGTCACAAATAGAGGGACGCACTTTTGATATTCTTGCATTTAAAAGTGTCCAGAAGTTGGTCTAAATGTTTGTAGTGTTACCGTTTGTTTCTGTTACTTTTGTTACTTTGACACGTTTCTAGCAGGCATAGAGACGGGTCGGGCTAGTTTGTTTATGGAAGAGCACCTGTAACACACGGATCTTCACATCCCCAGTGTGAGATATTTCATTGCAATATTTTGCAGTATGGAGGTTATTGGTGATGTAATGAAGGCAGGGGAAAGTAAGGTGGAGTACGAGCGAGAAATGGCGTTCTTGAAGAAGCCGTGTCCCTACACAGGAAACAGTTTGTATGTTTTAGGATTGTGATGGACATGGGTGAATTTACTGAGCAAGAACGTTTAACTGTATGTTTAACTGGAACGTCACATCGGTTCGCACCAGGCACCAGCATCTTTGCGACATCGTCCACTTCAGCCTGGCCACGAGGGCGGGTGCCGGGGACGCCGCCGGGCTGGACGCCTTCGAGGAGTGCAGCAAGATGCTGCGGCAGCGGCGGGCCGCGCGGGGCCGCCGGCCGCACGGCAAGGGCGACCGCTACGAGTACGCCCTGCGGGCGCGGCGGGCGCTCCTGGTACTGCAACAGGCCTCCCTAACTCATTTGGCAAGGGCGCATTGATGCTGTCTGTATGTTCGCCTATCGCTTCTATGACTATAGCGCCAATACAGCTCGAGTGACTAGGCAGCCCGCCCGCCACGCGTGTATGCAGAGCAGTCAAACTACGGAAGCGAATGAGTTGATGTCAGCAGGTTTGGGGGGAAGGGGTGGATTGTGGGGTGTGATGTGTGATGGTGTTAGTTGGAAAAGGGGGGGGGGGGATCTAGTCTCACTACTTGCCTACCAACGATGCGTCTTATATTTAGGGCACGCTGGGGAGGCGGTCGCGTACTCTACCTCCTCATATGGGAGCTTGATCATCACTCGCCGAGGTTAACGCATTGCCCCGTGCCGCAGCCGCAGTGCGAGGAGTCGCGCTGCGAGGAGGACTGGGGCGGCGACCACGCGGCCGTCCTCGACACCCTCGCCCTCCTGAGGCGCTGCGGCCTGGGCGTGGACCCGGAGGAGGGCCTCGCCGTCGCGCTCGCCGTGAGGAGGCTCGCGCAGGCTAGGACCCTCATCAGGATCAGGTGAGCGGGCGCGCGGCGGTCAGGGCCAAGGCGATTCCCTGCCCGTGGCACCCAAACTTGGGGGGCACGGCGACCACGGCGACCACGGCGCGCGCAGAGAAGTACGACCCAGCCACCCCCAGCCAAGCAGGGCGAGGGTGAGCCCCCCTGCCCCCTGCCCCCTCCTCGGTATATAGTTTCTCACGCCGCTACCGTGGAGAAACGCACCCCAGGTCCGGCGCGACACGACCTCAGGGGGCGCTGCGTGGCTCGCGAGGAATGCGGGCAACAACACAGGCCGACGGTGTGGTGCTGGACTATCGGAGCGCACAGCTCGGCGGGGACATACGGGGG
>NW_026267148.1:289244-312743 GCF_000697945.3 Frankliniella occidentalis
CCTGCAATGTCCTTGTCGCGAATGTGTGGCTGCCCTGAGCGGCTGGCGCGGCTCGTCAGGGTCGGGGACCGAACCGGACCGGACCGACCGACCAGCAACCGATCGGGAATTGGGACACAACCCCAGTCTGTTTTGTGCGGTTTCGTGGCCCCTCCCCTCCCCTCCCTTCCTGCTACGGGTTGAGATGAGAAATTGAATCGAGGAATGCACCGATGGGGGGGGGGGGGGGGCGTAGGGGACTTTTCGGCAGGTGAACACAAATTTGGAGGGTATGTCATCGCTGCATAGGGCGCGGAAAGATCACGTGGAATAGGCCAGTGAAAGGAAGAGATATGGTAACAATGTAAGTGGCATGGTCATACCAAGTGGTCGGGGTCGTTCCGGGAGGGAGGAAAGGAGGCATTGGGGGCACAAAAGAGTGGCAGTCCCTTGTATTCACGCCCGTCGCACCGCTGAGGGCGGAATGCTCCTCGCCTAGCATATTTCCCCGTTTTTGACAAGACTGTGATGTAGCGGCAAGCCGAGCGCTGAGAGAACCGCGAGAGCGTGGAAAAGGGGAAGAGAGAGGGGGCGGGGGTGGGGCTGCTGTCCAGAGTGAGGGGGTGCCTCCTAGAACCACTTCCGCTGCGCCACCGCGTCCCCGGGGGAGGGGGTGGGAGGGGATTAGCATGGCTTGGCGAAGACTAAGAAGGGTTGTGGCAGGACCAGTATGTGGAGGGTGGTGAGGTGCCCTGTGGGCGGACGGGGGGTCTGGCACCAACCAGTGTCCTGGGGGCACCGGGCGGGAAAGAAAAGCTATCTCAAATTCTCAAACAGTGTATTCGGGCTAACGGAGGAAGAAGAATAGCGGGTGAAACAAAGGTTCCTGATCGCTCGAGCCTTTGCCTCCACTACCGGCGTAACGCTACGTAGAGGGCAGAAGCTCTCCACTACTCCCGACCAAACAAGAACGTTAATCTTCTACCCACTTTTCTTCTTCCTCCGTTCGCCAAAGTACACACTTGGCTAAAAGGGGCTGTCCATAAACCACTTGGACACACATTGAACACTTTTCGACCCACCTCGGTCCCCGGTCTCGCCTCTCTTGTGGACAATCGTGGATTTATTTTTGCCTCAAAACGGCGAAATGTGCGAAGATCACGTGTCCACGTGGAAAGTATACCCCTCCCCTTGCCCTTGGGGACAAATCGAGGATCTTTCGAACCCACTCTCAAAGGCCTACGTGCTTTATGGACAGCCCCTATGAAAGCATTTTCTCCGGGGGGGGGGGGGAATGCCCCCGCGCCTCCCTGCCCTCTCACGCTGTGCGACAGGTTCTGGGGCAAGGTGATGGCCCGGGGCGGAGACTACACCGTGCTGGAGGCCGAGCTGACTGACGACGAGCTGGACAGACGGGCGGACCTGCTCGGCCCCGCAGACCAGGCGGAGCTGGAGGACGTCCTCAACCGGAAAGTGAGTTGGGATCGGGCCGGTGAATCGAGGACAGGGAAGTGAGAGGCGAGAAGACACGTTCTTATATTTCTTCTTCTTTTGCCCCGAGGCTCTCGCGGCGGAGGCATGCCACCGGGTTGAGCGGCATGGGTGGGGTGCGCGTAGGGGGGAGGAGGGTGCAAGCGAACCCAGAGAGTGGGCCTCTGACAGCTCGCCGAGGAGGGGGGTGGTCCAGGACCTTAAAGACACTCCTTCGTATCGTTTGGCAGACAGGACACACTTGGGACACACAGTTAGTTCCAAATAAAGAAAAAACTTTTAAAAAGTTAGCTAAGTAATGAGTATCTAAAACTTAATTTCTTGAGTTTCAGAGTTTATTTCTCATATTATGTATTGCATTATTAATCATTTCAACATAAGGGACATAGAGTGTTTAAGACAAATCAAGGCATACCTAAGGAATAGTATATGTGATTCGACGCTCATAAAATTGGTATTATAATGGTAACAAAGGTCTGACGTTCCAAATGCAAAATAAAACTATTTCAACATTTTAAAGTCAAACTTGATGTTTATGATAAGACACGCAATTTCATTGACATAGTACTGCATGACATCATTACTCTATTCACAAACATCAAACAAAATGCAACTGAAGTACTTTTCAAATATTTGCAAACTTGCAAAGCTTGTCTGGAATTTTAAACAGACCGCCGGAGCAAATCCATTAAATTTTTCTCGTGCCCGGGCAGTTGATTGTAGCCTGGCTACAGACAAACAGCAATATGATTTTTAGAAGAGAGGCTGCCTACACACTTCTCTCTGCTGGCACGGTCTAACCTGGACTCCGCAAGAGACCGTTGGTGTGGATACAGAGTTCACGAAACGCAAGCGTGATTTTCACGCAAGGCGTGGTTTTTCACGCCAGGCGTGATTTTTCACGCTACGTAAGCTTCACACAGCCAATCAGGAACCGACTTTCATCACGCCTGGCGTGAAAATCACGCCTAGCGTGGAAATCACGCTCGCGTTTTGGGAACTCTGTATCCACCTTTGTTCGCACTGGTCAATGGCAATCGAATGGGCACCCCGACGGAGGTCATTGTTTACGACATGTTTGTTTCCTCTCACCTGCCACACCACACCAATGTTTCGTTCATCAAAATTTCATCCGCAGCTCTACTTGGGCTACCTAACCTCGCCTCCGCATTTCCCACCGCATCACGACGCACTCACTCACCATGCGGAGGTTACTCGACGAACATTTGCAATATTGGAATATAACTTACCAATGTCGTGTATCATGTTTCAAAATACAATAAGTGTAATCAAACTGAAAAAAAAAAACCGTCAACAATCACAACGTAACGTGGTCTGTTTTGTGCGGTTTCGTGGTCCCTCCCCTCCCCTCCTGCTACGGGTGGAGATGAGAAATTGAATCGAGGAATGCACCGATACGCTTCGAACAATTTCTCACCTCCCCTGTCACAGGGCGATCGAATGATCGGATAGCTCCCCGAGAACGCCCCACTTCCGCCCTCCCACTACCCTCTCACCCCATTTCAGTTGATTTAGACGACGTTTCCGGTTGTTTTCAGTGAGCTCTCCGATCAACCTCCTGGTGTTCTACCTGTCGAAAAGTTTTCTGTTCGATTGTGCAAACGATGCCGGTGGGCGTGCAGGTGTACCTGGTGTGCAGCGACCCGTGCGGCGGCGGGGAGTGGCGGGAGCTGCCGCCCCTGCGGCCCGCGCAGGTGGTGGCGGCGCGGGGACGGGACCGCTGCCCAGCGCTGCTCTCCGGCCGGCTCGACTCACACGTACGTAGCAGTGCGTAGCGCGACGAAATGACGCGAGGTCCACGGGTACCACAGCAGCTGCGAAAGTGTTCGCAAAGCTTTCCCTCGTTTCAATGAACTATTCTTAAATTCTTTCAAGAGAATCGATTACTACACGCGGCGTATGGCACCCCGCTGAACAACGCCTTGGCCCGACCGCAGGTTCGGGACTTCCCCGGCACCGAGGCCCACCTGCTCCACGCGCAGGTCGTGCGCATCGCCGCGTCCTGCTCCGTGTCCCCCGCGGGCGCCTACACGCGCTCACCGGCCACGAGTCAGGACCTCGCGGGTGAGTCTCCCGCCGGCCGCGCCCGCCCCCGCCCCCGCGCCCGCTGCTGACACGTTCAGATCACCACGCCGGGCCGGCATACGACTCCCTCCCATGCCCACCCGCGCCACGAGCATCCAGCATGCTCAAAGAGAACGTGCGTCCCGGCGCCGTCACGGTCCCGCCGCTGCTGCCCTTTACGACGTGTTTTTATGAAGGCGTAAAGCGACCAGGTCCATCTTTATCGAGAGGCGGGAGGCTCCCGAGGGCCTCGGCCGCCTCGGCTCAGCTTGGGCGGCTGCTGCCTTCTGGCGCATGCCAGTGGCCCGCGAACTCTGGCAGAGACCTCACTCAGGGGTCAGGGCCGCCGTTTCAGAGGACGAGCTCGGTGTGGTGCTGGACGCTGACTGGCTGGGCGTGCCCGGCAGCGTCTCCCTGGCCGAGCTCGCCGACCCGGGGGTGGCAGCCTGGGTTCACCACGCGCCCTGCCTCCTGCAGAGCGGCCGCCCGGCTGACCCCGACCAGGTAGGCGGCGTCGGGCTTCGCGACCCCACGGCGCAGCGATGTCCGCGTCACCTTGACCGTCCTCGCGACTGCAACAGCGAGAGGAGGGCCTGAGCGAGGACGGCGCCGAGCAGCAGGAGGAAGAGGAGGAGGAAGAGCCGGAGGAGGAGCAGGACGCCGACGACCTGGACGACGCTCTTGTGGAGGACCGGGACAGCATCCAAGAGGGGCACGAGGAAGAGGAGGAGGATGGGGAGGAGACAGCTAACGAGCTAGGGATGCTGGAGGACGAGAGCGCCGAGGAGGTGCCAGCGCTGCTCACCACTTTGGACCAGGACGCCCCGCTGTGCCCCCAGCAGGGCGCTGGCTCCCCCGCGGTACGTGGCCGGAGACCGGGAGGGGTATCGAGGAGAGAGGCCAGCCGGAAGGGTCGGAGGACCCGGAGGACGCTGAGCGGCCAGAGTGACCTAGTAATCGCTTCGGCCCTCATCAGCAGTGGACGCCGTCCTGGGCGGTGCGGGTGTGCTCGCCGCTGCTGCTGCCGGCCGTTCTGCTGCGCTCCCTCAGGTGGCCCGGCGCGTTCGCCTTCTGCAGCGGCAGGTGCGTTGAGCAACAACTTGCGGAAAGAGCGATAAAAATAATTACGTGTGCGCCAACGGCCGCCGGCTCTCGCCTCACGGCCGGGGCCCGCCGGTGCGCCGAGATGCGGTGGGGTGGGCGGCGAGCGAGCGCCCGCCGTCCGCCGGGTAGGCCATCCCGCGATGCACGCGCGCCACGCGGGCCTGCCGGCCCTCCCGGCGCCATGGCGCGAGCGCAGCGCGCCGCGCAGCACCGCCCGCCGGGGGATTCAAGAGTATCCCGCTGCACACCCGTGCGTGCCCCTTTACGAGCATTTGATCCTCTACCGCCCCTTCCCGCCGCGCGCCCGGCCCTGGCGCTTTGTTACAGCTCTGCGATATGTGTGAGAGAAGCGAGCAGAGAGTTTGCGCCGAGATTTTTTTTTGTGCCTCCTCTGCTCGCCTGTTTACCTCCTCTCTCTTTCGCGCGCCCGTTTGCACAGCGCCGCGCCGGCTGGGCTCACTCATTACCGGAGCAGCTTGAGCGGGGCGCGGCGTGGTGCGGCGAGTCGCGAGCCGGGGTCAGCGCATTGATTTCTCCTCTTTTGTCTTCTTTCTTTTCAATTCGCAGAAAGTTCGGCTACATCTACTTTGGTTGGGCGGTAAAGGCATCGGCTGGGGCCTGCCCGAACAATTGCGGGGAAGACTTTGACGATGAACCTGCAACCGTCGTCGCTGCCAGCTCTGCGCCCTGACTGAGGAAGGGCGCGCGGGCTTTGGCTCGCCGGGGTGCGCCACCTGAGCCTGAGACCTGCGATCGAGACCGTGGAGGCGGTGGGGCGTAGCGTGACATGTGAATGTGACCAAGAGCGCGGGCCTCCGCTCGCTGGGGCTCACCTGTCGATCTGACTGATTTCCCAGACCTTGGAGCCTATTTCCCTGGGTGGTAAAGGGCGCAACAAATCAATTGTCATGCTGAAACTGAGTCCGGGCCCGGGCGATTTTCTGTATTTTATGGTCTTTTAAAAAAATGTAACAAATAATGGTACGAAACTGTTTTTTGATGCGTCAATGTGGTTCCCCCACGCCTTGCCACGATTCGCGTAAAATGTGGGAAAATCTGCGTCTAGCTAGCTCGTAAAGATATTTGTTTATGCTGTCGAGTAGAACGTCTCATAAAACTTACTGGCAGTTTCACATTTGTAAATGGGACAAAAATGAAAAATAAGTTAATGAGTAAACGATGCGATACATATTTCTTCTTTGTAAGTAAATAGAACACGATACGCGAAACGTATTTTTGGATGCAGGGTACATACTGGTCGTAGAGTTGGAAAAGAGGAAAAAAAGGGGGCGGTGTAATTAACCCGTGGATTGCGGCGACATCCGATACAGGAGCCGCTGGAGCTGAAACAATAATTGAAGTAATTATGTGTTTCCGAATGAGATGACCGCGGTTGCCGAGCTATCGGACCGCGAGCAGCACGGCCCGGGAAATACCAGAAAAAACTACCCTCTCCTCTCGCTTCTGGTGCTGCTCTGGATTCCCAAGTAATTGAATTGTTGTTGGTCGAAGCAGGAGTGGAGGGGAGAGGAGGGGTGTGCGGGAGAGGGGAAGGCAGTGCGCGGGCTGCGCGGGCCTGTCCAGGCCGCTATAGAGGCGGGGGCGGGGGCGCACAGTCACCGTACTCGACGACTGACTGATACAACGGACCACTAGTCCGAGCAAACAGAACCCGGACGCACCCCCACCGTCACACACTGGCCGGGCTTCTGGGCTTGCCACTGACTTCTTGAGAGGTCGCTCGCGTTGTATGAACGAGTAAAAGAAGACGGGGGGAGGGGGGGGGGGGTCGAAAATGAGCGAAAATGAGGTTCAAAATAATTTGAATTGCACAGTTGAGGATTCTTTCGTCTTGGCTTGGAAAACGTTTTGGTAGGCATAATGTATTGTATTTTTCTGTGATTACCAGCAAACGAACAACCAGTCAGACAACGAGACATTATTTGTGCTGACTCCGAGAGCAACAGGTTACTATAATCGCTCCGCCAATCATACTCTTATCCACAAACGACTGAAAAAATACGCCCTGTTTGAAGGCAACTGGAACGTTAGGAGTTACCTGATAAATCAAAAGGGCAGCAGAATAAGACATGCAAATTGTTTATTTTTTTCGTCGGGAGTAATAAGGGCATTTACAAGCCAGCTTTGCACACCTACAGGAACAGTAACAAAAAGAATACGGGGTGGGGCAGAACCGTCTGCCCCATTCATTAAAAAATATGAAAACATTTTTAAAATTTTTTTCCAAAACTTAAATCAATGTGAATGTTTATTTTTGCATTCTGAAGGTAGGTCATTACTATGTGATCGAGTGGCAAATAGAGAAAGTGCGAGTTCGGAGCTGTCCAGAATCATAGTCCTTTGTTCCAAGCGTTTCTGTCATGCAGCCTTTCGGAAATGAAGACAAGGGACGTAAGGCAAAGATGAAAATATCACACATATATATTGATACACAACACGTCTCTTTCTTTTGTATTTCTTCTGTGTCACGTCGTTCCGCTGGTGAAGTATTTCGATTCCAGTTTGTTTTTAAACCCTCAGTTGTTGCGTAGTGCAGCCGCTGTCAGCCGCCAGACTCAGGCCTGGTCTGGGAGGCTGGTGACCACGGACTGAACTGACTCCACCTCGCTCGTCTCTGATGATGCTGTCATGTGTCGGAAGAAGCGCGGGAAGCGCTTGGCCAGCGCGGCGCGATACTTGGGGTGGCTGTGGACAGAGCGACAGAGACAGAGTAGTCACAGGGCCCTCAGCCGTCACTGCCGCCCTGCTAGCACACTGTAAAACCTAAGGTAAGGATCACGGGTGACCGACAGCACTACTCGACAGTGAGACAAAGACAAAGCGGTCACAGACTCGCCGTGCTCACACTCTGAAACACCTGAGGCCGTCACCGACATAGTGAATATGCTTTGTTCAAATCAATTCATCAAATCATATGGCGACCGTGATATTTTGTCCCCGCCCCCCACTGTTTAGGGCTTAGGGATGTGGGAGTTATCGGGGCTTCAAAATATCGACAAGGATACAGAAATGAAAGGCCCTTTAATGAGGTGATGGCCACGTTAAGGTTTAGGGAGAGAAAAGAGTGCAGGAGTGGCGATCTACGGGCGTCAGTGGGCTTAGAACGAGGCCTTTGCTCAGTGTACCTCACAAACTAATTCAAACCAATTCAGTTTAATGCAAAAAAGTTCAGAAATAATTCAAATTCATTCAAAAACAATACAATGATTTTCAGTCCAATTCAATCCAATCCAAATTAAATTCAGGAAATGTGCACACCCAATTCAGTAGTTATGTACCCCTTGGCTCAGAATCTGTGCCTCCCCCCACCCCATTGCAAGTATATTACAAGCACGCACTGTTGTGATACTGACCTGATGCCGTAAACTATGGGGTTGTACACAGCGTTCGCCTTGGCAAACAGCGTGGCGAACACAGTGGACAAAGGTGTGATGTCCTTGCCGTAGCCGAACACGCCCACGAAGTTGATGACGAGGTACGGCGTCCACGCCATGAACCAGAGTGATATCGTCATGAGCGCCACCTGCACAAGTTTTGCGAGGGTGGGCAAGTAGCCAGAGTGAGATTTTTTTTGCCATGGGAGTTGCTCGACGAGCCGTCGAGGCCCGGGGGTGAATCAAAATGAAACACGCTGCGCCCGATGAGTCCGTCGAATTAAAAATCAAAAAGTACTAACTAATTACCATCGCCAATTTGTTCTCGGAGCTCGCTTGGTCCTGAGACCGAAGGGAGGATATATTCATTTTCTTGGCCTGCTCCCTCATGTTCTTTTCGTGAGCTGCGACGGCCTGTACAGAGAGCCAAAGAAACAATCGCGAGAAGTTTTGAGTGACTAAAGGCAAATTAGTCGTTGTTGCCCACCTTGACTATGTAGTAGTAGGCGTATACAATGATGGCCAGCGGGAGGAAGTAGCACATGACGGCGTACAGAATGACATAGCTGCGACTGATCCACGAGATGTTGAGGTAGTCCCCCCCACAGGTCGTCATGCTGCCCTCCGGCACGTACCTGCATGTGCCAACAGCAGACACTTAGCAACACCGCAACACCAAACTACTACAGTTTTGTTCCAGGATTGAAAGGGGGGATTTTTTCCAAACCTGCTCCAACCAAACACGGGAAACACTGTCCACTTTAGTGATATGGCCCAGACAAATATGATCCACCAGATGGCCTTTTTGTTTGTCATTGGCTTCGCAGAGAGACCCTGAAATAAAGGGGCATTGTAAAAAAAAACAGTAAGAAAATCGCAATACATTCAAATCCACCTGCCTCTCCGCACCTTTACGATGACGTTGTATCGGTCTAATGATATCATCGTCATGGTCCATATCGAGGTGCATCCGAACAAAGAACCGAACATCCCGTACACTTCGCAGAACATGGGCCCTGCAAAAGAGCATCACGCGTTTAGGGACATGGAAGTGTGAGAAAGCAAGGGGCCCCCCCCCCCCCCCGCGCTCACCCCTTCTCTCTTCTCTCTCTCTGCCCGCGGTGGCCACGGTGTCACGTTCAGCTAAATGCTTGGCTACCCACTCGGCGCTCACTTCAAAGTGCAATAATATTGAGCTTACGGTTCATTTTCAAACCCAAATCCTATAGTGGCCAGCATCAAAATGCACTCTGTACCTACGACCCTACACTCTCATTTCATTACTGATGTGCTATCCATTTGCTACGGAGAATTTTGTGCAAACGTAATACGAATGATTTGTGATCCATATTACGTTTGCACAAAATTCTCCGTAAGAGAGTCAGTACGGAAATTAGAGTGCTGCGAGAAATATTTGACTACATCGTTTCGACATAAATCTCCGAGAGCTAACCACTTCTCAAAACTGAACTGGACAGACTATTCCATCTTTCCCTGTGTCGTTTTAAATCACACACAGCACTACACCAAATCCTGTTATTCTCAGTGTTTCCCAATTACGATTTAACTTCCGTGTATCTTCAATATTTGGCTACAGCATAGGAATGCAACGTGACTCACCAAGCACCCACGTTTCGAAGTAACTGTTGAACAGCATAGGCGGCACCATGCAGAACATCATTAGGAAGTCGGAGACTGCGAGATTGACTACGAGCAGATTGGACGGGGTTCGCAGGGACTTGGTGGTGGAGAAGATGTAGACGACCATGCCGTTGCCGGACACAGACATGAGTCCGAGGGACGCCAGCATGAACGCTAGCAGCTTCAGGTGAATGGGGTGCAGGGGCTCGAACCTATACCTGCTCAAGGTAGAGCAAGGCTGCATCTGAGAGGCATGGGGGAGGATAGCTGGAGGATACCGTCGGGGTGGCCCTTACCAGTACCCGCGGATGGTTTGTAATTACTGAACTTGGAAAAATGAACACTTTGTAAGAGTTCGATTCAAGTGGTAAGCTGCAAGTTTGAACACTTTGAGAGTTTAACTTTTCAGTGAGTTTAAACACTCCAACTTTCCAGTCAAACTCTTGCAAATTACTCAAATTTCCTGTCGAGTTCACGCAAACATGTTTCAAAATATTCAACACTGTAATCAGATGATCTAGCCCCCCCCCCTCCCCTCCAAAAATACAGCCGAATTTTTAAAAAGAGCAAACCTGCACGGTCCCCTCGCACAAAATAGTCTCTCTACATTTTATTTGTATATGGTGTGTTCCATCAAGAGTACGACGCGCCCTTCCTTCGCTCTCCTCTGCGTTCTTACCAGTGCGGGTCGACCAGGTAAAGCATGTCATCGAGGACGATATCCACGACGCTGTGGTTGTTGAAGCGGCCGGAGAAGGCTCCCTCGTAGATGGAGGCCGAGGGGCCGTAGAATAACGTCATGCGTTTCTCCCGCACTGCAAACGCAAACAGAGGATTGGCGGCATGATAGGAGGGCGTGCAGGACCTGCAAGGCTGCAGGGCTGCAGGGCTGGCGGTGCTCTTACTGTTGGCAGCAGCACGGGGGCGGCATCACTGGACTACTGCGTGCCCGGCCGCCCCGGGGCCCTTATATAAACACGACATGGCGTGATACCAGGGGATCAAACACATTGCAAAGTGAAGGCGGGGGAGAGAGGGGGCGGCTGGGCTCTGGGGCCCGACGGGGGTGACCAGAGGCCAGGGGCGACGTGGGGGCGGACGTTGGCAATGGGGTGAGTGTCCTGGTCCACCATGGGAAAATAAACTGTCCCGGTATGGAATTACTAAAAACTTTATGGGCGTAAAAGTCCTCGCAACATCAACTCTAGGGAAAAATGATTTCTTATTATTTATGTCGATTCGACCTCAAAAGCGTCGATCGCATGCCGGTGATGTTGGCAACACTGAGACAAAAGACTGCGAATAGCTAGGCTTCGTCGGGGATGACCGGGGATGACGTTACACCAACGGCATCGTGTCGCTGCCCTAGATGGTGCTTCCTCTGGTGCGGTAGTTAGTTCGTTGTTTCGTATCGTCGCAAGTGACCAGCTGTAGAAGAAGCCGCGTTTACATTCAACATTGACTGTCGCTTACCGCTCTCATCAACCATTCTGCCAGACCAGTCCGATTCACTCCCTCCCCTCTTCCTCACAAGAGCGCACCAGGTATATAGTTATGGTTTATGGTATATTAGCTATTGGTGGTCAGTCCGTCCGTTTTCCTAGAAGGACGTCATTGTAAATATCTGTCAATTGATATAGTTTTGACAATTTTATGACCTCTGGGGCGGTACACAACACACGAAACCATTATGCATAATTCTGCACGAATTTGTAAATACTGCACTTGTTCTGCAAGAAAATGTGTGCATATTTATGGCTGTATAAAATTATGAAAACGTCACGTTGACTTGACTTAGACGTGATATCGAGATCACTTTGACGTCAAAAGGAGCTGAAAATGACAGTTATGTCGAATGACATAACTTTGACCGTTTCCTGTTCGTTATGGGGCAAGCAGACGAGTGGACGTGTTGCCGACTCGCACTGCATGAGTATAGTTCAGAAACAATATTGAAACTAATAAAACACAATTTGTCGCGTCGCGACCAGCCTACACGGCTGCATCGGTGCGGTTGATATGGTAACTATACACAGAAGTTCCAAAAGGTCTTTGGGCACTATGTATACAGGCTTAACATAGACCTTGAACATTAAAATTTCAACGTTTTTGTGATTGACCCAAAAGAGTGTGGTAGAAAATAAAGGATATTGTAGAGAAATGAAAACGCAGGATCTCGCTTTGCGAATGTCTGCTTCATTTATTTTTTTCAGGAGGGCCATTACAAAGCCGCTATGTCCGTAAACAGGAGAGAACAATCATTCTTTGGTTAGAAAATGATTTTACGAGGTGAGTAAAAAACTGTTCACTGTATTAGAATTGTACAAAAATGACTAAACCCCGAGTAAGAAAAATGTTAGCAACCAGAGCAAAGGACGTGATTTCACGACAGTACTGAGTACCGAAACAGAGTTTTTGCTATACCTGTTGAAGTAAAAAAATCGGGAAACATCAATCGTATCACTGACAAGATGTTTGTTAACAATTGAATCACTCGGGCTAGCAATGACACATCGAAGCTGCACTTAGAGATTAATGCCCAAGTTCCATCTCGTAGACCAGGTCATCGCCATATCAATCGTAAAAAAAATCGCCAGAAATAGTAGTGTATGGTATAGCTGCAACTAAATCGTAACTGTAATAAATAGACTAATTAAAATTCCTTACAAAAATGCAGTTCAAAATCTATTTATCACATGAGGATATCCAATACTACGATGAGTACATTACAATGAAATAATGTGCAGGAGACCCTTGATGTTTTGTCTATGCTGGGTAAATAAATGCCTATTTTCCTGGACAGCCCGTCGCGCAAGTTATTTAGAATGCTACGGAGCCCATCTCGTCCTTTGTGGAATCCCCAGGAGACATCAATAATCATCTGCAAATTATAAAAGCTTCGTACGGAGGGAGAAGTGCCCGTTTTTTGAGTAATTGAGTAAATCTTTGTTGTAGCACCCGATGTTACGAACGCGGAGAGCGCATGTTCCCGCGAGTCATTTTGCCCTTTTCCAAGAAAGGCTGGGATGGGAGACTCGCCTCCGCTATCGTTCGTCTCTCGGAGATCGCCGCCATTGCGATTCAGGCCTGTTTTTCCATTTCCACCACGAGCAAAAACAAATGCGTGATGAGTCCCCATCAGTGGTCCTCGTTGCTCACGGCCGTCACGCCTGAAGCCACGGAGCTGGTGTCGCCGCCGCCTCCGCCGCCGCCCCCGCCTCCACCACCCTCGGGCTCCGTAGAGCACGCCAGGCAGGGGAACTTCTTGTACAGCGCCACGCGGTACTTGGGGTGGCTGCCAACAGAGAGCCGAGCATACATTGACAGCGGGTCGAGCCGTGGGCGGCATGCGGACGCAGGGCCCACAGGGCCCACCCAGCCCCACCCAACCCCAACCCTGCGTCTGTCTGCACCCATACCGCACCTGATCCCATAGACGATGGGGTTGTAACAGGAGTTGGCCTTGGCGAACAGCGACGCCCAGATGGAGTTGAGAGGCGTGATGATCGAGTGGCCGTCGAACACGCCAACGTAGTTGACGATGAGGTATGGCGTCCATGCCATGAACCACAACGAGATGGTCATCAATGCAATCTGCAGCAAAGCAGTAAGAGCAGTATTACAAACAATATATTGCGTTAATAACACATAAATTAAAGAATAAATGAATCAAAATGCATACACAACATGCGTTTAAGCAAACCAAGGCTAAATTGATCATGCATCGATAGATTTGAAACTTTAAAACCATTCCCTTTTTTCCCCGACGTTAGTTTCCTTTTTTTCGCCTCGCCCCTCGCCCGCCCGCCCAGCACCCCATCTCGAGTCCCAACATGCCCTCCCTCACCTTGGCCAGCTTGCCTTCCGCGCTCTTCTGCTGCGCGTCCGCCGATCTGAGCGACGCCACGTTCATCTTCTTGGCCTGCTCCCGCATGCTCTTCTCGTGCGCCGACACGGCCTGCAACCACACTGCGCTGAGCCGAGCGGACCCGGGCGGAGGGCTCTACCAGGAGGCGCCACCAGGAAGCGCTACCCGCGTGCGTTACCGGTGAGCGCCAGAGGGAAGCGCTGGGGCGTTACACCAGTAGACGCTACTAGGAGGCTTTACCTACCGACACGATGTACCAGTAGCAGTAGATTATGACTTTGAGCGGCAGGAAGTAGCAGAAGTACGAGTACCCAAGGATGTAGCTCCGGCTGAACCAGTCTCTGGTCAAATAGTCGGTCCCACACGCCGTCATGTTGCCTTCGGGGACGTATCTAAGGGAGGAGGGTGGGGGGCGTAAGCAAATGTAAATAACGAAGCGCCGCGCAAACAGCCGACCCCGCACGCAAGTGTATTCCTACCGAATGCAAAATAAAAAAATGAAATGTTTTTGATGTTTCCTTTTTTTAAACATTCACAAAATATATTTTCCAAAAACTGTAATCGTTGTATCAGAGTATTAATACAACAAGCAGAAGGTCAAGGACATGATGAAAAAATAAATAAATAAAAATGTTTATTATGCCTAGTTTTTGCTTATTTGAAAAGATTATATAAATACGGGACCTGTTCCATCCGAAGAAAGGGAAGATGGTCCACACAAGGGAGAGCATCCACGCGAATAGCAGCCAGCAGGCGGCCCGCTTGTTGGTCAGAGGCTTGGCGGCGAGGCCCTGCGGACCAAAGCGATGGGGCGATTGGAACCCAGGGATACATCACTCCACACAAGGGTCGAGGACAGAAGGGGCGACATTGCTAGGGAAGATATGGACACTTTGACCAAATAGTTAAATTTTAAAGGAGATGCCCTGAAAAAAAATATTATAACGTGGTTGAAGAAACTATTTGAGCAGCGAGGGTACAGGTACTGACAGGTGGGAGTGAGGCAAGGAAGGCCACAAGAAGAAGGGCAAGCCGCAGCAACCTTACCTTCACAATCACGTTGTACCGGTCGATGGCGATGAGGACCATGGACCAGATAGACGTGCAACCGAAGAGTGATCCCGCAAAGCCGTAGAGATCGCAGATAAGCGTCCCTGCGGGATAGACCAAAGCAATCGGCATAACGCAACTACTCAATGCTGTTGTGCATGCATTGCAGGATGGCACGTACCTAGGACCCAAGTCTCGTTGTAGCAGTTGATCACCATGACCGGACACATGCAGAACATCAGGCAGAAGTCTGAGAAGGCCAGGTTCAGGACTAAAAGGTTCGACGGCGTCCTCAGCGCCTTGGTGGAGGTGAAGATGTAGATGACCATGCCATTGCCAGAGATGGCCACGACGCCCAGGCAGCCGATGACGAAGCCCAGGATGGCGTGCCACATGGGGTTCATAGGCGGAAACTGGTGCCTGGAACGCGATGTTCGGGTGACAAGCCATCTCCCCGCCTCACTCCCAGCCCCAGCCCAGGCCACGGTCCACGGCCCCTACCAGTGAGAGTCGATGAGGTGCATCATGTCGGGTAGCACCTTGTCCACGACGGAGCCGTTGCCACCGCTTCCACCGCCGCGGTAGCCGCCGCCGCCCCCTGGAGGCGCGCCCCACTGGTACGCGACCCGGGGGCCACCGTGGTGCGCCCACAGGTCGCTGGGCATGGCCATGGCCGCCGCCATCTCTCACAGGAGCCCTGCAGGGGCCCGGGGCCCAGGCCCAGCCCAGGAAGCAGCAGCTGCACAGCAGCACAGGACTCACGCGCGCCCTGGTCGCCGCGGCCGCGCCCACATCTCGGTTCTCGCCTTCCCCCGGCCTCGCCCTGGCCGCCGCCCTCGCGTCTCTGGGGCACCAGCCTGGCTGGGCAGCCTGGCCGGGCTCAAGGTGCAGTCACTGCACCGCGTCTTACCTCGCCCCACCAGAGCCCGGCGGGGCCCGGCAAACTTGCCGACGCAGCATCTTGTACGGGGCTTGCCAAGGGGCCCGAGGGGTGGCGCGGAGCGGGCGCGGGGCCGGGGGTTTGGGGGCTGTAACAAGGCGGCCAGGAGCAGGCTTGAGTCGGTTCTTGTCGCCTTCTTCGTGGTCACCTTTCTCATAGCACACTGTCCCGCGCAACGCTCAATAATGGCGAGCGAGGCGGACACAAAAATGCCTCTGTTACGCGAAAAAAAAAATCAAAAACTCAGTACCGTATGTCGGGGCTTCACCAGTGTGAAGAAATTTGGGCATACTGGCGTATTAAAAATGCGTAAGCCGAGCATGTTTACAGAAAGCAGTAACTATGAACAAAAAAGTTCATAAGATTTTAGTGTGCGCCTTACGGCTGGAGCGAGTTGGCCAGGGGTCGCATACTTGTGGCTAGCGCTCTGGAAACTAAAGTGTGTACTTGAATGCAGTAGCGCCTGCATACCCACATGTATGCAGGGAGTACTGTGCACTTGACGTAGTGTACACTAAATCTCCTGCATAAAATGTATGGAGGTGTTGTGTACTTGACCAAGTACGCACTTACCTGTTGCATACTCGCAAAGTACACAGTACCTCCTGCATACATGTAGGTATGCAGGAGGTACTGCATTCGAGTAGTACTTAGGTTTCCAGGGCGACGAGCCGCGCTTCCTACTGTGGGCGGCGGGCGCACTGTTGATCAGTCGTTTGCAATAAATTTATAAAGACACGTTTTCTTAGTGAAAAGCAAGTAGAGTTCAGCTCCCTAAGAACCGTTCTATTAGGCTAGGCGCGATAGAAAATCCAGAAATGGCTCGCGAACTACGAGTTTGTACCCTGTGACTGCACAATCTGGTACGGTGGCCCACATTAGCAGTATTGATGTTACAAATTTTAGGTTTGTAGTGAATACCGCGTGCTAAAGACTCATCCTTTCCTAACGGCAACAACTCCAACAGTGTCCAAAATGAGACCGCGTTCTGCTGCTGCGTCTCACTCTTATGCTCGTGTGTGAGTGTGAAATTTCATGTTAGTCGAGAAGTCTGAGAGTGTCCTCACTCGACATCTCCCGAAAACCTTCATCAAATATGCAGAAGGGCGATGGTCATTACGCATTCCTTTTTAAAGACTGGCTTCACAACACCCTCGTCGTAATCAAGTTAACATTTGCTGCCACCGCTTCTGCTTCTACTTCCCTTTACCAGTCACCACATATATATGCCCACAGGAGCTCGCCACCCACCACCTAAGGTGGCCGCTAGGCGCCCTAACACCACAGTAAACTTCAAGCGCTTGTGATTGCGTCTTCCAGTGCGTCAACAATTGGCGAGGACACCATGAAAGGACCAAACTAGTGCCCAAAACAATAAGCTTTCCAATGTTTTGCAATCCCCATGATTCATCACCCCCACGATGCGAGAACTGGTTTTTGCAAAATGGAATGCGACACATTTTGTAAGGAGAAACTTGTTGCAAAATAAATTGCGATAACTCTTTGTCGCAAAATAAATTCAATAACTTTGTTACGGCGATATTTTTCAGATAAAAGCCGTTGTCTACGATCCTTGCAAACAAACAATGTACATAAGGTTTTGAACAATGTTTTTGTGTAGTAATACACACCAACTTGTGGGTGTGCAAGTCTATTTTAAAAGTTCATTCCAGCCCTGTGTCGGATAGGGTGGACCGGGTGCCTGTGCAGCCCTTTATTCGATAAGCGGCTTGACTGGGCCGCGCTGGGCGGGTACAAAGCTCTCTAGCTGCTGCGCGGCACCGCGGGCTCCGCGGCGGGGCCCTTCAAGAAGTTAACGGGCCGCAGCATCTGTCTCTCAGCGCGCACGGCTCCGCCCCGCCCCGCACCATGGGTGTAGAACAATGCTGCGGTGTAGTTTGACAGAGGCCCTGGCGGCGTGAACCATACCCCTCCCCTCCCTTCGACACCCCCCGCGGGCACACGTGTTTCGGAGACACGTTGGCTCAATGCACACACGGCGGGCAATATGTCTGCAGACCGCCCCCCTCAACCACCCCCGGTCCCCCGGGCCCCCCGGGGCCTCCGACTACCCCTACGCCGCCCCACACCACCACCGGTCGGCCACGTCCGGAACCACAAGTCGATCGTATGCCGCGTCCTCGTCTCCCCCCGCGCGGTGGATGCGGAGGTGGGGTGCGGGGCCCTGCGGGGGCCCTGGGTGGGGGGCACCCCCCGTGCACGGCCGTGAGGGAGAGGCAGGCGGGAGAGTACGCTGCTGAGCGAGTACCAACCCGGGCGTGCTGTTGTGGCGTGCTCCTCCTGAGACAGAAGCCATACACGAGGGAGGTGACCGGGGACTACCCCTTCTTCGCCTACTCCTTCCTCCGCCCCCTCCTCTTCCTCACTCTTCCCGTTCCCCTCTCACACCCGTCCGGGTCTCGGCCGGACTGGGCACTTTGTGGGCTTTGCTCTACCCTGCCGCTGTTTGACAGCGCGACTCATCACCGACATAGAGGCGCGCCGCTGATGAGGCTCTAGAGGTGCCCGGCGCGTGCAAACCATCACGCTCTGCTAATCTCACAAGTAGAGAGGCTTTCACGATGTTCGTCGATAGAAACTGTTAAACAATAAAGTTATAAAAATACGGTTAAATTTCGAAAACTAGGGTCACACTTTCAGTTGGACTCTAAATACAAGCCTCTTAACGACTCGTATAAGGGATTTTCGAGACAGTGGCGCACGTTCTTCTCGAAATTCTTCTACTTATGGGGCCTGATCGGCGCCTTCGAGACTCAGGATAGGCAATCCCGAAGTACTCGCATGCACTGCTTTGCTATTTGTTGTCTACCCACCAGGCGCTATGCGAGCGTGGCTGAACTCAGATACGTCATAACGGCGATGAATGACGTACTAACTGGATGACCCCTAACAGAACTCTTTTAACTTATTTCTGAGGTAGTTATTTTGGAAAACAATGACAGCTTTGTGAATTAAAGCCGCTCAACATAATTAGATTAGAACAACGTACCGTGCCTACGGCGTGCACTGCTCACGCTCACTACAAAATAAAATAAGAATGATTTGTTTGGCGAATGCCCACTTACTTCCTCTTCGGTGTGGTCTAGACCGCTTGGTTATCTCCCGAAACGAACGATAGCGAAGAGAGGAAACGAACGAGGCACGTTGTGGAGTTTCGCCGTATCTCTTTTTCTTATCGCCGGTAGCGAGGAGCTTCGCAGCAGGACACTTCACCGCTGGTCAGAAACACCGATGCAATCCACGTTGGTGCAGTCCACCAGGCTAGGACGTTCTATCAATTATTGTGCACTAGTTTTATAGGGCTTTACCAAGCTATACGATGGACTGCGATATTTGCTTCGAAGACTACAACCAGGGGGAGCGTTCCCCGAAAATAATGCCGTGTGGACACACCGTATGTCTGCAGTGCCTTCTTCAGGTTGGCAAGAGAGAGTGCCCAACATGCCGCACGGTAAGTACTATATAGGAACTAGAAAAGCTTTCCAAATTTAACAAATTAAGCTATGGGCTAACCACGACTTCTGGGCCCATGCCTCGGCCTATACCTTACACAAAAGGTATTCTGATATCTCATGAGGCGTAACAGGCGCAACAATAACATTATCATCGCCGACCGCTCTAATGTGCACTAATGGCGTAATGCAAAAATGCACTTCAGATACGCGGTAAAAATGTCTGTTTTTGTTTTGATCGAAAAGAGAAAACTTTGTGGAAATGCCTTGTATTGGTGAAGACTCTCCGTATTTCGAGGAACTCTCCTCAAAAAATGTTGGATTTTCTAAAAAGATTCTTCAGAAGGCGAGATCCGAGTTTTACTGAAATATGGGAGCTCCTCAAAGTTTTCCCCCTCCCCTCAAAAAACAAGCTATCGTTTTTAGGTACCGTGTACGCCAAGAACGCATTACCTTCGGTGCACAATGCTTCGCTCGTCTCTACTGGGGCCACGACATTTAACTTTTCTAAATGCTTTCATATCAAAAGGGTGGGGAAATGTCATCGTTGATATAATAAACTGGCTTTTTTCTAGGTCTTCTCCGTTGACGCCGGATCGCTTACCACTAACATAGCCTTATTGCGCCTGTCGGCAGATGTCAAGTAAGCTCTTCTTAAAATGTACAAGCGAGATAACAGAACTCACTTGGATGCACGATGGTATAGCAGTATGCGTGCACTGCCTCTTATAATATTGGAATAGTGAAAGAACAATATTTTCCATCAGTTCTGAAACAATGAGTGCATCATACAGGACAAATAAATTCCTGCAGCCCCTATGAGCTTGACAATATTTAATATGCTAAGCCAATGCCATAGACCAACTAAAATTCACTCTCAGACCTGTACTGATTTTTTCCGTCGGTTAAAACGTAGAATTCTCTACAGCAGGAATTACTGATCGATTTGTCAATCCTTGCGTGTAGTTTCGTTCAATATTTACTAATGAAAAATCAAATTGTCAGTAATGTAAAAACTGATAGATAACTATATAGTCAATATCCCTGCTGCATAAAAACCTAACATAAGTACTGACACAGGGCGGCAAAAAAATCAGTAACAGGTTGAGTGTGAACTTTGCACCGTTGTTAATATTTAATTTTCCGACCTGCGGCAAGATGCGCTGATCTCTTCACGCGTTCATGCAACAGGGTTCCCCGCGGATGGTGCTCGGACTGCCGCGGCTCTGCCACGGACGAGTGCTGGAACGAGCACGACGTGGTGCTCGTGCAAAGAGCACTCAAGAGGCAACTGCATGGCGTAGCAATACAAGCAGCCGGTTACCTCGAGAAGCTACAGGACCAGTGCAAGGGAGAGCAAGCCCTCACAGCTCTCAGTTTGTTATCTCGCGAGTCCTGCAAGCTTTCTGTGCAGGCGGGAGAGAAATTATTGACTGGGACCGTAAGAAACACAGAAGACCCCCTCGTCAAAGCAATGTGGCTCGTATTAGCAGCGAAAGCAAATTTCACAGAAGTGAGCGGCTAACCACAGGTTACAAGATTTAGAGTTAATTCTTATGGGCAAATATTTGATGTGTTAATGCCATCAACATAATCCTGTTTGTTTAGGAAAGACAGACGGAGAGCCCACAGCCTGCAGGTGCAAGTTCTTCGCTCGCTTCAACGCAGCGACCAATCAAAGGGCCGTTGGGCCATGGAATGGACCTGAATAAATTCGTCTTTTGTGGACCCGAAACCAAACAGGAAGAAAAAGCAGCGACACTGAAAGCTGTGCGTGGGGTAAGTGAGCACTTCACAACGCCTGGCCGTGAACAATAATTACTTTAGCTGCGTAAAATATATATATGCTCACTTAAACCTCTTACATTGTGTTCTTGAGATATTCGTGAGATTCTTTTGGATTAGTTTAAATTGGTATTACAGTCAGAAGTTTTGGTTGCAGTGGCAGGTTTTCATTTTTCAACTCATTCATCTGAAACTGCCTTACAATAGGGCTCATACGCATTCAGTTACTTATTCTACTAAAAGGTCTTACAGCAGTTATTAGTACCTTATATACAGCTCTCAGTTGATGAGAATAGCCACTAGCCGAACATTAGCAGATTTGGTAGGAAAACCATAATTTACAGATTTAAATGTGTTTTTGTTTAGCAGATGGTACCTTAAAACCCCTTAGCTTTTACTTTCGAGCAAGTAACAAACAGCCATAAACAAACGACAGCTAAATATGAGAGAAAATTAGGAAACAGACCTATCCTTAAACTTGTAACATCTGCTTTCAAGATCGATCCTTAATTGAGATTTTTTGAATGAGAGAAAGTACCGACTGGAACATGTGGCATCACTCCTGTCCTTAAGGCACGCATACAGGGGTTATATGGCGGAAATTGAATACCTTTCAGGCAGATCACTAGAGACGCGCCTGGGCTTTAGGAGTATTTACTAAACTTTCGGGGAAAATAACGAGCCATGATTTTATTGGGCGGTTGCGATGCCACATGATTCAATCAAATCAGTATATATTTAATTACGCAGTTATGAGTTATTCACATTATTTACACTGGAAAAACAAAGGTGCGACATCCTACCCTTCCACAGATGTTAAACCCGTTCTCAGGTCCCTACCGTGATAAAACAAGTAGTGTGCAACTGTAAGTTGGACACTTGCAAGTGTTCAGCTTTGTAGTAGTACACACCTGAAAGTTTCCTTCTCGGTAGCTGTGTAATTAAAAGTTGGCAACTTCTCAGTTAAACACTTAACAGACAGTGAGCGTCCAATGTAAGGAAGTATTCCAGTAAAGCATTAGACTGCAGTTTAATAATTCTATAGGAAAACACTATTTCGCGGAAAAGGGTGAATGCCATTAATAGGTTGGATTTCCTACCTTTGTTTTACCAGTTTACGGATCAAGGTTGATATACACGAAAGAATTTTGACATGTGCAGTGGTATCCTCTCCACAACACGTACAAGGCCGTGCGAGGACTCGCGAGTTATGTTCCCAACTTGACTCGGGCACAGATTTCGTCTCCCACTACCCCAGACTCACAGGAAAATGTGGAGAAGGAAGACACGAGCGGAGAGACATTCGTAGAGGTCACGAGAGAGTAAAGCAGCCAGCAGCCGACCCGAGGTTAACACCGGACAATAGACGCGGCACGCGGTACAGCTTGGTAGGCTCGGCTCGCCAGCTGCCGAAGGCTTCTACTCACTCTGTTATACCTAGTAGTTTGAAACCCATACTCAATTTAACAGAGATTTAAAAAGAGTTAGATTTTCATTGTAAACATTCAATAAAAATGTATGTCTAATGAGGCCCTCGATGTGGTTACTTTCCCCCTTATTGAAGTGAAGAGTCAAAACGAGTCGTATTTGACAACATGCTGCACGTGTTAGAGATGAGGAAACATGTCCCGGTTCGATCGTACTCGAACGAAAATCGAGCTGTTTGTGATCGTTCAAACACGAACATAAGTTTGTGCATATTTAAAATGTTAGAGTACGAAAAAAAAAATTTACATACAATAATAGTAAGTGCCAACACTGGAAAATCGAGCGGACATCTTTGCTCACCTTGCCTGTGCTTTTCATTTTCATTACAGTGATAAGTAACCAAGATTAGTCCAAATTGGGTCAAATTAAAGTATATTGAAGTCAATACCAGTGAGTCGCTTACAACAAATAATCCCTCTTAAAGTTGCGACACATAGTTAAATCAAAAATCACAAAAAGAGAATTCCAGCCTCAAGCACATGTATTTTTCATAATTGTTAACTTGCTCCGCGGGGAGCTGCAAGATCTTAGTCAGTGTGCTCATTTCTCGGTGAGAAGATGGGGTAGCTGACACCCTCCACCGTATAAGTAATTCGCGTATTTCCGTCCGATGCGATGGCGGTGGACAGCAGTCCGGCCGGGCACCACCTGTCTCTTCCACTCAGTGCGCACAGCGGCACACAGAGCCAGACAAGGCCCTAGTACACTACAGGTGCTGTCCGTCAGTGACAGGTGCGGCCGTCCGCTCCAACAACCACCGAAGGAGTAGGGGCCGAATGGCCGGAAATGAGGATCATAATTAGAGTATGTATATAACCTGAGGCTGGGAGCAACGCGCCTGCCAGATGAGGGCGGAGGGGTTACGAAGGGGAAGGGGTGGAGCCGAGGGCCGCGCGCTGTCACCGACAGGCGGCGGGATGACGCGGCCACGCGACCGGCCGGAGACTAAGAGACTTCCCCGTCATCCGGGACCTTAACGGGACGCATGCGTGTGACAAGGAGAGAGCGGTTTAAGCCTCGGTGACCTCATTGTGTCAAATTAGGCTAGGAGCTCTCCATTCCATTCGGTTGTTAGCTTGAAGTTGCCGCACAACTCCATGGTCGCGGCTGGCCACGGGGCCAGGGAGCCCCTGTGTCCAATAATTTGTCATGCCGAGGGTATTCGCAGCTTTACTAAGAAGCCTCTGCCGGCGACTGCCC
>NW_026267148.1:313678-326594 GCF_000697945.3 Frankliniella occidentalis
TACCGCGAGCCACGCTCGTGTCCCTGTTGAAGGCCCACGCGCCAACGCTGAAAGAGCTGCAGCTGTGGGTGGGCATGCCGGGGCAACGGGACTGGCCGTACAGCTGCAGCGACCTGCACTCGCTGCTGCAGCAGTGCGCGCTGCACGGGCTGCAGAGACTTGTACTGCTGCGGTGGTCCTCCAGCCGGACGCACAGCTCCCCGGAAGACTGCACTGAACAGTGCGAGGCGGTGCGGGAGGCGCTGCCTGGTGCCGATGTGCTCTGCGAAGTGTGTCACAACGTGGCGCGGCAGAGCTTCTAGGGACTTAGGCACTGACTCTCGTGCGCTTTGAACAAAACAGAAGTAATCAAAACCGTGTGATCTGTGCGAATAAAAAATAACAATGCCTATAATACTTTGAATTATTACCAAACTACGAAACGTAATCCCGTGTCGTTAAGTTGATCACGTGAAACTCGGCGTAGACATTGGTGAGAAATCATATTATGAAGCCTCTATTGCACATTTCTTTTCACCTACTGACGCTGTTTCCATTCCCCGATAATTGACCGATAAAATTAATATGCGGGTGATACGGTTAAGTAATCTTAGAAACATTTTCTAAGTTTGTATAAACAACAAAGCAATTGTTATGTATTACAAACTACCAGCCCATCACATTTTTCAAATAGATATTGAACTCGTATACACAGAAATAATACTCACAAAATTGCTTCCACATTCCTTACACATTTCGTAAGTATTATACTAGCAATTTTGTGACCGATCGGGATGGGGGATCTATAACGCATAAAAACCCACAGCAGCCAAATTTTTCGCAACTTAAATTTTTGTAATGATTTAACAACACTGAAAACCCAACAGTGTACTTAGTACACACAAAAGAGTCGACTTGCAAGAACAATCTACAGTACACTCTTTCTTGTTTGTAGATTACCGAAGGTAAAGCGCACAATTCTTTGTGTACTAAGGTAAGTACACACTCTACACACTTTGGAAGGTGTGTGCTAGCAAGTCGTCTCTTCCTTGTGTGAAATAAGTATACTGCTGGTTTTGCAGTGTGCATAACATAATAGACTGTTAACATGTTGAGGCCCACATGCCCTCACCTTAACCTGTTTAATAACAATTAAGTCGTAATTTTACGGCATACGTTTTTTGTAAAATCAACAACAAAACCTTTTTTTGTAATATGCAAAACATTCGTGCCAAAGAATGTCCTCTACTTGTTTGCTAAAAATAATCATGTGTTCTGGTGCAGGTCAGTAGGCTGGCCGACGTTCACTGTAACTTTGACCGCGCATGGAGCCTCCAGCTGCTACAGTGCGCCGCACAGACGGTGGAACAGCTCAAAATTTTGAGTCCGCGCAAAGAACACTTCCGTGCAATGCAGAGCATGCTGCGACTTGAGAGGCTGGAGGTGTGTTGTGACGCCGTCCTGGAAGCGCATCGCCCCGGACCGCCCGCGGCACAACCGAGACACAACAGCCTCAAGTGGCTCCGGGCGCAGAACCTACACCGAGACACGTTGATGTCCCTGCTAAAGGGCAACGCTCAGACGCTGGAGAAGCTGCACCTTTGGGTGGGCACTCCGGGACAGCAGAACTGGCCCCTTGCCTGCAACGACCTGCATTCGCTGCTAGAGCAGTGCGGGCTGCGGGCGTTGAGGAGGATTGTGCTCCACAGGGGGATGGTCAGCTGCCTCCACAGCGCAGCCGACTGCACCAGTCAGCGCAGTGCTGTGCGCGAGGTGGTCCCTCCTGGAGTCGAAGTTTTGTGCGAGTGGTGTGACTATGTGCCGAGGGAAAGCATCTAATAGTACGTAGTACTGAAGATGAATGAAAATCATCTTGCATGTCGTTTACTAACACTTCAATAAAGACTATGGTTAAAAAATTCTGGTTAAAATTTAATGCAGCCAAACTTAACAAATTTAAAAGTACTCATAAAAATAGGTTTGTAACGTATTCTTCTACTTATTGAAACAATGGCGCCAGATAAGTTTCACATATTCGGTTCATGCAGTTTCAGGGGAAACCCTCTTCAACCGCTGCTCCAGATTGCCCACCGGGCCGGCGCCACGTTCGGAGCTCACGTGCGCCGGACCCGGGTGGGCAGCATGTGGTGGGGCCGGGTGGGGCGGGGCAAGGCGGTGCGGGGCGCGGCCATGGCCGGTCTGCTACGCGGCTCACGCGCCGATCCGTCTAAACTAATAAGTCCCGGGCAAGAGGCACACAAACCGAGTTTTCAGGGTGAAAGTTCAGGAAGGCGTGCCCGGGGAGGGCGGGGGTTGCAGGGAGGCAGGTGGGGTGCGTCCTTCGTATATAGGCGTGCGGGGCAGCGCAGGCCCACACCTGAGGCGCTGGTCGGGGAGAGTGTGTCCGTGCGGCAGCAGCTCCTCGAAGCGGCGCAGTCAGCCAGCGCGAATGTGAACGGTTTGGGACGGCTCAGGACGGCCCAGGACGGCCCAGGACCCGGCACGACTGAAGAGGGGCTTCAGGAAGAGAGGGATATAACCAGCAAATACAAGAAAAAGTGAGTGAAGTGCAATCGTGAAGTGCAGTGTGCCAGTGCAGTGTGCTCAGCCAACGTTCGCGGACGTACGCCGCATATATCTGTTTTGGAGTTATCGGTGGCATGGTTCCAAAGAGGCGAGTCTAACACCACAAAGCCATAGGATTGTATCCGGCTTCCGTGAGCCAAACTTGTTTGACATCGGTCATGAAGACGAGGCAGAGGTGGGTGCTCAGCGAGGACTGTGTAAAGCTGCAGTGGGTTGTTCCTGTGATAAGAGCGAAGGATAATGAAGGTCACGTCAACTTGTTGAGGTAAGTTCCCGCCCGCGGGGCCGGGGAGAGGCGCTGACTGCGAGGCTGGCTGCGGGATCCAGCCCGGGCAGCTGGTTGCAGCCCCCTCCTCTTACCCCGTCCCTCTCGCGGCCGCGCCACATGTACACTAGAGAGGCAGAGTTCAAACCGCTGCCGCAGCACGTGTGTCGTGTCAGCACCCAGGCGTGTTGCAGGTGATGAAACAAACTGAAAGTTCGGAAAACTTTTAACTAAACAAACATCTAAAGAGCACGAAACAAAATCAAATAATAGCAACAATTAATTGGAATGGAGGCCCTGGAATCTCTATCCTACTACAATGCATCATTTATGTGGAAATAACGATTAAAATAGATCACTAGAGGACCCAAGTGATTAAAATCTCGCCGGGAATAGGAAAAGTAGCTTTTTTTTAGATCCCCGTGCTAACGGCACCGTGCACCTATTTCCTAATTCTTAACCGTACAGCCTTCTGTTTTGTGTGCTCGGGGTTGTTTTCTTTTGCTGGTCTCTTGACAAGATAAATCCCAAGTCGGCACATGGTGGTCGTGCCTTGCTGGCCCGTGTTCTTTTTTCCGAGACTGAAAGTGTTCAAAATCTAAAATCACCTACTGCTGTACATTTCAAAAGCAGTGCAGTACTATTATTTGTCATGTGCGTGTTTTATTCAATGAAAAGAAAACATTTTGTGGTCCTGTGGAAATCAAATAACCCCTCATATTACTCTGAAACTTTTTATCAATGATGTATATGCTATTCCTACTGTAGGTGTGCGTAGATCGTTCTAGCCGACAATTAGAAAACAATGATGTTGAGTATTTGGGTGACACTCTTATCGATGCAAGAGAAAAGCAAAACTTCAAGAAAAACCGTAAACGTATTGAAATCATGAAAAATCATGCTGCTAATCCGGTTGTCGCCTCAGTACCCCAGCAATTGCTGGTTGAGGTTAACCTCAAAACAGAAAGAGGCGCGTGGGCGTTGTAGCGTTAGTATTCGGTCAGTACACTGTTGATTGACAGCTCTGCTTGGGTGTTTTCTCTCGCAAAGCGCGACCCAGATCCACTGAGCCGCGCCGAACCGCAGCGCAGGTCCAGCTCTGCACCCTGATTGGACCGGGATTACCTGCAGCGGATTGTGTTGGAAACAACACAGTGTGCAAACACTCTCTTGCTTTGGTAGGGTAGAGGGAGAGAGATGGAAGATTCCCAATATGTGCGCCTGCATTGAACTTTCCCTCGTGTTTTCGGCCCTCTGCACAGAGCATATTTTATCATGTGCTGCAGGTAACCATGTCGCTGCTCCACGAGCCCCACTTCAGCGCCTACCAATGGCAGCCCGCGACCGGTGGCTTCGGCAACCACACCGTTGTAGACAGCGTCCCGGCGGAAATGTTGCACATGGTGGATCCCCATTGGTAATGTTTAAAGCTTAAATATGTTTAAAATAGCCTTTGTTTTCGACTTGTTTTAGTTTTTTAACGTGTAGAGAGAAAGCAAAAAATCAAACAGAAATCGTTGGGATTGTTTTGATTTGTTGTAAAAATACATGGTTCTCTTCAATTTGACTCTATGTCGCCCGATGATTCAAATACTGCGGCGTCACATACTATAAATGGTAAATTGTGTCACATTATTTAGAATATCACGTGATCCGTGACATTGGTACGACTACCATTCAATGGTAAGCCCGTTAGAGCAGAGCAGGGGTATGCCACGTTCTAACGAATTTGACATGATGTACCAAACACTGTGACACAATTCACAATGTATAGAATGTGCCGTCACAGTATTTTAACAAAAAACAGTGCGAGGTGACGCAATACAAACGGGTGGTTTCGATTTCTATACGTCTTATGTTATGCGAACAGGTACCAGTTTCCGCCTATGAACCCGCTGTGGCACGGGCTGCTGGGTTTCGTGATCGGGTGCCTGGGCGTCATCTCGCTCATCGGCAACGGTGTAGTCGTGTTCATCTTCTGCTCCACCCGGGGCTTGCGCACCCCGTCCAACATGCTTGTCGTCAACCTTGCTATGTCCGACTTCCTCATGATGTTCACCATGGCACCGCCCATGGTCATCAACTGTTATTACGAGACGTGGGTGCTGGGGCCCTTCATGTGCGAGCTCTACGGCTTGTTCGGGTCGCTCTTCGGCTGCGGCTCAATATGGACCATGACGCTCATCGCCATGGACCGGTACAACGTGATCGTCCGAGTGAGTTGCGGATAGGCACCACTACCACACTGAACACTCACCCCTATACTTAATTATTACAAGTGAACTAACGCCGACTATAATTTGAGGAATGCCATCGTTGCCTCATGATACTTTACGGAAAAATTTAGTGGGGCCATGGATCCACCCTTTTTGAAAAACCATCGAACTGAAGGTGTTAACACACCCTGAAGCAATCCTACTGATAAGAATTATTTCCCCACTCTAGGGTCTCTCGGCGGCTCCAATGACCAACAAGAAAGCATTCCTCTGGATCCTGTTCATTTGGATCATGGCTGTGGTCTGGACCGTGTTTCCTATGGTGGGATGGAACAGGTAAGTCTTGACAACGAGTTGCGGAATCAGCACTGCCCCGACCCGACACTAACGAAGAGCATGTCTCAGGTACGTCCCCGAGGGAAACATGACGGCCTGCGGCACCGACTACCTCAACAAGGACTTCTTCAGCCGGAGCTACATCCTCGTATACTCGTGCTTCGTTTATTTCCTGCCACTCATTATCATCATCTGGGCTTACTTCTACATCGTCCAGGCCGTGTGCGCGCACGAGAAGAACATGCGCGAGCAGGCCAAGAAGATGAACGTCGCATCGCTGCGGTCAGCCGAGAACCAGGCGACCAACGCCGAGGCCAAACTAGCAAAGGTAAAAAACCAACACTCAAAAATACCATTTGGAGTTAAGCATTTTTTGTTTATTTTTTTTTGAAACATTCGACTTTCAAACGATAACAATTTTAGATCACCATTCTGACTGACCACAGCGCATTTTAGATGGTCACAAAATATTAAATAGATTCATAGTAACTTGAGAACTTTGTAATTATGAAAAATCAAACTCGTGCTTGTACGATATTTCAAAATAATTACCTAAAAATCTACGGATATTTTAAATTTTCACAGTTAAACAAAACAGGGCTCACAGGACGAAATCACAACAGTGTAAACTGGAATGGGTCTTCTTACCTTAATGTTAATAGGATAGTGAAATCGATGTGGTTGGGTCTTCTTGTGACCCCACGGGCATGCCACAGCATGATGTCGATGTCGATTTAGAAACAAAATTTCGGGAGATTAATTTTTGAATCAAAATTTAAACACAAGATCTCAGTTTTGGCATGCGTTTCTGGTCCGGTTATACCACAGGTAAGCCATTTAACCGTGACGCTTCATCTGTTGTAGGTGGCGCTCATGACCATCTCTCTGTGGTTCATGGCGTGGACGCCGTATCTCATCATCAACTACGCGGGCATTTTCGAGGGCTACAAGATCAGCCCACTCGCCACCATCTGGAGCTCGCTTTTCGCGAAAGCGGGCGCCTGCTACAACCCCATCGTGTACGGCATCAGGTAAGAAGGGCCGCTAGCAGAGCAATTTGACAACGCCAACGCCAGGCAGGTGCAGCACGAGGGCATCCGGCTGGGGAAGGGGTGGGGCATGGCGCGGGCATGGGCCAGACCCTGGAGGAATTCGCTACCCCACCTGCCCGTCCGGCTAGCGCCAGCCTCAAGGCAAGCCTGCAACGAGTCCAATTCCACAGGCTGAAATAATTCGTACCAATGACATATTTTGTCTACAACGCGAAAAATGGAGCGATTATTTATTAGGCCGGGCTTAGCACAACACTTTGCTTCGTAACAGTTTCTGCTGTATTTGCTCGAACAGCCAGATCATATATTCGCCATCTCTGTCCGTCTCTATGAAAGCCCAATAGGAGAAGAAGTCTGACTGTTACAAGAGTAGAACAAAATGTCTAACTGCTGCAGTAGTAAAACTGGCTTGTTCGACCCCTACAACATAGAAAAAATAGGTTATTGAAAACTTTTCCTCCCACTGTTCTTCTGTTCTTTCTCTTAAAATTTTTGTTTTTCTCTTACCGTAATAGAAATTAGTCTGTTGACCCAACAGGGAATTCTTAAAGCTCTCGATGTTGTCTGCAAATGCCAGTTAACCAGCACGTACCTTCTTGTTGACAGTCACCCGCGGTATAGAGTCGCGCTGCAGAAGAAGTTCCCCAGCCTGTCGTGCGCGCCCGCCATTGACGACACGGCCTCCGTGTCCTCGGGCGTGACGAACGTCTCCGTGTCCGAGTCCGTGGTCACCGAGAAGGCGTAGCCCGGCGGCTGAGAGCGCTCGCCTCGACGAGCAGCCCGGAGCGCAACGGCGTGTGTTGCACCGCGGGCCTTGCAACGTACGGCACCGCGCCCCGGGAACTTGACGAGTTCACTGGTAAAACAAAGGTGCTAAGTCCTGCCTTTCCTGGGGCAATAAAGACATTTTCAGTTTAGTGCCTAACAAAGGCACTAAACAGGGTATAAATTGCCCAAAAGGTGCTAGTGCCTTTTAAAGGCAGGAGTTAGCACCTTTCTTTTTCCAGTGTGAGCGGCGCGTATACCGGCGAGAGCAGGACAGAATCTGCCCGGCGGACCTCGCGGCCGGGGAGCCACAAGTCGTGCCCTCCTCTGACCGGCGTGCGTACCAAACAACTTCGACGAAAAAATTGGCTGTGTTTTCGTGCGGCTGTGGCCAGTTTTTGTAAGTTTGAAGGATTTTAAAGTCATTTCCAGATTCAAACAAAATTTGTAAATACGAGAGATGAAAGTTATTTAATGGCGTATGAGTGTTCGGGTCAAACTTTAAGGGCCTTAATGCAGACGTTCTCCACCCATTCCATAACAGCTTATAGTTCATTTTTTTCATTTTCACCAATAAAGATTGAAAAATTTAACGACTGGAAAAAATCTTTTTACTAGAACTCGGACGACCAGGCGAAGTGAGGATAATTTAAAAAGAAAAATTTGTTGTCTTCCTACAGAATTTTATTCGTTTCTGATGTAATTTTCACAATCAAAATATGTACAGCATTTACACGTTGACCAAGAAAACGTCTGGTTCTGGAAGTTAAACAGAACAAAAAGAAAGACTTTCTGTACACTACGTACGTGCGTACAAAATTTTAATGCGATTTCTTAAGAAAATGGTTTACAAAACACGATACACTGACAGCAGTTTACCCACGCGCAATGATCCACAGTAGAAAGCAATCCAGTTGAGTTAGGAGGTAGAAAATGTTCGAACCTCGCGACAATACTACTCCGTTTAGGATTTTGGCGAGTCAACAGGGCCGCCCGGAAGAATTCCCGGGCCAGTGGGGCTGGAGCAGCAGCGCCCCCAATTAGTCGCGACTGCCTCCCACCCCTCCGGCTGCTCCACCCATCCTCCCCCATCTTACTCGCCCACGGCCCTATTCATAGATCACGCAGGACAGTTTAAAGGGGAGCAGCAGAGAACAGCAGCTCTTTTGGGGAGAGCTTGCAGCATGCCTGCCCTACGCTCTCTTTCACCCATTACATACATTTCTCTCTCCTCCCTCCCTGGTTCATCTCTATCCACCTCGCGTCTACCTCCCTCCCTCTCCCCCCCCCCCCCCCCCTCTCCCTCTCTCTCTCTCTCTCTCTCTCTCCCGACAAGCGCACAAGGGGTGGGACCGCGGGAAATGAGCTACGGGTTCCTCCCTTCCGTTTCAACAAACCGCGGAGCCGTGCGCCAAGGCCAGGTATGAGAAGTTCCCTTCACTCATCAGCAGCATAAAGCGGTCAGAAGAGGCATGCAAGAAGGGGGAACGGAATTGGCGCCAAACGAGCCGGCTTGCGGCGAGGGAGGGGGAGGGGAGGAATGATTCACCCCGAAAAAAACACGTTGTTGATCTTTTGCTGTACTAAAAACATGGGGTAAAGCTCGACGGTCAGGTCGAGCTCCCAGTCGCCTAGATATTTCGCATCAAAGGAAAGCCAACGCCAAGAGCGCGTGCTTTCCCGTTGACATCAAAGCAGGCCCCCAAAGTAAGAACATATTTTGGCATTGCCTTCTGTTTTCTGGGTGAATGTAAGTACACAAACGAGACTGCAAAAGAACGTGGCACGTGGTAAGTAAAAGATCAAATGCGAGTCTTCTGCCCGACGGCAGAAGTAAGTCACGGGGCCTACGGCTGTAAACCAGTTCACTCTATCGGCGTCACGTTACGACGCCCTTCCATAGGGCGAGGGGGAGGGGGCGAGCGTGCCCTACAGCCTGTCGGCCAGGATGTGCGGCGGCACGTGGAGGCGGCCCTCGCTGCGGCTGCCGTTGCGCGCGCGCTGCTCCACCAGCACGAGCTCCAGCTCGGTCGAGTCGTCCCGGCGGCCCCCGGCGGCAGGCAGCAGCCCCGAGGCCGATGCCGGGCCGACCGCGCGCGCGCTGGGGCCGCCGCTCAGGGCGCCGTCGGCGCGCCGCGAGGAGCCGCGGGGGGTCGTGCCAGCCGCGCCCTTGTACCTGGAATGTACAGCGCCCAAACCTTACAACCCCACACTTCAGAGGCCTTTTCATTACATCCAGTCCCATACACTAAGCAAATGGTTCAGGTATTTTAGTCGAACGCTTCTTGGAAGGATGCGAGACGGCGGCATCCCACACGTGAAAATGCTGCCAGCCGCAGTTCGAAACTACGGAGTCAACAGTTGTAATTGTGTGGCCAGAGGTGGTCCCAGAGCTTACCTGGCGGCGCCCGACGCAAACAGCTTGGAGCGGCTGAGGAGGTTGAGCAGGTCGTTCCGGAACTGGCGCGTGAGCAGCGCGTACAGGTAGGGGTTGGCGCACGCGTTGAGCGGGTAGAAGAAGACGAGGAGGATCTTGGTGCGCGGCACGTCGATGAGCGGCGCGCCCAGCAGCGCGGTGGCGCCGAAAAAGGCGATGGGCGCCCAGCAGGCGAAGTCAGTGAGCACGAGCAGCGTCATGCGCTTGGCCACCTGCACCGCGCACCGCTGCGGACAGCACGAGCAACGCGCGCATGAGTGAGCACATGACTACCTCATCCTCCGTGAGGGCCACCAAGGCCCCCCCTCTGATGGATATCAGAGAATGAGCAGCGGAGTGGACCATTTTTCATTCCAGTTTGTCACATCGTTACGCTCGCCCGCATGTAAAAAGGAATAAGTTCTGGAATTGGATCCGAGTGAGTCCCCTCCCCACCCTCCTCCCGCAAACAGGGCCACAGGGGAAGAAAGAGACCGAGAGTCTGGAATGAATTCTGGTGACGAAGAGACTCGCACCAAAAGGAGAGGCGAGGCGCGCCGCCGCTACTAGCTTTTTTAAATGGATTAAGGAAAGAGGAAACAGAAAGTGACCGCCGAAACTGGAGGTCCTTCCGAAACATGGAACGGTAAAGGATGATCTTCGCACGCCCCAAGAGAAAAATACTGCTAATCAAGACGTGCACTGCATACGGATTCAATGAGAATGTGTGGCCACGTGGTCACAGTCCTAAGTTGAATCAGTCCCCAAAATCGAGCCGGACTAAACGTAAACGTGTTAATCCTTCTCATGTGGCCCCTTAGAGTGGCTCTCAAAATTCGCACAAAAACACGCCACTGAAAACAAATTGTAAAAAATAAAACTGAATCTGGAGAGAGCGTGCGGACACCGTGGCAGACACCCAGCGCGACAAGAAGATCCACGAGGACAGCTGGCGCCCCCCCCCCCCCCCCGCACGTGGTGCAATGAACAATCCGGCTCGCTCTGGTTTCCCTTTTTTCCAGCACAATTCCGGCTGCGGCTGCGCCCAGCGCGCGTCGTTCGTAAGTAAAGTTTAGGCCCCCGTCTCTCACCAGGCCGACACTCGGCGGCGAGGACCTTGGCGGCAGCCAGGAGGGTGAAAGGAAAGACGGGGGGTTGAGGTTGAGGAGTGGGAGAGGGGAGGCTAAGCCAGCGTCGGCCGAGCAGGTCGCACCACTTCGGCCACTTTCTTTCCGGGACGGATTGCGCAGGGTGGGAAGCAGTAGTAGCTTTAATGTCGTGAAAGGCGAGTGAGCGCCGATCACCCGCGACCAGCAAGTTAAAACATTGCTTGAATGACTCGGGCCACATGGCGAATGGGGTTTCAATCACTTCGTCTCATCGTCTCTTGACCAGAGACACCCTCCGACCCACCAGTGCACTGTGTCTTGTCTGACTCCGATTCCACTCTCAACCCACGGAAAAGTTTCCGTGAATAATTCCAAGTTACTTCCCAGGCTGATGAGCTGCCGTCCTTGCGCTTTGCGAGTTGGTCGCGACTGTCGCTCATGCACACCCCAAAAAATCGTTCCTTTGATAATGACATTGTCTCTTGTTTCAAAGGAATTTTTCTTTGTTTAACGACAAAAATTCCTAGATTAAAATATCACTGGAAAAACTAATGTTACCATGGTAACGTTTTATCATGTGACCAAGACCGGTAACGTTTCCTGATGCGACCTACCCCATGCAAAAGGATAGGGCCATCACAAACAGGTTGCATCACCAAACGTTACCTGGTGTGGTCGCGTCAAGAAACGTTACCTCGGTAACGTTAGTTTTTCCAGTGTAGTTTTCTTTAAATAAAGGCAATATTTTTTTCTAAAATAAAGAAAACATTTCACTCTTGTGTGCTTAAGGAAAAATTACCTTGATTCAAGGGAACGATTTTTACCGCACAAGGGTCCACCGGAATCGAGCCCGAGCTACTTACCGTCACGTCGGAGCGTTGCATGGCGGCGCGGGCGTCCTGTCCGCCGCGCACGGCCTGGTACATGCGCAGGTAGCAGGCGCAGATCACCAGGAAGGCCACGGCCGTGAAGGACAGCAGCGCGCCGAGGTAGGCCCGGTCCCGCGGCAGCACGGAGCGCAGCGGCAGGCAGATGCTGAACGGAGATCATCGAGTTAATCGTGGGGCGCAATATGCAATAAAGCCTCGGTCCGTCCCGTCCGGCTTGCCGAGGTGCATAAGTGCGCGGGGGCGCGGCAAACGGACAGGAGTAGCCTGCTAATCGCCCAGCGCTCAGTGCGGCGCCTTACTCCCTCCGGCCACCACTTCTCAGCGACAGGCAAGCTCACCTCCAGCGGGGACCCCTGGGCCCTGGGGCACCCAAATGCATCCCTCCCACTCTAGCCAGCCCAACCACCTCCGGCCGGCCGGGCGGTGTCCCGCGCGCCGGACATGGGGACGGGCCTGGATTTGCACTCTGTGACGCTGGCGAGAGAGGGGCGCGGCCCAGGTTTGCGGCGCCGGCGCCTGTGCTCGCGTTCACTCTGGACACTCCGCTGGAGCCAGCTGTTCTTGAACGCGCGCGATGTCGCAACACGACCCTGTACAATCGACCGAGCCCAGCGCCATTCGGCGGTAACCTTTACATGAGAAAGGACAGTTTCGACAGTTTTCAACCCAAAAACAGTCATTTTCACTTGGGCCAGGTACAACTTGTAACTTTACAGAAACAAGTTAGCATCCAATTGTTGAGGAGTGCTTCAGAAGAACACATCTTCGGTGGATACACAAAAACTGTCCTTTTCCTTTCCTATTTAAGGGAACTCTGAAAATCCAACTGGTGCTGGAAATGTGCAATAATGATCACACCTATTACAATGTTTTCTTATTTCAAGTCCATTTTGACCTAGGATCAATTTGAATCTTGAGACAAGACGACATTACCTTTCGATTGAGAAAATTATCTTACTTAAAAAAAAAAATCGTCTTGGTGACAAGAAAAAAATAATCTTGGGTCACTCTTGGTACAAATGTACTTAAAACAAGAAATCATTTTTCTGGGTGCAGAAAAAGCATTGGTATGGTTCATGCATAATTCCGGCAGCAGTGACAATAATGCACCAGCTGAGTGCGCCACCATCCCGGCTGAGGTGCAAGAGGAGTTGCGTACCCATCCCAGCAGCTCGGAGTTGGAACTGTCCCGCCGGGCGGGGCAAGGTGGGGCGATCTTCCGGGTGCTCACAAACACGGCGCGACAGGCAGCCACACCGCCGGGCTGGATGACTGCCGGGCAGCGCCACGTGCCGCGGCTCA
>NW_026267148.1:328184-335150 GCF_000697945.3 Frankliniella occidentalis
TTCTAGCACGAAATTATCGTTGCAAAAAATAAAATTAAAAATACATCTTGTCAAAAGGAGCGATTTTCTGGGTTACAATACTTGTGCAACGGGGCGTTCTAGGTTATTGCGCACCGTAACCGCGTATTGCTAGACGGAGAAAATTGAGAAATTTGCTGCGACCCTTCCTCATTTTTGTTGAATCATTTTGAGTTTGTGCAGGAGCAGGGTACGTATTGTGTTATGCTTCTGGACATACTCTGCATATCGTTTCTTAACTCTGGTACGTCTTTCCTCCCTTCCATATCGCAGCATTGGAACATTCTTTTCATCTCGGATTTAAAAGTCTGACATGCGGCTGTAATATTATGAGTGACTTATCTCTGTCTTCCCTGCGGAATAAAACCCGGTGAACCAATGCATGTGAGTTGCATCATGTATTTAACGTGTTTGTTGCACAGTCTAGTTCAACTAGAATTATTGTGTGTTCACTGTCGTAAAACATCTTATTGTAGGCGATACTTCCAATATTTTGTTTCTGTTCTTTGCTACAAAAAAAAATAATCGTTGCCTTCAGGTTAGCAACAACAAACGACACTTCCCTGCCAGTAAGCAAAACTGTTTCATTGCCTAATGTCTCATCGTTTTGCCGGAAACAGCTTCGTGTGTCGTTTTCTAGAAATATGGTCCTCCACCTACGAACGTAGTGGAGCATTACAGTGGGCTGTTGGTAGAGGCGATAGTGGTGTGGTAGGGAGGGAGGACCGCGTCCTCCTTGAGACGAATGGGAATCTGTCAAGAGGGATCGATTAACTCGGCTGTGTAACAGAGCAGGCCTTGCTCGCCCCAGCTGCGCGCCACACCGGAGCGGGCGGAGGGGCGGGGCGCAGGCTGAGCGACGGAGGCGACAAGGCGACAGCGGACAGCGGCACGAACCAACCCTCTGCTCTGCCAGTGACCCATGGAGTTAACTTCGTGACGCTCTCAGCGGGCGCAAGGCTCAAAACGAAATCAGGCAAGGCGGCTTTCTCGAAAGACCGCGGGGCCGGGGGTCGCTACAGAGGAGAAGAAAGGTCGTTATACGCTGTGCGAGTCCTGGGCCGGTGGGGGCTTGACCTGTTGGATGCGAACAGCAAATCTTTGACTTCCGGCCGGGCGAGCAAATTTTATTTACCATAAGAATTGTGGCTAATATTTACGCACCGAGAGCATCGCCCTTTCTTCTAGAGAGAAAAACCTGCCAAAGAAGTAAAACGTGTCCCAAAGTTATATCTATAGGCGTGCATTAATCGCGTGGTAACCCAATCCATATCACCAAAATAATGTGATGTAATATAAAAACGAGAATCATTACCCTGATCTACGCATTGTAGGATCGTCACAAAACAAACAAGTAATCGCATTACATCTTTGTTGATTTTCTCTTGTCACTTGTCACACCTGACGGCATCTGGGCGCCACAGCACGGCAGTGTCAGTTTGCATCCTAAACCATGCAGTCTTAGTCATTACCATCATTCACAGAAATAGAGACAGAAATAACAAAATAGAAAACAACAGCGCATTCTTTAATGTGAACTCTGATCGCGGGCAGCGTTTCTCAATTCTTTCTTCCCTTTGCAATCGAAGCCACGTCGACCAAATAAATAAATAAATAAATAAATAATAAAACCGTTTGCCGGTTATAGAAAGTTAAGACAATAAAGGCCACTCCTCTTTTTGGTAGGGAAGCTCAAAGGAACAGACGAGGAAGCAACTCCATCATGAATAAGAATAAATGAAATAAAAATTCTCTTCAAAAAGTCAATAAATCCCCTGGCAATCACATCAATTGATCTGAGTTGTAGCACTACCACGCTCCCTCTTTCGTCCTCTACATAGAGTGGCACGGGCATCACTCACCGTTCTGCCAGTCAATGGCGTAGTTGAAGTAGGAGCCGACCGACACAGCATCCATGACGGCAAGCATGAGCAGATAGGCACCCATGGCCAGGTCGGCGGCGGCCAGGTGGCACATGAGGAAACGCGGGACGGACAGTCGGCGGCGAGGCGACAGTAGCACCACCAGGACGGCGCCGTTGCCCAGCAGCGCGGCCACGGACACAAGCCATACGGCTAGACGCAACAACCAGTTGCCCATCAGGTCCTCGCAAGGGGAGAAAGCGTCCGGCGCGGGCGAGCAGCTGACGGGCGGCCGCGGACGGGCCAGGTCCCCGCACACAGCCTCCAGCACCCCGGGCAGCAGGGTCACGTTGTCCTGTGGGAGGGAGAGGAGAGGGGGGGGGGGCGAGAGAGAGTGAGTTAACAAGTGAGCAAACGCGCTGTGTAAGAAGTACACTCATTAACCGTAATGCGTTAGTTTTCCGCGAGAATCGACCCCCCCACACCCCACACTTCCAAAGCGAGGAGAAACCGACCGAAGAGATAAGCATGCAATTTTTAAAAACTTCGATTTAGCTACTCGATTTACTTTAGCACATTGCCTTTTGCGATGCCCACACGGACTTACTTGGTGGAAGGTCTCGTCGGCGTCCTGGAGGAGGAGATCCTCCCAGCCTGTGCCCCTGGGGCGTCTGTGCCCTGGCAGCATGACCTGCGACGTGTTCAGCTCAGAGCAGCGTGCCTGCACCTCCCGTAGCTTCTCCTGTTTGGAGCAAAGTGACACGTGCAAGTTGTTAAGCAGCTCTCGTACCCCCGCAGCTTTCCCTGTCAATATTAAGTATAACAACCAGGCAAAGACCCTCAAAAAGGTTAGTCAGAGGTACATAATTATCGCATATGTGAAATAATGAGTCCAAAAGACCAGATGATACCCGCCTAGATCTGTTAAGGTAATCAGACCTGGTTTTTATGTGACATATATCATTGCACCGGTCCAAATTATATACAACTAACTGGTTTCCACAAATAGTAATTCATTTCCGTGTGATAGAGATGGAATGGAATAGAGAATTAAATTGATCAAAATGGAATCAACTAGGGTAAAATGGAATGCACTGGGGACACTTTCTGACCCCATAATGTCTCAAAAAATTGCAGTTTATACCGTCCTGCGCATAAGCTGTTAGACGTCGACTAACGCGCAGGACGCCGTGGGAAAACTCGAGAAGTGTATAATTTTATTTTACAGAATTATACTCCATTTAATACTAATTTAATACTGTATGCCAACCATCCCGTGTGCAAAGGTCTACAAGGTGGGTGCTTTTCACAGTCTTTTTTTCCTAGTCCATTGTATGAGATTCAGGCTGCTGGCGGGCTTGATTGCCACTCGCCAGGACGCCTTGTGGCACCGTGTATTACAAAGCAAAATTTCGTCATAATTACGAAGCATTTATTCGTAGGCTACGAAGCTTTCATTTTCACAAGCAAATGCTTAATAAGTAGATTTGTCTTTAATATTAAGTATCGCATCTGCTTTTTAAAATGACGGCGAAGATCCACCCACCCTGTATGTAACCTCGCTGCTTCCTAATAGCGTCAGCACGTCACGGAGCCTCGGGCGCTCTACTTTTAAGTTCCGCTAACTGCTCAGCTGGTGCATGACGAAGCGGACGGAAGTTGACAAGTCCATCTCTCGCCGTCGGGTCGTCGTTGCCCGGATATAGGATGAGAGGCTGTGCGCCGGGACCAAGGGAGAGAGGGAGGGAGGGCTCTGAAAAACAACTCGCAGATGAATTATTAGAACAAGAGGAGAAAAGTAGCAGTCACAACAGGACTTGATTGCCCCCGCCCCCCGCAAATCCTAAACAAGCTGGCGCCGCTGCCACGCCACACCACTACTCTACCCCCTGCCTAATCAAGCTGCCGAGAGAACAAGGCAAAAGAGTAGTGCACCACAACCTATGCTCGTCATTTTGACTCGTTTACCGTCCATTTTCCTTCAAACCTTATGAGACAAAAAAATAATGAGATTATCCTCGGCATGACTTAATTGCAGAACACCGATTATAGCTACAGACAAGCTCATAAAGCGCACTATCCGCACCCGCACTGAAAAATGCGAATTAGGTTCGTAATGCAAAACGTATCCTCCCAAAGACGAGAGACCCAGAAAAGCCCCCCCCCCCCCCCCCCCCCCGGGGGGGGGGGGGGGGGGGGGGGGGGGGCGACGGTCGGCTGGCGCTGCGTCAGCGTCACGCGCCCCCCGACCCGACCCGGTCTCGTGGCTGAAACCTGAGGCACGATGACAAACAAGTAACCTCCTCGGTAACCCCACTTTGTACTTCCCCCAACACCAACCAACATTTTAAAGAAAGAAACTACATACTATGGTATTAATACCCAGTACCTTGCACTGCACGATAAAGGGGTCAGTTAGGGACTGCAAACCACCATTCTTTTCAGTACCTGCACAGTTACTGGAGAGGTACGTAGCGGCGTTTTTGGCCTTGTTGACAACAGCGGTGAAGAAGAGCTACTTCTATAGGACCTCGGTTTTGTAGGAAAATTTCTCCTTGTGCGGAAACATTTGTCCCACGTTTAGAAACATCTACAACAATTGCTTTTTGGCTATTTATTTTAGATGAAAATGCCAACTTCGAGTAAGTTTTATTTCTCTTTTGACAAAAAACTATTAAGAAATGAGGAAATTCTTTCGAATGTTGTTTGTTTTTGAACAAGAACCAAGAGCAGTAATTAGTTAGTATAGTTTGCGTAGAGAGCGTCGTTAATTTAGAAAATCGTTTCAAAATTTGTATTAATCGTGTCGGTTCTGCAGGCATTGTACAGTACCTGGTAGCTGGCGTACTCCTCAGGCCGATGTGCGGCTGGGTGGCTGAACGCGCAGCAGCAATGGTACGGATATGTGAGGTTTGCCGCCTGCAGGGCCTTGGAGACAAAACAAGAGAGAGTAGGGGAGGATAGGCAGGAGGGAAAAGAGAGAGAGAGGGAGGGAAAAGAGAGAGAGAGAGAGAGAGAGAGAGAGAGAGAGAGAAAGAGCAAAGAGAGGGGGAGAGAGGAGAGGGGGGAAATGTTACGTTTTAAACATAGTATAGCACGGCTGCATCGGTGCACACGTCGGTGCGGGTGGGTTTTACAACTCCCTCTGCCCCTGAGGCACCATAAGCCTCTTTAGGTAGGCAAACCCGACTGACTGCGCCGATGCATGCTCCAAAACCCAGTGCACACTGTAATCCTAGGAAGAATTTTGTGCCTGAGTTTAGCAGAAATCCCAACTGTTAAAACCTTACAAAGAAAAATGCCAAATCCCTCGCACCTGCGAAAAATTTGGAAGCTTCGTAGGTAGCATGGATCTCTCGAGATCCCTGCACAGTAATGCAATTGATCTGCATGCTTGCTTAGTTGATAAAAGGTATTATGTACGATTTGCACAGAAATATGCTGTGAAACGTGCACCAATAACTACGTTTACGCTGTAAAAAATAATCACGGTCGCCCATACGGAAATATGCCGTTTACTTAACCTACGGCGTCTCCGTACCTTGGGTTTCGTACCCTCTTCGCATAAGAGCCCATGTAAAAAAAAAACGTGGGTACGGACGGAGCCAGGGTACGGAAAGGTACGGAAAAAGTCCTGTTAATTTTGATCCGGAAGTCTTCGTCTTGAGTACGGAGTCTGTTACGGCGTTCCGTACCCTCTTCCCCATGCTAGCCCATGTAAAAATCGTTGGTACGGTGACCATATGTACGGCAAATCTCCGAACCGCTTTCGAAAATCACTCCCAAAAGTGAGGTACGGAACGCCGTGACAGGCTCCGTCTCCAAGACTGATTTTTCACTGTGTAGTTTGCATACACCAAGTTTTAAAAAATTGCGGGAAATTTTCCTCTAAAATTACATATTTGAGTATGATCAAGGTAAGTTTTTGCATTATATCATGGCGTAAAAAGGCACGTGTGACAAATGTTATACTCGAAAATGGATGAAAGTTTGTCTTGTGATTTCTTGGGGAAATTGGTCGAAAGTTCTCCCTATTCGTGACAGCTTTTTAACACGTTGAGTGCGGCGGGGGTAGGCAATCCTATGTTATTGTGACCCACGGTGTGGGTCACGCCGCACTGAACGTGTTAAGGCAAGGGAAGCATTTTCTGTGTTAGATTGTTACCTTGAAGTGGAAGGCAGCAGGAAAGACCTTGAGAAGATGAGTGTCCTGGAGTAAAAGGTGCTCCAGGTTCTCCAGCCCACGGGTTGGGAGTCTCGTAATGGCGGTGCGAGACAAGTCCCTGGTAAAAATTATTATGCAAAATAGTTTTTAAAAATCTGCTAAATTAATTAAAACCACAATATATTTCCGATTCTGATGCCGAACTCTCGCCAGACTTCGACACGAGTCCCCCCGACGAGGTCGTGGTCTGCGGAATGGGAGCGAAGGGGCTTTGGTCCTGACGGAACATGAGATTACTTTAAGGCTGTCTGCTGGCTGGGAAAGAGGCGGAGAAAAGTAGGGGGAGGGGAAAGAGAGAGACAGCGCTATAGAGGAAAGGGGGTTGTGGCTAAGATCTGACTGGCTGTGACAGTGTCACAGTGTCACAGTGTCAACACAACCGCCAGGAGGTGTTTTGTTTAGCTGTTGCTACAGTGATCTTTCATGTCGCGTTTCCGTTGGACACTCACAGTCGCCTCAAGCTGTCTATGCCCTGGAAGGCGTCTGGGTGAAGAAAGCGGAGGTTGGCATTACCCTTCAGACTCCTAGAAAAAAAAAGACATCGGTTCAGTGATAAGGGTATAGGCGTAATTGAACGCCAGACCGGTAGAAGCGGCACTTTAATGAATTAGGAATTCAAATTAATGCCTTCGTCTACACTGTAATTTGGGGGTGTCTCAAATGTATACGCCAAAAGGCGAGGGGTGTGGAACTGGACACAATATGTGTACATCGGGAAAAACAATCAGAAACAATCACACACAATCGTAAACACACACAATCGTATACACACACAATCGTAAACACACACAATCGTAAACACACACAATCGTAAACACACACAATCGTAAACACACACAATCGTAAACACACACAATCGTA
>NW_026267148.1:336470-337727 GCF_000697945.3 Frankliniella occidentalis
CGCTGCTTGATAGAGCAGCCCTTCCGCTAGAAACAGTACACAGTCATTTGGATCTTGCTCGTCATAGCAACCTAGTTCTAAGACTAGGGTATCATTACTCCAAAACCCCTCACTTAAAAAGTACAAAACCGCATGGTTTTTGGCCAAATGCGCCTCATATCACAAATTCGGGCATTCTGGGAGAGAATGAAGTATTAAACGTGGCGTCAAAATACGTGGTCTTAAGCTCCCGAGATTCCCTGGAATGCCTGGTTTTAAGTCAGTCGCCCTCCGTGGTCTGATGAAACCGTAACGTATAAGGTACTTACACCATCTCTAGAATCTGGTCTCCGAGCAAATTTAGCGGTGGGATCCGCCTTATGCCTGAGTGTATTATTCGCCTAGAAAAATGATCAAAACACACACTATTACAATTTAATTTTTGTCTATATGTTAACGATCTTAACTCGACAGTAAAAATGGACGGCGTCAACTTTAACACGCACGATTTAGCGGTTTCCGCGGGGTTTCGACTTGTAAAACCACCCTGTTGGAGGGAGCGTCATGTTATACTTACAGAATACGTAAACGTGGCAAGTGGGTCTCGAACACCTCCTTCGGAATGTCGTTGAGACTAGTTAGTCGATACATAGCCCTACGGGTGGAAAGAGAAGAATAATATAAAGAGTAATTAATACTAATGAGTAACACTTTATTCAAAACTATTCAGCACAACGTGCTTGCACCTCTTCGTTACACCGTACCAGTTGCAGGCTGGACTCCGGTCTATTTAAACAAGCTATGCAACCAGATGGATCAATTTCGGAAACACTTAATTTCCACGCAAGAAGAAATATACTTCACGCTGAATCGTGTCGCCATGGGCAGAACCACTCCAATATCATGAGTGCAATCGCACAAACAACTCCTAAATTGAATGAATAGATAGAAATTGAAATGACACACGCAATTATAATGCAGGTGCTCTTTGCCATCGTGCCGAAACACCGAGAGAGGAAGCGAGACAGTAGAAGGGGAAAGGGGGGGGGGCGACCAAAGAGATGCCAGACAGGAAATGAGAGGACTAAGAATGTCTTGGAAAGGACATATTAAAAATGAGCTCGGTTGGCTTTGGGGCGATCCTCTCTGTTCTTCAACTTTGACTGGGAAATAAGACACAGTGACTTCTGAAAAAAACCATCAGGAGTAGGGAAAAAGTCAGTTTTGGCAGTGGTTTACTCCACTCACGGATCAGGAGTAACTGATCCTAAGTCGGAT
>NW_026267148.1:337777-338840 GCF_000697945.3 Frankliniella occidentalis
GGGACTCGAACCCCCGGTTGCCGACATACCAGTCAAGCATCTCGTGCAGTGCCTGAAAATTCAAACCTTTCGGAGTCTAAACCAAGCAGTGATCGAAACTCCAAGTGAGAGGGTGTCATGATGGAACCGGTTCCTCTGCCACTCAAGCTACTAACTACGGTGACTAGTGCGGCGTTGTAGCCGCGCCGGTAGAGAGTCGGCCCCGTGCGCGTGCGGCCCAAGTCAGGGGTTCTAATCTCCAATCCCCCTTTCATTTTTCTGAACCGGACGAACTCTTGGAGTTAAACTCAAACCCATCATTCTTCGTGCATGAACAAACGGTCTGATGGTTAACGCTGTCCCACTGGACCGGGGGTGTCTTATGACTCGGCAATGGGGTCCCAATAGGGTCAAAGGTTCGACCCTCGGCGAAAGCGTGCCAGGGGCGGACTGGCCCGCCCGTGTAGACCGAGAAACACGGGTGGGCCCCCCCTCCTCGGGGGCCCCTTGGGGCCCCCCCGGGGCCCGTAGGGAAACGCACTTATTTCGCTATTAAACATGTACTTGTCCGAGAGGGCTCCAGGTCGCTTTCTTACCAAACTCACTCAAAACAATAGCGACTTTGCTCCCTCCTAACCATGAATATGTCTATTCTCAATATTAGCTGCGGTCTAAGAACAATAATACTTCGTATTTATATCGTAAAATTAGAAGAAAATGGTGTAAAATACACGGGTTTCGTTCTAGCATCCACCTCGCATCGCTCAGAAGTGCAAATTCCCTTTGGGCTTAGACGGACTTACAAGTAGCAATCTAGGAAAGGGGAAAGTTAACTATTCCTTATGGTGTTTCTCGCATTGAATGGCCAAAAATTCAGGCTATATGACTAGAAAAAAATCTCGCTCGCTTCGCTCGCGAGTTATTTCATTTACTGCACCTACTATTGAGGTCCAGCGCGCCATTAAACATTAACCTGAGTCGAACTTACTTGATAGATTTTAAACGGTTTGCATTTCAACCACAACCACTCCAACCGAAGGCACATTGTCTAAATGCCATTTAGCTGACTGTTGCCCCTACGAGG
>NW_026267148.1:346668-347105 GCF_000697945.3 Frankliniella occidentalis
ACCTCAGCCTGCGAACCTCTGGATAGGCAGCCGGGCGTACCGGTGTGCTCGACGGGACAGTCTACCCACCCCCGGCTTCTTCAGCCTTCGAATCCTTGGGTAGGCAGCCGGCCGCACTGGTGTGCTCGACGGGACAGTTACCCACCCCTGTTTTAGTGGTGGTGTTGGTGGCCCTCGTTATCTACCTATAACACCCCCGGCTTCTTCAGCCTGCATACCCTTGGGTAGGCAGCCGGCCGTACTGGTGTGCTCGACGGGACAGAATACCCACCCCCGGCTACTTCAGCCTGCGAACCTGTAGGCAGCCGGCCGTCTTGGCGTGCACGGCGGCACGGCGGGACACTGCCATTTACTTCATTCACAGCACTGCGAGCTACACACGAGGACGTCACGTTCCGCGCCCCGCCCCGCCACGCCCCGCCACGCCCTGACCCTGG
>NW_026267148.1:347950-350656 GCF_000697945.3 Frankliniella occidentalis
TGTATTAGCTGATATGTGTATTTTGAAATCCGCAAGCTACTAGGCGAGGGTTGAGGCAACAATCAAATCGCAGTGAGAACTATGAAATACGGTTCTGATAGGGGCATGATTGTTAATTTTGTAACCATATTATGGTTGTCCCTAAAGTGTCACCGTGCGATGGTTGCCAGAGCTTTCAGCCGAGCCGAGCGTCCTGCGATCCCTAATTGTCGTCCCTGCCCCGGCCGCAGGCTGCGCCGCCAGCGCGGTGAGCGTGCAGCGGGTGCCGTGCTCGCTCACCACCACCGCGATCTTCCGCCGCCTCGCCAAGGTGGGTGTGCTGCGCGGCGAGGACCTCATCACGCCGTGCGCCGAGACCCAGGTGGGCGACATCGTCATCAACGACCGCCTGCGGGGGGTGAGTACGAGCGAGCAGTGCCGAGGCCCCTCTCCTCAAGCGCCCGGGGCAGGGCAGACTTCCCCGTTCGTCGCTAAACAGTCGCAGCTACAACCGACACGGCCATAAATAAGGCAGCTTCGTCCGACCGTATACTCGCCGATACTCGCTCACTTTCTATTTCCTTTCGGTGAAGGCTTGCCTAGCCGTTACTACTAGCCTTCCTTTTGCAGATCCTGGTGGACGAGGAGGACGAGGACTGGGACGTGTTCAGTCACGGCGAGAGGTCGGAGTTCCTCTTTCAGCTGCTCCGCCTGCTGGTCGTGGGAGGCAAGTGGTGCCAGTACGAGGACACGATCACGCCCTACATCGAGGCAGCGAGGAAAATATACAAGGACCTGGTGAGGTAAGTGCCGTGTGTGTGTCTTGCTGTGGGCAGTGGGTTTCGTTCTGACCAGTCTGCATGTTCTCAGCGTCGAGAAGGACCCCGACGGCGTCTTGGCCGTGAGATCCGTGGTGCTGAAGGTCATTGCCCGGGATGCTGACGGCTCGCCCATCTTACCCCTGGACCCTGCGCATCTCCAGGACGTGGTGTTCCTCTGCATCGACCCCGTGCGGCGGCTGGTTAACGTACTTTCACACCACTACGGAGAGGCTTTCGTGGAGTAAAAATCATCAATAAACGTGAAAGTTTTCTTCTGCTCGGGCTGCTATGCTAGTCCCTCTTATGTACTGTACCGTATGAACAACGTCTTGCTGGTGGGGTTTCTTCACGCCTTAGTTAGGAAAGAGTTAGGCAACCCACCCACACGACGCGTGCATGCCGACGTACAATTTTAACAGCAAAACAGAACGGGGCCACGGACCACCCCACATAAACAGGCATGAAGTGCTAGAAAAACTGGCGATTGCGATGGTCGTCGGTGGAAGTGACGGTGCTGATGCTGGTTGTGATGGACCGAAAGTGAAAATCTATGGAGCAGCCATAAAAACCATTGATAATGATACGCTCGTGAAAATGTACAGGCGTTTTGTCTAATGGCAGGATATTTCAAAGGTGCAGGGGGTCATTGGTGTGACCATGAGGTGAAGATGTGAAGTGAGTTAGTGAATACAAAAATAAGTTTCTCCAAAATATATTTGTTGTATCAATACAATTTGTCAGGTTCAGCTAAAGCTTTCATTCTTGAGAAAAGCAATGTGCAAAGTTTTAGTGCTTAGAATTTAAAGAGGAACAGATCGCTAATAATGGTGTGTATAAAAAAAGACAAACATTGATTTGAAAATACACCTTTTAATAGCAAATAATTAAAATTTGACAGCAAAATTTGAACACAAAGGCACAATTTTCAAGAACTGATCAGGAAAATTATTCTTGATTGGCAGTTGATGTTAACATGTTAATATAAGATTTATGTATGTGACTGAAGAGAAAAGAAACAATCCAATTTATTTTAAGGCTGTAACTTGTCTCCCCATAAATTTTGACACACGTATGTTTAGTTTATTGTACATTAAGAAAATGAGAATTCGATACATATTCACAAAACCATACTTCCAGGACTAGTGAAGTTAACTTTTTGAAATTCAAAGCATCAATACCCAATATTCTTGACCAACAAATGGACAAGGCAACATGACATCTCAAAAGAAAGTGAAAATAAGCCACAAGTAGTAAAACCGTATTGGAGTCTACTTCAGCATCAATATGGCACATAATAAAGCTGACACTGTTTTAAAAACAATTTTGGTATTCCTTTGATTGAGACAAAGAACAACTTTACCTAATTACAGTACCATTCAAGCTGTTTGAAAAAAGGAAAAAAAGAGAAAAAAAAACTAATTTTTAAAACAGTTTTCAAATAATTGTTAACTTTTAAACTAAACTCTGAACACTAAATCCATCACAGATAAATAACAGTAATCAATTTAAACGACCAATCACTAATAAAAGCAGTCCAATAACTTAACAAAACAATATCAACAAAGTGCTCATACATCATACACAAACTGATACTATTAAGAAAGAAAATCTAAGTTATTTACATACATTTACATACATACATATACATACAATCTTCCCAACTTCAATGACCAACAAAGGAATGTACACCAGTTGATGGTGAGGTACAGGCTGTTGTAGAAAACTCTGCAATTATAGATTGTATATTTGTTGTGACTAGTAATGCTAACATAAAAATAGCTTTACACAAGCAGCACATCAAATTGGGATACTAAAAAACATTTTTGTGCTTGCACACACAGCTCATTCTAGGCTGCATAAAAATGTTTGTAGTACAGTTTCTTAAAATAGCTCAAATTTACTTCAA
>NW_026267148.1:350706-352465 GCF_000697945.3 Frankliniella occidentalis
GGGCGTGCTATAGGTCAATGAGGGCGGCAATGAGGACGCCAATGAGATAGGCGAAGGAAAACAAACGGACCGGGGGCGATCAATCATGAACTGCGCGCAGAATGCCTCCTGTGGCAAACAGAGGGGCTGCGGCGACGACGAGCCTGGCGTGGCGCGGCGTTGCGTTGCGTGGCGCGGCGTGGCTCGGCGTGGCGCGTTGGGGTGGCTCAAGGTGAGACAAGGCGCCGCCTTTGACACGCGCCATCGGTTTTGGTAATTACCTTTTCCAGGCCGTAATGACTAACCACCCAAACTCGTTCGTGGCCGTTCTATGGCTCCACTTCAATCCCCCGCCCCCCGCCTCGTGCAACCCTCCACCGCAGCACCGAATCCCCGCCTGTCCCCATTACGTCTCTAACGAGTGCGTCTTGCAACAGGCTGGCGGAGGGGCTCAACGGCTCAGCCGGGTCTGGTCAAGCTACCCCCCCCCCCCTTTCCCCTAGCTCAATCAGCAGGCCTCGGCAGACTGGTCGAGCAGTGCCAAAGATCACGGCGTGTCCTCTCGCACATCCGCGGTGCGGAGAGGCTTCGGATCCTGGGGATGGACATCCTGCACAAATGACCCCCCACCCGCCCGCACGTCTCTTGCGCGACGGTCTGGCAGCAGCGCTAACATGGCATGGGCCATTAAGAAGCAATTACGCTTCTCTTGCGGAAAAAATAAAACACGGGATCACAGAGAAGCAACGCCACGCAGAGACGACAATTTCATCTGGGTCGGAGTGGCAGAGTGGTCACAGAGTCCCGGAACAGCAAGCAGCTCTTCGTCGTGTCGGTGAAACACGGGAGAAAGGGAGGGAGGGAGGAGGCAAGGACGCTGGAGCGGGGAATAAGAATGAGGACCTTGAAAGAAATGTCTCACTCTCGACTGTCATTGTACTCCAGACAAAAAAAAGAGGTTTGCGCACTGCAGCGAGGGTGGCGAGAAACGATATTTCACTTTCACCGCCAGCCCAGACCACGGAACTCAAATCATTGGCCGGGGCCGTTTCACTTTTCCAATCAGCGGCGGTCTGCGGCGGTGCTCTTCTCCTTGTCGATGGTTTGGCGCTTCGTCGCGCGGAGTAGAAAGCGATGGGAGAACCGAAACGGGGCAGAGGGGAGAGGAAGGGAGGGGAAGGCCCAGGACCGCAGTCCGCCCCTCACCGCCAAAACTGTTCCTCGCACAATGTAGCCTCGACGAGGGTTGGAGGTAAGGTCACAGTGGTGCCTGCGGTCGCAGAGAGAAGATATGACCTCCATTTCCTCCCTTTCTCTTTCAAATTAGAGTACGCCCCAGTCAAAACGCGTTTCTATTTCGTATCTTTCCTCTAGATCATATTGAAGAAGAAACGGAGGGTATAGGCGTTGTTTAACGAAGAACCGAAAAGGAGAATTAATGTCTCCATTGAATTGAGAAGACAGGATGGTCCACAGGCCCCTTTCTTTATTTTCCTTATACTGTACTGCATGCAGGCGTGCGAAGAGAGCATATACTGGGTGTTGCATAAAAGACACAAGGGCGGGCGGGTTTGCCTACCCGCTCTGCCCGTAAGGCGCAATATAGCCCCTTGGGTAGGCAAACCCGCTCGCACCTGTGTCTTTTATGCAACACCCGGTACTCACATGGGGCCATAAAGCGCCGTTGGTGAGCGACGGTAGGCATGCCCGCCCGCACGCCTGCATGCGCTTGCAGTACAGTATAAGCAAAAGAAGAGGTCTGTGGGCCACTCTTTGTATA
>NW_026267148.1:352515-359600 GCF_000697945.3 Frankliniella occidentalis
ATTGACATTTTTGAAACACAATACTACGATTAATTTAAATTAAAATCTGATCTGAAATAGGTTCAGTCGCTATACAAACTAGTTTTAAGTTATATTTCCAATTAGTCTGACTCAAAAGTTATCTGTGCATGAATATTAAACAGGGCAAAGACCGTACGTCTCGCGTAGCAGAGACTTCGCGGATATCTCACGACAAAGTGTTCCGCTATGACGCGCCTAGCGCACATTTACCTTGGCCTGCAGCGCTGACACCCAAGTCGGGCAAAACGCAAAATCAGTCTTCGGTTCCAAATAGTCATTCAAGGACATTAGATTTGAGCAACATTCCACGTATGGTAAAGGCGACGTGATCAAGTAAATCTCTAAAATAATCGGTCGTCTTTAGCAAATTTGATTTTATTGTAGTTGAAAAAGAAAGATGTAGTTTGCTTTTTAATCTGAAGAGGAATGCACCGTTTTAGAGGGGTGGTTGCTATTTCATTTTTCGCATTGGGCCCTCCTTTAAGCATTATGGTTTTGCCGCTTTGTCACCTCCTAAACATCCAACGCCTTACCGGTTAGAAAAAAAAACGGATGAAATTTCCTGACAAACGCTCTGATAAAAAACAAAGATCGGAATTAATCTTGAGGTGTAAATGCCTCTCATGCCACAGAGGCACTAAAAGGTTCGCGCCCTGGAAAAGGCACTAAAATGCCCTAAAGGTCGAAGGTCAAAATTTAGCACCTTTAAAAAGGAACCTAGTCCTACTTTTATTTTTCCATTGAAGACAGCCAGGCAGTGCTCATCGTCGTAGGGATGTTAAATAGAGTTAAATGATGTCAAAATTCAATCAGGAGGAATTGAACATTGAAATGAGACAGCACTCGGAAACATACGGCGTATCGACGATGAGAAAAATACATATGCAAGTCTGTCAAAAATAGATCGCGTTCGTCTACGAATCGCTTTCCTGCAAAAGTGTGAATCTTCTCAAACATTTCAGACATTCCTACACTTTTGGTCCTAAACTTTTGAGAACATTTCTAGGTCCCGTCAACTCTTAACACTCAACACTTTACCCCACATTGTTCGTTACGATGTGGTAGCGTAGCCTGGCCGAGAGAGCCTCGAGGGAAGAATAACTTTGGCGGTCTAGCCGCCGCACCCACAACTCCACCCGCTGCACAGCCTCCGCGCTGCTATCGGAGCTCAACTGGCAGACGCCACTCTCGCCACTCTCATTGGAACCGACGAATAACACTACGGCACCAAAGGCCTAAGGTAAGAGTAAACAGATTTCCATGTCGATTTGAGTAAATTTTTTTTAGCAAGTTTTTAATTTATGGAAACACAAGAAAGGGGACGGGAATGTTCTCTATTTACGCAGTCCCCACTGGCTTAGATACGTCTTAAAGTTGCGGGAGTGCGTGGGCGCTTTCATTCTAGCCGGGGATTGGCGTAAATATATCACCACTGTTGTCTCGTTCTCTTTAAGGAAGGAAGTGGCGTACTCACAGGGATCTAAGCTGGCTCATATCCTGAAGGATGCCGTTTTCCACGTGGGTGAGGTTCTTTAGGTCCTCCAGCGTCCTGGAATAAGAAGCAAAGTCATAAATGTGTGAAGCTTAGGAGCTGGGTGTAAGGAAAGGGGGGGGGGCAGAGGGGCGCTCGCGACACAGCATTTAACTAAACATGAAGGGAGAGGAAGTTTGCGGCCGACGATGGATGAGGCCATGCGTTTCCTATCGCTGCTCAGTCCAAGGCAGTCATCAAAGGCGAGCTCCGCACGCACACTCAACGCCCATCCCGACGAGCCTCGGCGAACCACCCACCCGTTCCGGTGAGGCCCACAACTCAGAACACCACTTTGAGAAAGGGCTAGCTTGGACCACAGACCACAGGCGCGCTGAGAGCACGGCAACTAGCTCAATAAGTTAGCAGTCGGGAACTGGAAGGACAGTGACCATCCATCACTTTTAATGGATATATATGTGCTTTGTTTTTGTGAAATTAGCCACATAAATATGAACTCGGCATCTTTTGAAAAGGAAAAGGAACATCTTTTCTTAACAAAAGGGTTTGACATATGCACACTTAAAAGTGCGGTGCCAGAACGTCACTCAGAAAGGAGTGCGTGGCCATTGTGTCAGGCGTTGGAAAGTGTGTCTTTTATTGACATGTGTGTGGCTTATTAGTGTACTGTGTCTTGTCCAGAACAAAAGAGTGCGTGAACTGGACCTCGCACACTCTGTTCCAATACGCTCCACGAATCATGCTCGCTATCGCCGGGATCGCACTGATAAACTAAGTGTTCAACTGCTCAACACTTGTAAGTGTGCAACTGCAAGTTGATTACTTGCAAGTGGCAAACTCCGTAGTCGTACACTTGCAAGTGTTATACTCGGTTGAACACTTCCTTAGATTGGACGCTTACTGTGTAGAAAGTGCTCAACCGAGGAGCTGCACACTTGCAAGTATTCAACTTGCAGTTGCACACTTGCAAGTATTTAACTTGCAGTTGCACACTTAGAAGTGTTGAACAGTTGAACACTTAGTTTATCAGTGCGGATCGGATTTTTTACAGGGGTCCTCTCTCTAAGGGGAAAGCTTAAATGGCATAGTTGAAGCTTAAGTTAGATATGCACATAAATGTTTCATGATGAAAACCTGATTTATTGCCATTTATACAGCAAGCACGCTTTTTGAGAGTGCGAATGGATGTTGGTCACAGTATGCGGATAGACCCATGAATGAATGAGAGCACATGTATGTTTGTGTGTGAGAGGGTCCGCGCACGCGATGTTGCTATATCCCGCTACGATATTCCTCTCGCGGTGCCGCGACGCGACGCGCCTTCAGGTTCTACAATTCTGCAGATTCTGACCGTGCCAGGGGAGGGAGGGGGTTCGTGTCCAACAAGACCGCACCAAGTTATGCGGTGGGGGTGGCTGGCTGACACATATTGCAGGCGAGCGGAGCTCGCAGGGCGGTGTCACAGCGTGAGGAAGCCAGGGGCGCTGAGCCCATTTAGGTGTCGGACGCTCGGTGCAAAGCAAACGCCGGCGTGGCTTTCCAATCCAAACGAGGCAGGGTGGGGGCCCGATGAGTAGCGCAGCAGCATGGCACACTGCACTCTTAAAAAAATTGGCGTGCTTTCCCAAATATTCACTCTCAACCACTACTAGGATTCACCAGAGGACCCCGTTTTCTAGTTATAATGTCGAAAAACACGGAAAAAAAGAATCGCCCTGCCAGCTAATACATTCGCTACTAGGACGGATATAACCAAATAAGTTTCTATAGGATAACTATATGTTTCTATAGGATAACTATATGCGCTATTCCAACCGATTCTTTACTGTAGCAGTCGAATATTGACTCTGGGAGATAATATGCAGTTGGTGGGAACATTGGCTCCCTGAGTCAATATTTGACTACTGCAATCAATAATCGGTTGTGATAGCGCATATAGTCATTCCTGAAACTTATTAGGTTATCTGTCCAAACACCAACGAATGTATTAGCTGGAAGAGTGAATCTTTTTTTCCTTCCTTTTTCGTGAACAGCTGTTGAAGGCAGAGAGTTGTAAGTCGTCCACGTTGATAGCTTCCTGCTAGAAAAGCTTGGCCGAGCGACCGTTTCAGAAAAAAGGATTGGCCGGCGGGAGGCTAATGTGGTTCGAAGCTACGTTTACAGTGTTTACAGTGTTTACAGTGTACAATGTAAGGAGTCCTTGGGGAAATCCCAACAGACTTTGGCAATAATTTCACGACTGTTTTTCCCTGAATTTTTAAATAAGTTTGCAAAATGCTTTTAAAGAACAGGTGGAAACTCCCTCTTATGTATAGCTTTCGAACCATTTTCAAGCATTTGCATACTGCGAGCCATGTTTTGTAAGATATACAGCAAACAGATCGTAACTTCGTAACTGACATTAAGAAATTTATTATGGGATTTCATAACGCTACGGTACAATTAGGAAATTTTGAAAGGATATTCATAACCTTGATTGTAAAATTAAGAAAACTTCTAAGATATCATAAGCTGTTATTACTTTTAAGAACAATAGAAAATGTTATTAAATTTAAAAGCTATTTTTATGAAATTTCAAACATAATAATCTATTACAGGTTTGTATCATCTTTATATAGGCTTGCGAAGAGGACTCGCAGACTCTTAGAAGTGTATGAAAAGGACGAGGACGACAACAAGAAGGCCGGGGGGATGGAGGGGAGAAAAGCAAAGGGAGGGGAGGAAAGGAAAGGGAGGGGAGGGGGTGCACAAAAGGCAAAATACGCCCTCGGAAATACTCACAACTCCTGTAGGTCGCGGCGACAGCAGTTGAGATCTGATGATTTTAGAATCTGCATCCCTGCCGACTGGACTAACCTAGGCACACACAAACCGACAACTGTTATGAGAAGTGCAAAGCAAATGAGCATCGTGTGGTACAGTAGAAGCAAAATGGAGGAAGGGGTCTGTGGACCAACCTGTATAAGAAGTATCAAAGACTTTGAGTGTTTACATGTAGACTGGATCGGACGAGACCCACATGAACAACAAGAAACGGTAAAGTATTTATTAGATGTACAATATTACTGTTTGTCTTTTCGGAAAGGCTGGTTTAACGGCACCGTGCTTTTAACATTATTGAGTCGTCCCCGCAGCCCTATCAGAGACGTATCGGACGACCCCAGGAGTCAACTAGTCAGACGCGGCTGTTTACTCTCGAGAGGGCCGGACCTTTCCTTCGCATCGAATCTCACGTTGTTTTCTCGACTGGGTCTCGACCCCCAGGCGAGTAAAAGAGAATGCACGAACGCAAAATATTTACGAACCGTTTTTTTAAAAGCTACCTGTAGCTGCCGTCGCCTCGCATGTCAATACATACATACACCCAGAAGACCGTTTAGTCCAGAGGACCAATTTGAAAACCAACGAAATTTTAGCTCTGGAGACCAAAATTTATCCGTGGCGATGAAATAATTTGGTCTAGCTGACTTAATTTGATTGCTGCGACTATATTTAGTTAAAAATGGGGTCACTAAAGTTTAGTCGGTTTTAGGAACTAAATTTTGTTTCTTACAACCCTGATTTAATTGTATCAACTAAATGGTTCTCGGTGTATGGGGCACGAAAAACACGAAAAAAATTGCTAAAACAGCCACCCCATTCACTAATTTGGCTTTAGATTACAATGTTACCTCGCTCAGCTATAATTCCAAGCTCAGGCAGCTAACATATAAGCATAAGCTCTCTTCACAGACAGCTCCTTTTTTTCTAGACAACAGTAAACATATAACGTATTTTCCAGTGTGCATGTGTGAAGGCCTCCGAGCAATCCCTAAGGCCCTCGCACATTGCCGATAGGACCGCCACCGCCTGTGTCCCCATTGAATCTGATTGAACAAACATCGCCCAGCGGAGCGCCAAGCCGTTGCCGCACCACCCGGCGACTTCTCGCTAACTCACTTTCTTTGGCTTTGTGTACGTGTGTGAATTCTCTCCTGGTAAACAATAAACAGCAATCTTTTTCATTCTGTTCCCGCGTCCCGCCGCGCCGCCGCCGCACCACACTACTACAAGACCAAGCGGCGCGCCACCACCCCACGGGCACGTGTTAAGGAACCAACAACATGTAACGAGGCCCGCGCCCCGGGCAGCGCCAGCCTTCAAATGCTCCGCATTTGTTGTTTTCGATATCGCAGATGTATCAGATTATAGCGAGGAGGCAAAGGTGCGGAGCCATGAATGGGGCGCGGCTGGGCCACGGCGCGCGCGCTGCGTGGGGGTCTAAAGATCAAAGAGCCCATCTCCCCGCCATGCCCCTCACCGCCTCACCCCACCCCGCCCGCGATCCCCACCCCACAAATTCGGCACGCTTCTTTTCTCAAGCCCCTTTGGAATCATTTCACTATCAAAATCGACTAGGATAAAAAGGAGAATTAAGGTAAGAAGGCACAGCCAGAAAATCGTTTCCTTGAAAATCACAAGGAAATTTTGCTCTTGTTCCAAAGAAATTGCTTTGGTTTAACGAGAAAAATGCCATGAGTTAATTTTTCTTCAAATGAAGGCAAATTTTTACTTAAAGAAAGGGAAAAAATAATTGCGCAAAATAAATACACTTTAATGTGTATCACATCTCGTACACTCATTGCGACTGGCCTCCTGATCACGGACAACGACCAACGACCGTCTCGACATCACCGGTGCGACCAACACGAGACGAGGAATAAATAAACGGGCTAGTAGTAGTCCGTGAGCGTGAGCGGCCCCGCAGCCCCCCACTTAAAACTTTTGAGTCATACGAACAGAATTCTCACTCTGGAGGAGTAAGATTTCCCCGACCTCGCCCAATTGCTGTAAGGAACCTTACTCTCATTGGGTGAGGACCGCAAATTATGACTCAAATTGAGTGAGAGTCAGATATCTCGCTCTAAGGAGAGAAAGATTTTTTTGTGTCACTGATCTCACTCTCCTGAGAGTAAGATATCTGACTCTTGCATTTTCAGTGGCATGCCACCTCGGCCCCCGCCCCCAAAGCTCACCGCGTCGTGCGCGCTCCAGGCTGCTACGCTGATCCGGGCACCACTCTGCGTCGCACTGTGCACATTGGACCCCCTCCCCCCACTCCTCCATCCAGCCATTGCTACTAAAAGCCGTTTTCAGTTGCCGATCATTGGAATAACGAGAGACGACGGGCGAGCCGGCCGCTGTCTGCCGATAGCCCCGGGCGGCCCGGGGTGACCGATAGGGGCGGCTGGCTGGTCGTACCCTGCCACTGTAGCCGCGACCGGGACGGACGATCACTACAGGCGGGACTTAAAGACCCCCAGCCCCTCTCTCTTGGGCCCACCGCCGGGGCAAGCTGTTTGCGTAGAGAATATCTTCTCTTTAAAACAAGGTCAAGGGCCCTTGAATCGAGGCCTCTTTTTTCACTGTTAAATTCCTACAAAGCAATTTGCAAATTGGGAAGGATTTTGATCCTTTTGAAATGGAGACCAGTGCTACTTGAGCACGGGGGCTACACTGTTCAAAATATTTTGTGATTTCCCAACAATTTCACAATATGAAGCAGATGTGAAATAACGAAATCACAACACTT
>NW_026267148.1:362269-367225 GCF_000697945.3 Frankliniella occidentalis
ATTTGAGATATCAGAGACGGCAGAGTACAAAAAATCAGCGTGCTTACTTACAGTGATCGGATGGGCCTGTCGCTGAGCGCCGGCGGGATGGACAGCAGCTGGAGGCCAGAGCAGCTGCAGTTGAGGGAGGCCCCATCCGCCCAGGAGGGGGTCTTTTCTCCGTCGCAGCCGCAGCCGTGCCGCTGACGGGGGTCCAGTGCGTGCATGGGCTCAATGAGGTTGGCAGCCGGCTCCCCCGCCGCTTCCGGCACTGACTCCCCGACCGCCCCCCGCGGCTCCTGCGGAAGGCAGGGCGCGGCGGCCAGCAGTACGGCAGCCAACACGGCCACCGCCCCCCTAGAACAGGTCACAGGATAGCATTGAGCAATGACCAAAAAGTACTGGCTCTCTCTCTACGACATACCCAAATAAAAAGTGAATAATTCTCTTGATTCAATGCAATACAATACATGTCTAACCTAGTACTCTCTAAGAGAATGCTGAAACATTGGGCTAAAAGTTGACATTCAAAGTGGACATAAAATTTCTTTTAAAAGTTGCCAAATCTAGGCAAGCAAAGAGGCCGACCGCTATGATAAACTTTTGTGTGCTCGAAAACTTTGTGCTGAAAAGACTGCACAATTCTGAACAAACAAAAACTTCGATTGCTAAAATCCGTCCAAATAAAGGATATAAATCTAGTAGATATTAGGAGCCAGCGAGATGATCCCCCCCCCTCTATCCCCCCAAAAATCCCTTTCCCATTTCCCTCCATACCGCCGCCGGCCCGGCAGCGGCCGGACATTCTGCGGGACTTGTTTCCCGTTGGGAGGACCCCAGCCCCGCTTCGGCTTTTAGAGCGGACTGTCCCGAGGCAGCCTCTGGAGGGGCCTCGACAGACCACTGGCTGCCTAGGCAATTAAGGGTGCCGGGCTAGCCGCTGCGAGATAGCAGCCAAACCGAGCCAAACCACTGGTAGGATGCGGGGGAATTGGGTAGGGGAGGGCTGTGACAAGGAAGCTGACGTGAGGAGACCGGAGGAGACGAACACACGACCACGGACCGAATGCGCCATAAGTGTTGAACAGTTTCAGGCACAACAAACACTAGAGGATTCGAGGGAGTGACCATGGGAGCTGGGAGTACCGGGGAGAAGGCGTGGATGAAGTGGGGGCGCGCCGAAGTTGCAGCCCGGGAGTGGTCTGTGATAGAATTCAAGCCGATCCGGTATGTAAAGCGCCGTGGAATTAATGTATATCTCAGATTGCGTGTCAGTCGGATGGACCGGGTGCGCCTGAGTGGGGCGGGAAGGAGGAGCGGCGAAAATCAGGAGCATGGAGCATGCTCCCGCAGGAGAGTGCATATCCCATTACGCTGAAGTGGAGGTAAATTTAGAACCGTGGAGTGAAGTAAATTTAGAACCGTGGAGTGAAGTAAATTTGTAAACAAACATCGCAACGTTCTCCTAATTTGAAGCACCTAGCGGATTTAAAACTCTTTTGACTGGTCAAAATAAAATGAATGACAAACACCTTCACCTAGTTTTTAAAAAAAAGAGAGAGAGAGAGGGAGGGAGAGACCAAGAAAGGGCGCGATTTAGTGCACATCAATAGCTGTGCGACGAATTGCACCTTTCTATTGGGACAGCGTGTGTCTAGCATGGCACATATTTTCCGAAAGATATGTCACAAATTTAAGCAATTGATACATGAAATCGCACCTTTTCTTACAGTTAGGGAGGGAAATTGCGTTGCGTGAAATTGTTTCCTTCTAAGGTCACTAAAGCTGCTAAAAATGTTTTTGTAATACGCATATAACTGCAGCTCACTATAAACTGTGACGAGTTCCCACAGTAGACAACCCCCCCCCTCCCCTCCCTCCCTCTTCCCGCACTGCACCACACAGCAGTGCAACTATTTTGCGTGCCATTCCGAAATCCAGAGGGCGTGTTTGGTGGCCACCTTTGATGCGGTCTCTGAAGCGGCGGTGGTCCAGGCAGGGCCCCCCGCGGCCACTGACGGCCCAGGCCTCGGCCCCTAGCCCTGCCCTGCCCACGCCCAGGAGAAGTCGGCCCCTTGGCGTCCCTGAGTGCTGGACCCGTCAGCCTGCCGTGTGTTGCTGTTGCTTGTTGGTTCTCTTCCCTCTCTCCTCTTTCGTCACCCTCTCCTCTCACGGTATGGAATCACGTTCAAAGAAAAGCCGCTGTCAGGCCACAACGTCAATAGCACCGCCTTTTCCCCTTCACTGTGAGAGATACTCGCAAACTTACAGGAAAATTTCCCGTTGAAAAATTACAATATTGGAAACTGTAAGATTTTACGTACTGTGTAACGACTTTGAGTTCATAGACTAAAACAAGAAAGGGCTGTCGTAAATTTGAAACATATTTAGTAAAACAGAAAAACAAAATACGTTGTAAATTTGCGAAAAACAAATCACAGTGCTTTCCCGGATTGTGAGACACACATTTTCCTCTTCCACGGTTTTTAGTCTTTCCCACATGTTTTTAATAAAATGTGTTAAGACCATATGAGGTGGCTCAGCGTCGCTGTACACCTCATATGGTCTAAACACATTTTATTTTTATTTATTTTCAGCGTCGCTGTAAGCTGCTAGCCTCTAGGTAATGTAATGGACGCAGGTGGCAGGCTGATCTGCCCCAGGCGCAGGGAAAACAAGAACGCTGCGACAGAATGAACCAGCACCTCACACCTCACACTTTCACTGAGCTATGCAGTCCATCAGCCGCAATGCACCCAAATAAAAACTGAAAGTAAACGTTTAGCTCTAGAACAATTTGTGATGTAGCGCCTAGATATTTCAGGAAAATGTGCTACAATAGTGGCGCACCTGGAAGAAAACTGGAAAACAAAAGCGACATGGGAGAAAACATCGTGAAACCGCAAACCACCTGCCACCATGGCACAAAGAAGAAAAACGTTTTCGTCACAGGATTACGAAAGGCTACGTTATTGCTCGGCCAATGACACCATGACAGTCGATGACAGCTCAGGCCCTGCTCTACCCGCCCACCTTTATGCCCTTGACGGGGTACACAAGCTCACGAGCGCGCTCAGCGTCCTCATTCGGTTAAGGCCATCTGCACTGAGAGAAATGGTTCGTTGCAGCCATCAAAATGTTGATACCCACGACCGAACTTTGTTCGGTCAGTCCGGCTTAGTCACAGGCATCAAAATTTTAGTTGCTGTAACCAAAATGTCGTTTGCTGTAACCAAAAGTTTAGTTGCTGTGTCTAAAATTTTGATGGCCAAGACTAATCCGGACTGGTTGAACAATTTTTGATGGCTGCAACGAAACATTTCTCTCAGTGTGGGCGATCATATCGTCATCTTCTCTAAAGGACACGCCGCCCCTGTTTGGTTGGTCGGTCCTCTCGCTGCGTGGGCGACGGCGATACTGCCATTTATCGCAGAGCAGCATAATGAAAGCAACTGCGAGCATCAGGAGCGACGCCGCTCCCACGCGGTCGCAGGGAATAGGAAGGGGAGGTGCCTGAATATTCCATGAATGTATCAAGGATTGGCGAGCCGGCAGGTGGTGCACACGGAGAGAAAAGTTCGCGACTGACACCCAAAAGTTTCGGTGTGAGTCCCGAACAAAAAGTACTATCCAAACGTTTGGGTGCTGCTCCCAAATAGTTCTGACGATGGTGTTTGGCGAAACTGCCCAAACCTAATAGGTATCATGGCCGAATTTTTTCAACGTCATGTCTAATCTTTATTTAGCTACTCGATCAGAAAATATTTTGTTGTCTTAGACAATGTAACTTTTCTCTCCCCACCCAGACATCCAGTCACTGTGACTAATCCTTATTAGTAGGCGACAAAAAAAATTTTATTCTAGAATGGGAGTGATCATGTACACGATCTAAACTGTCAACAAAATTGGCTAGGTTTGTACGCGGTTTGGTTTATTTTGTCCATGTATTTATAGTCGTCTGGTAAAACAGAATTGTTCTTGAAACAACCTTTGCAAAACTAATCCAGTTCTTTGTGAGGTACTTTTAAGAAATAACATTTTCACAAGTTCATTGATAATAATACTTTTATTAGAGGCCTTACATCACATACAAACATGTAAAACCACAAATTCCAGAAACATTAAGTGATGAGGCGATCCTAACCTCGGAAAGATCGTCGATGTCGTACTCTGTAACAGAAAAATGTATGAGTGGCAAATAGGGTTATTATCTAATCAATGTTGGGCGAGGTCGATCGGCGCAAGTAACAATAAGTCGAATAACGAGAACAGTTTGCAGACATTCGATAATGTCAGAAAACCGGCGGGTATGCCGAGGGCTCTCTTAGCCTAGAGGGTGCCATTTTTAGGTTAGGAGTAATCTTGGCATACAACACCTTTTTATCTACATCGAGTACGGAAGTATGATGAGTAAGATGATCACATTATACTTACTTGTAACATCAGCTGAGAAATCTTCACAGCCGCGGAACTTTAATTATTTTCGATAAACGAATTCGTCACCGGTGTTTCCGTCCCGCGTCTCGCCCCTCTCGTCCGACACGTCGTCGGTGTAACGGCAGCGGTAGCGCAGCGCGACGAAACTGGACAAGCCATCTTCGGGTTCGGGTCGGCTCAGCGCTCGCGTCACGTCTTCGGGTCGACCGGAGTTTGGGACTCAGAGCTAAACTCGAGCACCGAAACCTACTTTGAGTGCGAGAGCGAAACTGCGTTTGGATCGTAGAGCCGAATTAATTAGGATCTGGTGATTGACCGTTTTTGAGGGCCGCGCCCACATGTTATGGCGTAGCACCCAAACCGTTTAGACATACTGTTCAAAGGAACAGTCCAAAATAGTTTAGTTGCACGACCCGAACTTTTTTCTCCGTGTGCTCGGGAGGAAGGGAGGGGGCAAATCCATGGCAAATCATGGCGGCAACATCTTACGCAATCACGAGCAATTACACACCGCACCACAAACTAACAGTCTCGCATACC
>NW_026267148.1:371754-375021 GCF_000697945.3 Frankliniella occidentalis
TCGACCATTTGGATGTTAGGAACAAGTGTGCAAAGTGGCTTGCTGGTATCACAATTTGCAGTATCCATCTGATTTCCGGGTTGAGGCCCTAGTACAAAACGACCGTGAAACTTTCAGATCTTAAGCTCAATAAACCACTTCGTCCATCGGGCGGACAAACAAACAAACAAACAAACAAAAACATAAACAAACAAAATTACACTTTTTCGGTCGCTTTCGGCATCTCGTGGAGATGAAAGAGAAAGCTTCTCAAAACACTGGAAATGAGTTGTTTTACGGCGTTTCGTGAACTCTGTATCCACACTAATACGAGAAGATAAATCTCTTCAATATTAACTTTTTTTGACCAACCTACACTACACTCGATCAGCCACGCCCGATCAGCAGAGTTACAAGCTATTCGCAAGGCGTGGTTTTTCATGGGGAAAACAAAATATCAGACATTGCTTTTACCGCGTGTTCTCCATGCCTCATGCGCTTTCCGCGTGATTTTTCACGCTTCGTAATCTTCACACAGCCAATCAGGAACCGACTTTCATCACGCCTGGCGTGATAATCACGCAATGAGAAACTCGACACTAACTTGACATCGCCGGTTAAGAGTCCATGAGGGTAGCAATCACCATTCGAAATTGACTGCAATGACGTGAGGCATAGCCAGCAACAAAGTCTTAAGGTGGATACAGAGTTCCCAAAACACGAGCGTGATTTTCACGCCAGGCATGATGAAAGTCGGTTCCTGATTGGCTGTGTGAAGATTACGAAGCGTGAAAAATCACGCCTGGCGTGAAAAATCACGCCTTGCGTGAAAATCACGCTTGCGTTTCGTGAACTCTGTATCCACACTAATACGAGATGATAAATCTCTGCAATATCAACTTTGTTGACCAACCTACACTACACTCGATCAGCCGCGCCCGGTCAGCAGAGTTACAAGCTATTCGTCGTAAAACAACTCATTTCCAGTGTTTTGAGAAGCTTTCTCTTTCATCTCCACGAGATGCCGAAAGCGGATCCCAAGAGCACATTATGGGTCGATCAACTGCAGGGAAAGTTTGGCAAGATCGACGGCCTAACAACATCTCGCACAAGGCAGCATCAAAGGACGTGGAACCGATAACAAGGAGGCTCCGCCCACTCCGCCACCAGCCCCACCCCGACCCGCGCAGGTAGAGGTAGATGCGCTGTGCCCGCGCTCGGAAAGTGGAATGGGAAGGGTAGGTAGATTATCTCCCGCCAACGCAACGGTCAGAATCCGAAGTGAGCCCGAATCATAGAGTACTTGACTGACAAGCCAGTGAAGGCAACCGCAGTGTGCTGGCTGCGTCTGCCTGCCTCTCCCTCTCGCACTCGTGCCGACTAGCGACCGAGGGCTCTAGAAATTTAATAATTAAATGTACACGCTCCTATAGTAAACCTAAAATATTTTGCTATAATCCTCATGATCTTAGAGACAATTTTTTTTTCAGCTACCTGGGTAAAATTGTTTTCGTAGAACTTGTTCGATTTGCAGAGGTTTAACTTCAGCCCGAGAACAGGTCGTGTGCACCACACGGTTAACCGCTGAAAATTATTTTCATGCACGATTTTTTAAAAATATTAAGGTAGGTTTCCTAAAACTGAAAATTTCCCAAGGCGCCCCTCCTCTATCCTTATAAACCAGTCCACAAAATTAGAGACTGAGGAGGTGTGGCACACCCATTCCCTTCCCTCATTTCACTCACTCGGAGGCTGGTCGCCACGGCGCCAGAGCTTCGTTGCGGTGCCCGCGTTAATTCGCCGACAAACCGCTCATTGGCAAATTGAGTGGATGGAGCTGCAGTATAATTAATCGTCTCAAGGACGCCACGTTCCGCAAATAACGACAACAACCACCCTCCTGCTCTGACCGGAGCGGTCCGGAGAGCATGTCGAGGCCAGTGACGTAGGGAAGGGGGGAGGGGCGCTTTGAACCCCTGAGTTGAGGTTCATAATCACTTAGAACAAAATGTTTTGATCCTGATTTGAGGTTAGAGAATAGAAGAAATATGAATACTTTCCTAGCCACTTCGAATGTAGCTCCACTTCAAATGTAGCTTAGTCACAAAAATGTCCTTTCCCAAAGTCAATGAATAGAATCTGATGTAAAGGATCAAATTAAATTTGCTTTTGGTTACGTAAAATTTCTTATTAAAGTAATGGGGCCACGACTTTTATCTTGTGAAAATATACCTGAGCATGCAGTCCAGTCAGTTTAAATCCTCAAGTACTGTTTTCACCAATCCCGTCTTGCAAAATGAAAACGGCGCATACCATAGTAGCAGCTTTGGACCAGAAACCAGAGGGCAGGGGAGCAGGAGCTGGTAACCATCACCTTTCACACATCATATACAGGAAGCAGACAGAAAAGAGCATCTTTTACCTTTAGAAATGAGAGCAGTAGGTAGTGAATTAGGTTTCCTGCAACGTTGAGAACTTTTGTCACATTTAGTTTTGCCTCAAATACTATATCAAACTGATTGTGAGGTGCACAGTTGCCGGACACAATCTAAATGACACTTCGACACTCCGACACTTCTAAACACTGTTTGTTCCCAACCCTTTTTCTTCTGCCTCATGTAGAACGTTTAAACTTAAGTGGGATTTAGAGTTCGCAGAACGCGAGCGCGATTCTCACGCCAGACGTGACTTTCACGCCCAGAGCGATGAACGTCGGTGCCTCATTGGCTGCCTGAAGCCTCCGGCGTTAAAATCACGCTTGCGTTTTGTGAACTCTGAACCCATACTTACTTGTGAAATGGCTCAACGGAACAGGATGAAGCACGCAGCTCCTAACCTCTAACCTGTGTGCGGCTAACATCTCAGCGATGTCAGTCCGAGTTCCAACCAGAGTCACCCCAACAAATTGAAAAATTTTGAAACACGGAGAACACAGTTCATTACAGATCACATTGTAAAATGTTGACAACAAAACATTCAACGCCTGCATTTGCTTTTTAAGTTAAATACAAGTTATGCAGGTAACGCCGCCGCCATGTTTACGGATTGTTTACAGAACAATGAGGAGAGGGGGAAAGGCCGCGTGTGGTAGAGTCTCAAGCGCTTGTGGTGGTAGAGGAAGAGCGGAGACTAGAATGTGGCGCGTGGCGCCCTCCTTGCACCAATCGTGCACGATTATTCCTTTATATGTTTGAATTATGACGCACTATGTACGAGAAGCTCAACAAGAAAGAGAGAGAAAAGGGGCGGAAAAAGGGGCGGGACTCGAACCCCCGGTTGCCGACATAC
>NW_026267148.1:375071-379613 GCF_000697945.3 Frankliniella occidentalis
AACATTTTTGTGCTTGCACACACAGCTCATTCTAGGCTGCATAAAAATGTTTGTAGTACAGTTTCTTAAAATAGCTCAAATTTACTTCAACCTTATCTATTTGATTATACATAAACGTGTGACACTAATAACAAAGAATCAAAACAAATCGACGAAGTGTTAATTGGTATGGATACAGAGTTGACAAAAACGTGAGGGTAATTTTTACATTGCACAAAGCTTTACACTGCCAATGAGGGGTCAACTTTCATTAAAAAATAACACCTTGCGTGAAAATTACGCATGCACTTTGTGTCTGGACTCTGTAGCCACACTTTAGTCTGCAAATGTTCTATAAAACAATATATAAAACCACAGATACTTCTTTGAGTGAGTGTAATAAGTTATTATTTTTCTCTTATTCAACTTTCTTCATAAACTTTATTTAATTTTTTTGATTTGACAGGAATCAATTAAAATGTATGTAATTGGACTGATCCCTCCTATTCACACACATAAGAAAATGATATAAGAGTCATGTAAGATAATAGCCTCTCCCACCCCTTTGAAATGCTTGCTCAAGGGACAGATTCTCCTTTTCAATTCTTTGTAAAGAAATTGGGTTTGGTCAAAACAATAGGATGTCTACTTTGTGCTTAAAAATAGATGAACCTATCATTGTAAATTGTACTGTTGAGCTCAGTCTCTTTTCAAAATGTTTTCGCAACACATGTTGTTCAACCCCATTATACTTCTAACTTCTCTTCCACCACCACTCACAAACGGTAGATAATATCACTCCACTTGCATAGATATTTCCAACAATGAAAAGATTTCGACTAAGATGCAAGCTACACATGTACAAAATAGAGTTCTGGAGCTAAATCATATTATTTACTGAAATAAATAGGGAAATGCCTGTTTTCAATAAGACTGTAATAACTCTGTTTTTGTACGAAAGATATGACCCTAACACAACATTTACCTTGGAAAAGATATTACAAAAGTACCTTTATTGTACAACTTCGGATTCCTGAGCCCCCTTCCCTAAAAACAATGCCAAAAAGTTACCTCTGTTTAGCTACAAGAGCTTCTAAGAGTCTAAGTTTGGCTTTGATTTGCTTGTAAGATGTGTACAATAAACTATAGTCTCTGGCTGCTGCATCACCAGCCAAAGCCGCCCGATCTTCACGCTGCATTCTTCTGCCAGTTTGATGTTGAAATTGCTCTTCTTGTTCCCTAAGCAATCGTCTTAACTTCTTTTTCTCCTCACGAGTTTGAGTTAACTGCAAAACTAAGTCAGATCTGAAAAATTAAAGAAACAAAATGAATTTCTGGCGTCACTTTGACAGATTCTTCATAAAGAACTATAGTGCTTTAACTTACAAGGGAAGAGCATGCAAATTTTCTCCAAGAGAGTCAGATGAGCTTGTCTGACTATCACTTGTTTCTTCTGTACATTGTTGAGTTTGAAGAGAAGCATTTCCAATAGTGCTACTTGTTCCACAGCTTGCAGCAGAGTTTGAATTAAATCCTTGAACTGGAGGGATGGAATTAACGTCTTGAACTCCATCTGCCATAGCCAATAGAGAAGTCGAAGGAGTAAAGTCCATGGCCTCATGCTCATGAATTGTGGCTAACTCATTAATGCTATCTTTAAGCTTCGACTGGAAGGAAAAGTAAAATGTGTTAGAAGCAGCAGGTAATAAAAACAATATCAACAGTATCAATAAGAAAAAATTCTTACTGAGGTTGCTCTGGCCACAATCCTTTTCAGTAAACGATACCGGTCATACAGTGGTCTCACTATTTCTCTATCCTGTTTGCTTGTGGCTCGTCCGCAAATTTTCTCTAACATTAAAAGGGCTTTCTGTGTTGCTAGTTTCTCTGCTGCTTGTTGCTCTGAAGTCATGTCTTCTAATGACTCTGGACGTCCAGTAGATTTTCTTTTCTCCTTTAATCTGCGCTCAACTTCTTCAACAGTATCTTCCATGTTTATGTTTGAAAAATTACTTGATTCAGCAGGAACAGCACCCTTGCTTGATAGGCCAATGCGGAGAGTTGGCTCAGGTTGGCTAGCCATCGCTGATAATGGATTTTCTTTTATCTCTGTAAATAATATGATGTTATAATGAATTGCACAATATTCAAGAATTTGTAGTAGACATTCATTAATCGAAATACTTACGTTTCAATTCTTTTCTGACACGATTCAAGTCTGAGTACATCTTTTTAATATCTTTATTCGCCATCTTGTCAGCCTGAGATGGTCTATACCCAAATTCTTTCTCAAACCCTTCTTCATATTTCTTTAACTTTTTCTTGATGCTGAGGAATGAAGTATGATAAGGATAAATCATATGGATAAAAGTTAAAAAATTAAAAGTAATATAAAGCAGAAATTACAAACCTTGCTATTTGTTTGTTGTATTTTTTAACAATGTTTTCTATATCTAATGCTGGTCCTGGAAGACAAGAGCCATGATGATCACCTGGAGGCGATGGAGGAACATTGTGGTCCATGTACACACGTCTCGTGAGAATCATTGAGTTTCGAGGTGATAGAAGTATGTCACGGTCTGCCTGCTTTCCCCGAGGTCAAAGATTATTAAATTGCAATATTATAAAATACATAATGTACATGTCATATACAAAACTGATATACAAATAAACACACCTGATGTTGCGGTCTAACAAAATCCCAGCTGAGTCTGCTAGCAACAGGCTCACTTCCATCAACTGATTGATGCAGAGTGGTTAAATCCAGAGGAGGTGTGCAAGGACTGATTGATGGTGATGGTGATCTTTCTCTCTCCTAAATCAGAGAAAATATTTCAAACATCTAATTCTCTGCATACAATATAGTGCAACAGCTAAATCTAATATTTACAAGTCAACTTACTGGAGGGTGAAGTTGAAGAAATGAATGACTTGATCCAGGTCGAGATTCGTCAGATAATGATTCAACTTCAGCTTCTGGATCACAATCATCTTCACGCTCATCAGATGAAAGCGAATGCTGGTTCAATAGCTCTAATACATGCTGTGATACACATGCCTGAGGTACATTTTTAGGACTGAGCTTCGTTGGCTTATCTTTTTTTCCCTGGAGATTATACATAAAATTAATCCTGTTTAATTTCTTGCAGATTTAGGCAACGCCTAGCACAAAAATTTATTAGTTCTTACCTTTGAAGATAAACCTGATGTATCTGACGAGACATTAGAATGACCTCGTTTTTTCCTACCAATATTGCGTCTGGCCACAGATCTTGAAGGTATCAGAGAACGAGAGAAACGTTCAGAGCTTCTTCTTTTTTCATGTTCATCCTCAAGTGGTTCAGCATGAAAACGATCTCGCCCTTTTAAAGTCTGTGGCTGATCTCTCTGTAATTCATTTTCTTTGTGTTGGGAGCATGGATCATGCACAGAGGTTTGGATGGTGGGCAGTGAAACATCTTTCGACTGTGGTGGTATTTCAATGTGATTACATTCTTGAAGTGGTAATCCACTAAAATGCTGGAATAAAATTACAAGGAAATAATTTCAGTGTGCCACCAGAGACCAAACAGAGATTTAGTACAATCAGTACTTAATGATACATACAATAGGTTGTGGTAGGTCAAACATTTCTACCACAGTAGAGAATCTATTTTTGTTGATGTTAGGAACCTTTCCTTGCTGTTTAACATGACTAAAATCTTCATGACTACTGACACGACGAATATTTTCATTTTTTTTGTCAGTAACTGTTAATTCTACTTGGCGCTCTTCAGAACTAGACCTAAATAAATAAATAACAGTTGCTATATATTTTCACAATAGGTTAAATATTATTAAATAATAATAAAAGGTTCTGAATGATGCAATGAGAAACCAGAACCGATAAATTATATGAAAGGAAGAGAGTTATTACCTGATCACTTTGCGTTCAAGACTTTGATTCGAATTGGCACTTTCATTTCGTTCCTTGCGCTTCCGTTGTTGACTACAATTTAAGTTCTCAGCGTCTTCTAAATTTTTACGAACAGTTCCTGAATCATGGTGCTTTTTACGGGTGTTTGGTGACTTTCTGGTGGGGCTTGATGAAATGTCGTTGGGGTGGTCAAGTATCCTAAAATAAAACAGATTTAAAATAACAGCAACAAAAAAAAAAAATACTTTTTGGCCTTTGCTTGCATACACAATTCTTGATGGGAAAAAAAATACACACCACTGATGGAATATTGATGCATGGTCTTGAATCAGCCTTGTCGTCAAAGTATTTGCTCTAGAGAGCTGATCTGCCCCATAGTATTCAAGACCTCTCAAGAGCAACAAAGGGGCAAACACAGCACCAAGGTGATTTACTATAGTATGGGGAGAACTTTTTGTAGAGCGTTGCTGTTGATGATGGTTATACCGATGTAAAAAGCGCAAAATATAACGAAGAAGTCTCAAATTTGTTTCCGGTAGAGTACAAAGAACAAGCCGTATGGCTTGCCGCCAAGTTCCCACAGATTCCTCAGAAACCTCTGTCAAACAGATTTCAAAAGTTAGTTTCCAGTAATAGTATACAGAGTT
>NW_026267148.1:379663-381189 GCF_000697945.3 Frankliniella occidentalis
GACCCTTGACCAACCCGGAACGGCTCCAACCGTACATCCATCTAACCATCCAACCAATCCATTCAATACATACGTCTAACCACACATCCAACCATCCATCCACCTATCCATCCATCCATCTATCCATTCATCCATTAGAATGATCATCCGCGCATTCATTCATACGATCAGTCATGCATTAATTCAATCGAATGATCATTCTTCATGCATGTATTAATTCGAATTATCATTTCATTCATTCATATGGTCATTCATGTATTCATTCGAACGATCATTCATTCATTCATTCATTCATTCATTCATTCATTCATTCATTCATTCGTTCGTCGGAACGATAATTTATATTCATTCATACATTCATTCAACCATCCGTGCACCACGTCTATATTTCAATCCAAGCAACTGATCAGTGTGCATACGCCCTCCAAGTACGATTCATCCATCCCCCCATCCTGCAATACAGCGTCGTGCTTCTATTGAGCCGCTGTAACGTATTGTCAGAGCAGCTGCTCTCAGTGTATATTTATCGTCTAAATGATAATATACACTCAAAGCCAACACTGAACGCCACAACCGAGCGCCCTCTCCTCTCCGGTAGAGACAGTCTCGGGGACTGTGTAAAAAATATCGATAACTAACAGTTTGCGACTCTAGTTAATTGCTCCTAGGATCCGATAACTTTGTCGTAACTGTGTTTTTATTGCATAGCAATACATCTTGCATAGAGAAAATAATCATTCAAAAAAAAGCGACAACTTTGAATTGCAAACCGGAAGGTAGGGCCAGATTTTGTGTGAATATTACCGCAAACAGACTGTCGGTGTATTTCCTACGTCATCGCCTACTCAGTTATCCAGGTTATCTAGCTCCATCCTTCATCCGAGGATTGTTTTAAAGCCTCCCGCCCCTACCACGCAGTGGAACAGCATCGGTCCCGCCTCGGGCGGGGCGGTAGAGCAGACAACGGACTGCCGAAATAGGGATTCCACGAGTCCAACTATAGGTGGTGTACAGCACTTTTTTACGCCACATTGATACACTGCTAAATGTGCCTTACTCGTCTATTCTCCCTCGGGCTTTGCAAAGTGCTCTTATTTTCCAAACCCTGCACCATGAGACGCAGTTATTCGCGCACTTATTAAACACTCGTCGCCGCCAGTCTGCCGCCATCAACATCCCCCCCCCCCCCCCCCCGGGTCTCCGACCTAGCACTGCGTCACGCAACCCCGATGCATTAGTGTGTGTGTGTGTGTGCTTGTACACAGCGAGGTCGGGGTCGGGGGTTGGCGGTCGAGGGCCTGTGGGAGATGGAGATGACTTGGACATTACTGAGAGAACAAAAGGGTGAAAGGGTCAGTCACCGATGGAAACGCGTGTAAGATGGCAGGGCTATCGCCCGGTCGTCAGACGGGGGTTGAAAACCACCCACGAGCACAACACGACATGCCTCCATCGTAAACTTTTTCCATTCGAATGAGTCCAAGCTACGCAACAAAAATCAACCCCGATAACACCAGTCGATCATT
>NW_026267148.1:381239-385368 GCF_000697945.3 Frankliniella occidentalis
CCGTGTACCACCTGTAGCAACTCCATTATACTCATATTGTGCTCCACGAGCTGCACATGCACTCCGAGTGCAATACGCCACTACGCGGACCTCCTCTGGACTCCAGAAACTGCGTGCACTTTGAATCGATGGAACCCCGTTTACTAAGTGTAGGCCAACACGTCGACTTGCCCTCGGCATACACTGCACTCGCGGTATCGCTCCTCCCCTCTGGCGGACTGTCGCGTCACTACTCACGGCATCCTGCAGGTGGGCGAGGTCACCGTGACCGTGACCCTCTCCGCTCAGCAGCGCGACCGCGGGAGCAGCAGCAGTAGCAGCAGGTCCGCGTCATCGCGGGGCATCCCGCGGCAGGCAGAGCAGGCCGAGCTGGCGTCCCGGGCGCGCGGCCGGCGCGGAACATCCGGTGCATTCGGACTTTGCTTGAACATCTGGGCGGCAGCGGGGCGCGCCGGGGTCGAGCTGCGGGCGGGGCCTGGGGCAGGGGGAGCTTGTGCACGACGAGGCGAGGCGAGGCGAGGCGAAGCGACACTCGCGGCCTCCTCTCGACTGTGCGGCGGCGGGGCGCCTGGAGGGGTGCCTACCTCACGGGGGCCCGGCGCGCGCGAGACTGAGCCGGCCGGGCGGTCGGCTGGAGCCGCGCAGCTTTGCCGCCCCCGCCCGGGGGGCCGCCCAGCCCCGCCACACCCCACCATGCTTGGGCATCGCGATGGTGCGGGGTGACTCTCCGGTCGCTGGATCTGTATCCGCAACTCACACAGACTCTCGATGATTTACATCGAAAATAAATGCGATATTTAGCTCAAGGGGAATGACCTCCAAGTAGGGTTTTGCGATATCGATACGATATTGGTCGATATCAAAGGGCTCGACGTTCTCCCAATATCATATCGAATTTAATATGGCCAGTAGTTACCTGGGTGCTCAGGGCAAAATAACAAACCGTGGGGAAGGCCATGGTAAAATATAAATTATGGTTATGCATGGTAGTCCATAGTTGAATGTTGATTAACCATAGTATTGTGATCATAGTCATTCATGAAAACCATGAAACACCATGCTGAAAGGTTAGGAAAACCATCGTTGAGAAACCGGAAACCACAATCCATCGTCATCAAGTTACCATGATATGATGGCTCCTAGTGAACAAAATAACCATGGTTACCCATGGTTATTTTAACCTGGGTGGGTTCGGTACGGACCCATCTCGAAGAGAAAACCTTTCTACCTCTACCGGTCTAAGTCTTTTTCATTCGATCGAAGCCATGGGCATCTTGAAGCAGATCGAAGCAACAGATACCATTCACTCCCGTCCTGGCGCTCCTCTGCGCTGATTCATACGCTCTGCTCTTCGTGGGCATGCCCGATGACATCATACATGACACGTTTGTGAACCAACGAACAAGAGGCGAGGGCCCTTGCTCACCCGCCAAATGGTACCTTCAGCGTCATGCGGACAGCTGTTAGATGCCTAAGGGGCATAATCATCGATAAGCTCCAAATAGAAACGACTGAATAGTCTTGGCGCGCCAAGTGTTTGGCCCGATCGAAGTGATGCTTTCACAAACCAGAAGGAAAGTGGCAAGTTGCACAGTGCGAGCTTACCCGTCGGATACCATGGATGTCGTCCTCGCCTTGGCCATCCTCTGCGCCGGAGCGCCCGGAGCGCTGCCCGCTCTCTCCATCGTGGACGTCCCCGTTTCCCCCGAGGCCAGGGGTGCCGCAGCGTTGCTGTCCGCGTTCCTACCGCCCCACAAGGCCGGCGTGCTGCTGGTTGGACGGGTGCACTGGGCCAACGCCTTCTTGCGCCGCCTGCCTCGGTACACCCCCCGGGTGCTCCTGACGGATCCGTTTCCGGCATACTACACTGAGGCGACCAGCTTGAACGCTCACCTCCATCTCCGGCACAACATCCTCATGGTCGTTGCGGACCGACCGGAAGTCCTCGCCGCAAGTGTAGCCAATGAGATGCCTAGGATCCCACGAGCTCTGCTTTGGACTACAGTTGCTCGGACCGCGGAAGAAGTGGTTCTAAACAGAACGTTCCTGGAGTACATTACGCGAAGGAGAATGTGTAGTGACTATACTGTGCTCGCTCTCTCCGCCCCGGATGGCACTACAACCTTGTACGAGCTAGAGACTCGCGGATGCACGTCCTCCGGAAATTCAGTTCAAGAGATTGACCGTTGGTCACCCGCTGATCAAATGTGGTTGTGGGGATCTGCTCCCTTTCACCAGTTCTGCGACCAGTGGAAGCCCCCACCGTCTCCCAGCGACCCTTACATTTTAATCACTATAGCAAATAGTAAGGACGTGATCGAACAGTCAAACTTAATCGAACAGCACAACAGATTGCCTCGAAAAATAATTCACCTCTCCCGGTCGTATCTTCGAGTCAACGGACCAGATTACAAAAGACATGTGGCAAATCGAAGCATGCATTGCCGCTTGGACGCAATTCTGTACTACCACCCTCTACCACCACCGAACGCCGGTGAAATCTCCACATACTTCTGTGTGGAGGAGGGCCACGTCGTCGCGTTTGTCCCCTCCGGCCTCGGCGCCGCCGCCAACCCTTTCGCCGCCGTCCTGGAGGAGTTCTCGCCGCCGGTCTGGCTGAGCACGGGGCTCGCGGTGCTGTGCACCGCGGCCACCCTGGCCTGCGCAGTCCACCGGGGTCGGACCCGGCAGCTGGCCCTTGGTATGGGCATGGCCCTCGCCCCTCTCCTGGCCCAGCCTGCGGTCCCGGGGTCGCTCCCGCCAGCGCGCCACGCACTCCGGCCGCTGCTCGGCCTGTGGCTGCTCGTGTGCCTCGTGGTGGTGGCCGCCTACCAGGGCCTACTGCTGCGGAAGCTGTTCACGGCGAACCCAAGCGGGGAGATCAACAGCCTGACGGACCTGCAGCAGAGCGGCCTGCCAGTCTACGCAAGCAATGAGGCCCTCGAACTGGTCGAGGACCTGCTACCGGAGGAAGTTCGTAACCGGGTCACACGCTGGCACTTTGTAAACACGCGCAAGCTCATTGGCGACAAGGTGGTGCGTGCTCGCAACGCCAGCCTCATCATATACATGGACAGGGATTTAAAACGACGTTTAATGCACTGGTTCGCACCGAACAAAGTTTTGCACTACTTTGCGATCCGAAGCTTCAGCCTCCAGACGTGCAGCTCATGGACGCGTGGATCACCGCTGGGCGCTGCGGTCGCCAAGATCATCCGGCGCTCGGAGCAGGCGGGGCTTCGCCTCCGCTACCACGAGCTGCAGGACCTCCGGGCGGAGCTGGCGAGGGAGAAGCGCACGAGGGCCGCAGGACTGGTGCAGACCCTCAGCCTGCGCCAGATGTACCCCGCATTCCTGTTTCTCGTCGGAGGCCTCGTGCTGGGTGCTGCCATCTTTGTTTCCGAGTGGTTTATCTTTCCTTGGACACGGTCAGACCGCGCGAATGCTGGTCCGACGACAAGCTGGAGGGGCGTCCGTCGAACAGCAGGCGTCTTGAGGCCCGTTTCTGAAAGGTTGGCCGAGACGTCAGAGGAACGACCGTCGACAGTATACGTCTTGAGGCCCGCGTCCTAGACTGTCACCTGTCACCCGTAACGCGTTTATCGACGAAAACGGGCAACTGAAGACGCAGTTCTGTGTGAGAAAAAAGTCGACGTTATAACGTTCTACATGTCTTCCGCTTAAGTCTGTAAATGACCTCGCATGGATGTTACTTGTTTCGGACTATCTGGACAGAAATCAGAAAGTTTGATTGGTTTCATTTGTTCCAGGCACTCGTCAGACTCAACTTTAGAAGTTTACTGCTCAAATAAAACAGATTGTGATACTTTTTTTCAGCATATTAAAACAGCGCAGCAATAAAAGTGTCGTGTGTAAGAGATAAAGATAGTTGGAGTAACAAATATCGGCTTGAATAGCACGGACTTGGCAACGGTACTGTAGTAGACAGCGACTGGAAGCCGACGACGTGAAGTGAATGGCAGCCGACACTGCTGACAGCCAGGCACGACATGATCACACGGAGAGAAAAGGTACGGTGCGTCGGCGTGACCACCTCAGCCTGCGAACCTCTGGATAGGCAGCCGGGCGTACCGGTGTGCTCGACGGGACAGTCTACCCACCCCCGGCT
>NW_026267148.1:385418-387453 GCF_000697945.3 Frankliniella occidentalis
GGGGTGGGGTCGGGGCGGGGCAGAGCAACAGCGGGGCCGCGGCGGAGCTCGAGAGGCGCGCCCGAGTACCGCGTGACGTCAGGGCACGGCGCGGAGGGCAATCACGCTGTCAAAGTGCACAGCAGCAGCAGCAGCCAGCCGAATCACTCACTGCACGCCAATTTTGTGGGGGCCAAACCCAAACTCACCAGAAAAAAAAGGAAAAGAGCAAGTACGCTTTCTTAAACTCGCACACTCGTAGTATACACTTGTTTCAAGAAAACAATAAACCATTATACACTTGTTTCAAGAAAATGTACTCGATTTAAAGGAGCCTGTTTTTTGGGTGCTTGTGCACGATTCTGGTCGGTTTTCAAGCAGCTTTGCTTCGATTAGGGTTTGAAATTTACCGGTAATTTTGGTTTGGTGCGGTAAATTACCAAAATTACCGGTAAATTGGTAATTTACCGGTAAATTACCGGTAATTTTACCAAAGTTGCTTCAAACCGATGCACATATTTTTATAACGTAAAATATAAGTTAAGTTTCAATTAAATAACCTTTGTTAAGCGTCTCGGGTTCTTCTGATATGTTTAATCTAAAGATATATGTTGGTAAGAGAGATACATACGTAATAGGAGGCTTTTCGGTGAAGATATGGACGGACGAGTTTCTCGACTCGAATTCGTTTCGAAGTGGGTACCTCAGGGTCTTCGGGTAGGATGGAGCCATTTCTGGTGTCCGTTTGTACCTCCAGGGTCCAGGGTCAACCCGGGTCATGATCGGGGACGAGGATCTGGTCGGCAATTCCGTCGCTCCTTAAAATCTGCTATTTGGGGGTGTTCGGGTACACCGACACCCTAGAGGGGAAAACGTACACTGGGAGCCCCCCAGTACGTATTTTCAGGAACGACGTAATCGGCGACTACATGAGGTCCCCGATGGCGACCCCAGGATAACCCTGGAAGTGCAAACGGACACCGCGAATGGCCTCAGAACCCCCATTTGTAGATCCTCAGGACGGACGGGCGCCATCGCCAAACACTTGAGGTCCCCGATGACGTCCTCGGGATGGCCCTGGAGGTGCAAACGGACACCAAAAATTGCTCCAGTATACCCGAAAACCCCTGGCTACCACCCACTTCGACACGAATTGGAGTCTTTCGTAGAAATCCGTTCGTCCGCATCTTAACCAAAAAGCCTATTTTTTTCCTTGCCTTTAAACCCACAATTAGTAATAACCATTAAAGATCGAGAACAACTAACAAAAGGAAGAAAATTAATGTAAGATGTTTGTTCAAACACATTAAGGGGCCAAAATTGTTCGTTTTGGGTGCTGAAACAGAAGAATTATGAAGGTTTTAAGCAATCTGGGTAATTTACCGGTGATTTTCGGTCCAATATTACCGGTAAATTTCCGAAAGTTACCGGGTAATTTTCTGGTAATTTACCCACCTTTAAAACCCTAGCTTCGATTAACGAAGCGGGGTCGGCTGAACTTGAGAATCGGGCACTAATTTTCACCCCCAGGGCGAAAAATAAATTCGACAATCAAACGACGTATAGTTTCTCCATGAATTTCTCGCTGGGGCCGAGATTGTTATTCCAGAATTGGGCACGTGTTAAAAATCGTCTGTGGTGCGTTCAGTAGTGTGTACAGGCTCTAGAGCACGAGTCGGACACACGACGCCGCATCGATTCCAACTCGCCACACGCAGCTCGCATCGTCAGGCTCAGGACGGAAGGAGACAGGGGGAGGGGGAGAAGGGGCATCAGGGCACGCACGCCGAACGCGACAATCGTCGAGGAGAATACTCTGGTCGAAATCGTGCGTCGAGAAAAAATAAGCCCGCTAGATAGCTTTTCAAAAGCAGAAGGGCGGGCTAACAAATAAGACCGAAGCTGTAACCCATTACTTTTTCAGCACTGTAATAAGCTGCCTACCATTATACAATTGTAAATAATATTCAGCAAATAAGACCGAAGCTGTAACCCATTACTTTTTCAGCACTGTAATAAGCTGCCTACCATTATACAATTGTAAATAATATTCAGC
>NW_026267148.1:387503-388711 GCF_000697945.3 Frankliniella occidentalis
ATCCATTCAATACATACGTCTAACCACACATCCAACCATTCCTCCATCTACCCGGGTGGAAGGATCTTTAGTTAAACTGTAGTTTGGACTATAGCGTTCAAACTGCAGTCTTGAAACTGCAGTTGCAGAGGAGAAAAAAAAGAGAAATGAGTATAGTTGATACATTAGTTTGGCAATTGAGTTTTCAGATATTTTATTATGCTACTTTTTCTGTGGTTTTCCACACTAGTTTCGCACTGTAGTTTAAAGGCAGTTTTAAGACCAATTTACTATCGAGTTTCCGACATTAGTATGAAGTTGTCCTGAAAGTTGTATTTGCATCTGCATTGCAACGAGTACATTAACTGTAATTTTGACTAGATGATAATAAAGAGTAAGAATTTAATCTTTTCACACCATTAATTATGCAGAATACCCATAGTTCTGTGGCAAATAGGAAGACTGTCGTAAGTCCACTTATGTCACAAAGTGACTTTTTAACGTATTCGTATTCAGCCGGTCTAGCTCTACAATTTACTTTTTCTCAAAAAACATGTCAGAGGCATAGTTTGGGAGGTAGATAGTGGTGAAATATGTCGTAACTCCAAATTAGAGGTTCACTTTAAAGCAAAAAGGGCGCAAGTCCACTTACGCCACTTGGCTTGAGAAACTTTGCAGTATCAGATGTCGTAAGTCAAGTTACGCCACTTTACCATATTATCAAATGAAATTTTAGTGGAACAAGTATACTTACGACGTTATGCTCATAAAATGATAGTCATTCCATTAAATATTTTTCTTTTGCTAGTATCCACTTAGCCCGTCCCAAAGCTACACAATGTTCGCCTAGCATATACTTAGCTGTCCTGCAGTATCCTTGTCTCCATCTTGATAGGAAATTTGTCGCAAGTGGACTTACGCCTGTCTGCCAAAAAACCAGTAGAATTTCATTTGTCATAAGTGGACATACGCCACTCTTCCCCAAATTAGAACTAAAATCCTTTTGTCGTAACCCAATTTTGCTTGTGGAAGGTCACTACTAGAAGGTAAAAGAATTTAGACAATTGCCTATATATTCAGAAGGTCTACGCTTACATTTTAAATTGTTTTTAGTTTGATATCACCTTCGTCGTCAGACGGGGGGTGGAAACCACCCACGGGCACAACACGACATGCCTCCATCGTAAAATTTTTCCATTCGAATGAGTCCAAGCTACGCAACAAAAATC
>NW_026267148.1:396878-397573 GCF_000697945.3 Frankliniella occidentalis
GTAACCCGCGTGGAACTGATAAGTCCTTAGAATCTGGCTCTTCGAAGGGAGTCCACGACCCGGCGAAGCTTTCCGCTCGGATCTCATCTGGGTGCAGTACAGGCTAACCACCGACCACCGTACCCGTCTCCTCTCTTTCTAACTCCCTCCGCCCTAACCCCCATTCCCGGTCAAGCGGACTGGTGGGAACCTAGTCGATGGCTGTAAACTCCGGTTCGAGCGAGATAGTCAAGAAACAGGCGGGACCCCGTGTCAAAGCGGGGTGGTTAGGGCCCTCCTTTTTTCATTTTTGATAATTTTGTTCGTAAAATGAATCCGGCTCTAAGAGGTATTTTAACTGACGGTTGCAAAGAGGCCATCCACGTCTACAAAGCTAGTGCCACACAGCCGCACTTTCCGTAAGGCGCTCCGGCCACCTGGGGTAGGCGAACCCGTCAGCCGTCGTGGTTATGCTGTACCGCACGCAGGCAGGTGTGCGGGTTGCTTGCCTCAATGCCCGTTAGGCGCCACAGCCCCCTGGGGTAGAAAAACCAAACATGCGGTAAGGTATAACTGCAGGAGCCACCAGGTGCATTGTAGTCCGCTCTACTTGCGTTCCCCCGCTAGGGCGGTCGCGGTGCAATGTTCTGATGTTCTTTTCGATTGATCTGTTTTAATAACACAGTAGAAGGCAAGTTGGTCCCTTTAGCGTAGCG
>NW_026267148.1:397623-399104 GCF_000697945.3 Frankliniella occidentalis
ACCTGCCTGGCAACCAGGGGGAAGAAACGAGCAGGAAAAAGAGGACGTACCGGACGGGGCCAATACTCTCGGCGGCGTGGAACTCGCTCCAACACCACGGTGCGCGCCCCCGTTCGCCATGCCATGCCCCGCCTCGGGTAGCGGGTCACGATGGAACGCCCAGTGCCATCCCCACCGGGCGCGCCCCGCCCCGCCCGACCGCCGCGCCCCGCCCCCGCGTGGCCCCGGGACACATCGACCCCCTCCGGCCGGAGCTCCGCCAGCTCCGCCAGCGGGGAGGCCAGGCGCACGACCCGAGCACCGCAGGGCCCGGGCGCACTCGCTGCAGGCCAGAGGGGCTGCGACCCGGCCCGGCCGTGGGATGAGAAAAACGTGACGAGCACGGTGCCGTGACCCGGGAACATGTGTCCCGCCTCCCACACTTTGGCGGTCAGTTCGACCCTCGGCTCGCGACCACTGCGGCGGCCGTTGACCCGCTCACCTCTGGGCCATGGCGACGGAGTGCAGGGGGCGGCGTGCGCGGGTCATGCAGGACACACACACAGTCGGGGAGGAGTCCTTCGGCACAAGCAGGCCCCCCTCTGCGGTGACACTGGGGACAGACGCGCAGAGGTGTCTGTGGCCGGCCGCGCTGCCGCGCACCCCGACTCTGACCGCTCTTTATCTCCTCCTGGCGGCATCCCATCCGCCGTCACATCGCGGCCGTGGCGCGGCGGGGCGCCCCGCCAAAACAACACCTGTCCTCTCGCGGAAGCAGCCCCAACGGCTCATGCCATGCGGCCCGCGCCAGCCTAGCGCCGCCCTCGGGGCTGCGTCTGGGGAGGATGCGCATCCTCGCGAGAGCGAGCGAGAGAGGGAGACAGGGGGGGGGTGCAGGCAGAGACAGCAAAGTTGTCTGAAGGTTGGCGGCGCGGCCTCAGGAGAGGGGAAGAAGTCCGCAGTGTGTGTGCACCTCACCCATGAGCCCATGAGTCGGCGGCGCTGCTCCCTGCTGACCCGCTGCGCCGCGTGACACCGCCACGCCACGCTGCGCCACGGTGACACTCGAGCGCGACAAGGCGGGACGGACAAGACAGGGGACGAGGGGGGCTCATTCAGCAGGCCCTTCGGATCACCCGACCCGTGACACGTGAGGTCCGTCAGACCCGTCACGCCTGTGACTGTGACCGTGGCCTGCGCAAAGGTCCCAAGGTCCCTTCCCTCAGCAAGGCGATTCCGTACAGCGGTTTCTCGAGCCCTCTCTCTTCCACCCATTGGTGGTGTCCTGTGAGTGCGACAAGCGCGGCCGCGCGGCCTGTGGGACACCCTGTGCGACACACGTGACTTTTACACCCGGCACGCGGGGTGGTGGTGGTGGGGAGGGGGGTTGTGACATGGCACGCGGGCAAGGAAGGGACAGGCATGTACTTCAGTAAGCCAACAACTAATGCGGGTAGCTCGTCCAGACGAGGGCTTAAGATTAGGACCTGAGGTGTATGTGT
>NW_026267148.1:399154-400025 GCF_000697945.3 Frankliniella occidentalis
TTTTTCCATTCGAATGAGTCCAAGCTACGCAACAAAAATCGACCCCGATAACACCATGGGGTCGATCATTATTCTGCATTACAACTAAATATCTCGCCTTGGTTTGCACGCCGACCGACCACATGAGGTGACGGTGACGAGGACGCCCCGGTCCGCCAGTCCGGTCCGACTGCGAGCTGCTAAAACAGACGTGCTGTTGGCCCGGCGCAAACAGCGGCTGCCGCCCGGGACCCAGTGCCACCCAGCCGCGCCCCGCCCGTCCCGGCCCACTCCGGGGATGAAAAATTGCTATTCACACAAAACAAAATTTCTTTTCCCCTAGGCGCGCCTCGGCCGACCAAGGCTCATTTGTCGAAAAAGAAAGGGAAAAAAATTGAAGAGAGGGGCGGCGGGAGAAAGCGTTGCGTTTTAATGGAACTACCGCGTCGTCAACAAGCGAGATGGGGCGGGGCAGTGGGCGGTGTCACACTACCTTTTCCCATTTTATAATTTCCATCCCCAACGAGTTGAGTGTCTCCGTAATAGCCTGCTTGGTGGTAGGACGCTACAGACTATAGTGGGTGCTGAAAAAACAAGGAAAAGAGCCGGGAAAAGGGGAGCAAAACTCAGAGGAAAAAATACCGCCTTGAACGCCTTGAACAATTTGTACCTAAAATTGACAAATCATACTCGTTATAGGTTTATGAGGCCGGAATCCGGGCAATCTCCAAGGACTTTACCGATTTAATTCACAAATATAACATTCGTAAACACCTAAAGTTTTTTTTCAACAGGGTTGTTCCCTTGCGAGTCTTTCTACGGTGACGTTGTTGACTATGGTATTATTACTCAAAAAACAACAACAACTAAACTACTCGTTTTGGCGCAGAGT
>NW_026267148.1:400075-400590 GCF_000697945.3 Frankliniella occidentalis
CGCTTCATCGCTACTTATACATGCCTTCCTCGGCGCCAAATTGGCAGCGGCAAGCGGATGATAATTTCATGTTTCATTTACCGCAGCACAAGCGCACGAGTACGGTTTGTTCAACAAGTTCTTTCTTGACAATTGTCTTTCACGAGAAAAGGACTTTTGTATACAGATATATCTTAAACGAAAGTGATTATTTGTAAAAAGTTTTTTTTTTTTTAGCAATCTGCAATAAAACAACCTGACTAATCATTGCACACTATTTGTGACTGAAACAAATAAGAGAAACGGCTTTGGACTGCCTTCAAAATACTGTGTCAGTGGGTTCAACAAACAGCTTTTCCAAAAGTTTCCTTCAATATTTTTTAGACAGTCCCCTAAGAGACTGTCTCTACCAGAAGGCAGAGTCTCGTTCCACCGCTGCCCTCCCTTTTCTTTCCTCGATCTCTATAGGACTGAGCGGGCGGCCTGGCGTGTGTCGGTGGGACCCGGCGACTTCTCGCTAACTCACTTTCTTTGGC
>NW_026267148.1:400640-401625 GCF_000697945.3 Frankliniella occidentalis
TTATTACTTATTATGACAATCAAACTTTGTGCTGCAGTGACAGTGCAAAAACTTTTTGTGAAGTAAATAAAGAAAGTGAATCTTGATCGGGGGAGGGGAAGGGGGAGATCTCTTTACCCTCTGGTAGCCTTGGGGACTGTCTAAAAAGTTGCATTGTGAGAAGGAATTTGTTTACACACTGTGTTGGTTTTTTTTGTTTTTTTTGCAACTTGGGTTGCAACTTGAGCCTTGTGAAGCACGCAGCACCTAGGCCCCGCGCCCTCACCCCTACTTGACAACTGATCTCCCAGTCTCAAATTTTAAATTTAAACCACAGCGCTCTGCAAGATGAAAGAACAGTTGTTTTTAGCGCACGCAGTACAGAACCGGAGAAATACTTCAAAATCAACAATTTAGTCAATGCTAGAACTACCATTTACATTTCGTTAACTTTTTACCTTCAGGTAGAGACAGCCACTGAGGACTATCTAAAAATAGTCTTGCTGTTTAGTGTGCAGATTCATGTAGCCCGGCCAACCCGGGCAGAACGCGACTCGGCGAAACATTGTATCGACACGATTTCGACCAGCACTCGGCGCGGCTGTCCTTGTCACACACTAGATGAATGTGATGAGCTAGTCGGGCGCCGCCGCAGAGAGGGGGTGGGGTGCGACAGCCTTCACCAAAAGATCGACCACACAGAAAGCAATATTTTTTTGGCGAACATCTCTTCTTTTTGGGGCTACCCCTTTGAAATTCGAGTCCGGGTGTGTATTATGGCCCTGGAGCGAGCTTTGCATGGCGCGGCCGCGGCGCTTCAATGCGCCGCCTCCGCCCCGCCTCTGGCGCCGCCCCCGCCCCGCCCCCGGCGCCGCTCAGCCCTCACATGACCGCCCGACCGGCGAGGCCGCGCCACCGGCAGTCGTGGTGGGCTGTGTGAACGTGAACGCAGCGTGAAAGAAAAGGCGAACCGAACCCGCGAGGACCCGAGCGGCTGAATGGAGAG
>NW_026267148.1:403653-404808 GCF_000697945.3 Frankliniella occidentalis
AGGCCTCGGCCGTGTAGGCCAGGCGGGCATGGTGGTAGGCGGTACCCAACTCCTCCCCTCCCTCAACCCACGTCCGTGTAGGGTAGGCCGGGTGAGAATGGTGTGCGGTACCCAACCCCTCCCCCCTCCGCAACCCTCGCCCTTAACTTGTATAGGCCAGGCGGGAGGGCGAGCTTGGCAGGCAGTACCCAACCCAACCCCTCCGCAAACCCCTACCGACCGCACCACGCAGCCTCCCCAAATCCCCCCGGCGCGGCGCTCGCGCTCACGTCCGCGGGAGATTAATTAACCAAAAGGATTAAGCCGAGCGTCAAGCGGATTGGTGAGTATTCCTCTCCGGGGTCGGAGGTCATGGGGTGACTGCCCTAGCAGACGGCTGAGGGCAAGGAAAGGGATAGCTTATTTAGGCTTTAGGGTGGGCTAGAGGCTGGGGGAAGTTTGGGTAATCAGAGAGAACTGCGAGGTCAGAAACGCTCAGCGCCAGACATCCTGTCCACTTATACGAGTGCGGTGGAGCTGGGCATGAGGAAGAGGGGGGGGGGCGGTGCGTGCAGAAACCTTTTGAAGAATGCGGAGGGGAGGGGGCAGGGGGCGGAATCAACAGGGTTGTACGCGCACGGCGTGACATGCAGCCCGGCCAAACCGGGACAGCGCCGGCCGGGCTCGCGGGGGTGCTTGGGGGAGCCGAGCCGGCCCGAGCGACGCGGAACAAAGAAGCAGCTCGCTTCGGTTTCGGCGGGGGGTGGTTGTGGGGCACGGGGGGCAGGGGCGGGGGGCTGGAGCCGAGCCGGGCCGAGGGGGCGGACTGTGAAGTAGCGCGCAGTACGAGAGAAAATCAATACCCGGCCCCCGCCCGCGCCAAGCCCCCTCCGACTGAGGAGGAAGGGGGTTGAACATAGGGAAGGCGGGGGGGCTGAGGATGTGCTCGTCCGCCCCGGGCCGGCGAGGGGGCTGGTATCCGCTGGGTGCTGCTCGCCCCGCCTCTCCCCGCCAGGAAGAAGCCCGAACCTGGAGATGAGCTGCGGCTGGAAATGATAGTAGGGCTTAAGTGCGGGGTAGAAGGGCTGAGGATGTGCTCGCCCGCCCCGGGCCGGCGAGGGGGCTGGTATCCGCTGGGTGCTGCTCGCCCCGCCTCTCCCCGCCAGGAAGAAGCCC
>NW_026267148.1:404858-406192 GCF_000697945.3 Frankliniella occidentalis
GCCGCTTTTAGCTCGTTTTTCAGACCGGAAAGAGTCCGCTTGCGCTTTGGGGACAGTCCGCCTTCATTCAGTTCGTTCAGCAAAGAGGACTGGGTCCTCCCCGAAAGGCCAGATAAGGGGCGAATACACGGGGTCGGTCAGATGGGTTGCCTACGCGCTGGCGCAAGCTGAAGGGGTAAGGAGGTGGGTTGAACCGGTAGAAGCTGCTGCTGCCGCTGCCACCTCCGACACCATACCACCACACCCGCTGTTTGACGCACAACCCCGTCTTTCTTGTAACGGGAAGATTCCCCGGGAGAGTCCGAGGGTGATATAAGGTGCGTAGTACCTCCGTTTCACTTCTGCTTAGCGGCTAATATCTGACGTAACCAGAAACATCTAAGAGTGATCTAAGACGAGATTGTGCTCTAAAGTTTTGTTGATAGGGCTGCAGTCATGCGTCAACCTTGTTGGGCTATGCAAAAATCGTATCGCTCTATTTGAGCGATGTAAAAACAAGTCCCTGAATTTGAACGACAAACATGACTCCCGTTTACAGTGGCGGGCGAATTCTGCTGTACCGCCCCCACGCTACTCACCCCCAGAGCCCACAGTGTGGGCATGCGGAGAGCGGACTCCAGCTTCATCCGGCCTGGCGATGCTCGGCCCCCGCAGCCTCGCGCCCCAACCTACTTCCAGGTTCCAGAGCGGATCGATCCGTGGCGCTAGGAACGCCGCACAGCAGCGGGGCGGGGCGGGGCGGAACAGGGCGTGGCGGGTGGGCGGGGCGTGGACCGGGCCCGGGTCAACAACCGGGTGGAACCCAGGGCAGGGCAGTTCTGAGCCGAGCTGGAAGCTGGAGAGGGTGTGAGAGGGTGAGGATGCTCAGGCACCACTTTGCTGGCACTTTTGGAATACTGTTTGTAAACTTTTGGAACACTTTGGCCAGTCACATTTCTGGGGTACTTATTTCCATGTAGGCACAAGAGCGCTCAAACCGGCCCAAACGATTTCGTAGAGTTGTCTCAATAACGCCCAACCCCTGTCCTTTGCTCACGACACCTTTGTTTTACCAGTGCTTTTAAGGACTGCTTTTTGGAATCGCGCCTGGAGTGCAGGAATTCAAGATCCAAACCCCGATTACCCACTTGATAGGCGAAGTATTATGGACCACGCGAAAATGGGGCTGAGCCGCACAGCCCGACGATAGACCTGGCAACAGACCACTCCGCAAGTCCTGCCTTGTCAGACTTTTAGGTGGATGCTCTGTCGGTTGGCTATGTCTACTGGGTTTTTGTTGCGCAAAGTGCCTACCTTCCAGGGGACTCACGGTGAGAGGACAGGGACGGGGGGGG
>NW_026267148.1:414882-415715 GCF_000697945.3 Frankliniella occidentalis
TGATGGCGGCACCACCGCGCAGCCGCGGCGGGCCATGCGGGGCAGCACCGCGGAGGGGCCGAATCGGGCAGCCCGAGCCCGAGCGGCGGCAGCGGGCCGAGCGGAGCGGCCGGGGGCCTCCCGGGAGGGCTCACAGGGGCGGGTCGGGTCTGGGGATGACCATGACACCCGACACCAGTCCGATCACAACACAGGGAACACATAGGTTGCGCGCAGGGCCTTGCCTTGCCTCGCGTAAAAATAGTTTTTAGCACTAAAAACACGGTGACGGTACGTTTCAGTGGCCTCAGCCTGACCACGGCTACGCCAGTCCTTTGGATGTCCTACCTCCACCTTGTCCAGCTTGTCCTGCGGGCGTAGGTCGGGACGTGACGCGGTACCCGCGGGACCATCGTGCGCGGGACGCTGTGACTGGAGTGGGAGGCACGCTCGGAGGCACGCTACCGCCGGCATCCGGCATGTGGCCAGGACGTTGCTGATCTTGCTCCTCGCGCTCTGCTGGATGACGCTGACGAGACGAACACGCAAACGACCGACGATAGGCGTCCCCCTCCTCCCCCCCCCCCCACTCTCCCCGGCTCTGATTCATGATCCAACCAGGCCTGTCCTTTCGCAGCCCTGCCTGGCCTGCCCAGCCCATAGCCGTACTACGCCGTGACCTTGGAAGGGCCGCCGTGTGGGAGGGATGGTTAGCGAGGAGCCGGAGGGTGGAGGGAGCAGCAGCGGAGGGTGGCGGGAGCGAGGGAGGGAGGCGGAAGGGCCATTTCCAAAGGAGTTCCCTCTTCCACTTCCACCCCGCTGTCCCGGCCTCGCTGCGCAGCGCCCGGGGCGGG
>NW_026267148.1:415765-416302 GCF_000697945.3 Frankliniella occidentalis
AAGGCTTGTACTACTGTAACGATTTTAATTTGTGTACTAATGTATTTGTACTCGGCCTATCAAAGATCAGTAATTAACAACAGCAGTTAAAAACTTACAATATCGTTTGGGGAAACTGAGAATAATTCGTGAAAAAAAAATGTCGCATATTTAGAAAGACCTTGTTTAGCGGTGAGCAGAGGTACTTTTGCGGACTCCTCTTTCGAAACAACGTAATGACCTGGCTGTCGGCGCCGCGGCGTTGGACGCGCAGGCTGTGCCCGCTGTGCCGCCCGTTGTGCCCCACCCCCAGGCTGCAGATAGAACGGCCGACGGGCGGGGGCCGGGGGCCGGGCAGGGGAGGTTTGGCTGTTTTGGCGCTCGCTGCGCCCGCCCAGCCGGCTGCGCCTCTGTCCCGACTGCTGCGCTCCGCGGTAAATCACATGGCGAAACGAACTGAGCGGAAACACGAGGACGGGAGTGGTGGAGGCGCGGGGGGAAAGGGGTGAGGTGGCTCTCCGCTGCGAGGGGGCGGACTGTGAAGTAGCGCGCAGTACG
>NW_026267148.1:416352-419311 GCF_000697945.3 Frankliniella occidentalis
GAGCTCGAATCTACCTAAAAGAGAAAATCGATTGCTTTGCCCCCCTCCCCTTTCTTCCTTATCCATAAAAAGGGTTCGTCTCTGCCTCGCACCTGCCATATGGAAAAATCAAAACACAACAGCCGTCCGCTAACAGGACGGAGGGAAGGTCGGGCCGAGAGTGGCATTTGTGCCCCAATGAAAGATGGGCCACACCTAAGGAGGCATCTTCTTGATTTCTCAATGTTCTTGTTGAACTTCAGAACAATGTGCTTGTTTTAAGAAACTTGTATTTATTACAAGCAAAATTTTCTTAAAATCATGAAGAACATTGATATTTCAAGAACATGCTTCGCTGGGTGCAGTACCCACACTGTAAAAATTAACACCTAGAATTAACAGCAAAATCTCTGTTAATTTTTTCACTGACTCTGTGTTGTTATAGAACAACAAAAGTTGTTGAGGAACAACAAAGGTTGTTCAGGGACAACAAAGGTTGTTCAGGGACACCAAAGGTTGTTCAGGGACAACAAAAGTTGTTCAGGAACGACAAATGTTGTTTAGGCGAACAACAAAAGAATTGTCAATTTACAACAAAATTTGTTTAGGAACAGCAACTGTTGTTCACCAGCAACAAGAGTTGATCAGAAACAACAGATGTTTTTTAGGAACAACAAATGTTGTTCAGCAGCAACGAAAGTTGTTGAAGAACAGCAAAAGTTGTTTACGAACAACATTGCTGTTCAGGAACAATATTGCTGTTAAGCAACAAACGTTGCTGTTTTCTGACAAACATTGCTGTTTTACAACATGCATTGCTGTTTTGCAACAACTTTTGTTGTTCTCAAACGTCATTGTTGTTTATCCACAACACGGTCATTAATACGTCATTTAATTTTCAACAAGTATTTTTTACAGTGCAGGCTGTTTGGGAGCTTGGGCGCACCACACATGGACCTTAAAACAGCTCTACAAAATTTGGTAGATGACTGACTCCACTAAGTGCAATCCGGACTAAGAGCCGGGATGGCGGGCGAGTGAGCAGGAGCAGGTAATACCCAGCGGAAAACGGGGTATGGGGGTACAAACGGAACGGCATAACGTCGTCGGAGAGGTGCGGAGGCAACGGGTGACGGACCACCCGAACTGCAGTTCCTCCTGGTTGCAAGTCCGTTTCGCGAGGACCGAACCGGTTCCAGCCGTCTCTCCGTCACCTCGTTTATCTTTCCGCGTCCCGTTTGGACAGCTGTCGCTCGGCGCAGCTGTCGCAGCTGGAAAGGGACGGGGCATGTCTTTCTTTGGAGGGCAGTGAACGCAAGTCGGACCAGTCAGAGGAGGTACGCGTGGGTTATGTGCGATCGCAACCAGGGCAGCGGCAGCGTCTACAGCACTCAAGCGGAATGGTTGACCTGGCCATGTCCGAGCCCAACTGGGCTGTTCGCTCAATAAAGCATTCCGGTAAAGCTGAAATGCAGAAGAATGCGAGGAACAAAAAAACGGAAGTCACCATAAAGCATAGCGATTTCCGTCTTCTTGTTCCCCGCATTCTTCTGCATTTCAGCTTTACCGAAATGCTTTATTCGTCAGAGAACTAGTTTGTCATCAGACGGACCAACGCATATCGCAAGCCGGCGAGAACTGTGAGGGGCCGGGTGAAGGGGGCGTGGCTTTCAAAGTGGGTTTCCTGCACATGGGGTTTTGTAGAGTTAATTGCCAACCTTTCAGGGACCTCATAGCATAGCATGAGGCACGACAAACTCCCCCCCCCCCCCAATAGGCCGCAGGGGGTGCGTGCGCGCGTGCGCTATGCAAGGAGGCAGGGGAGGGGGAGGAAGGCCCAAAAGGCATCCTGAAAACTTGAGGAAACAAACAACAAAAACTAACATGGTCACAGGCTTCTGAAGTTTCTTTAAGCGTGCCCAAGAAGGGGGAAACTCGAGTAAAAGGCAGGGAGCTAGCGAGGGGATGGCACCAGACCTGAGGTGCTGTTCTACACTGACCTGCCAGCACTTAGCACCTTCACAATCACCTGCAAAATCGCATGGACACAACGTGGGACATTCCCCGTGGGACCGTAAGTTAATTTCTTCGATTGTTGCCGGATACAGAGGTAGATGATAGTCAGCGAGTCAGCACGTATCAGTCGAATAAAAAGCCGCCCCCCCCCCTCCACACACACACAAACACACATCGCGTCCCGCGGCCTCGGTCGTGATTGACAACTTTCTTTTGCTGAAATGCCTCGCGCCAAAGGCCAACTAACTACAGTACCACATGCAGCTGCAGCAACGCCGCGGCCTCCCATAGATGAATGACTCCCAGTAGTGCACCGGCCTACCGGCCTGAGCGTGCCCAGCCTCTGCCTAGACGACGCTCAGGCCTAGGAAAGGGCCTAGACCGCCATGCCACGCCGTGCCGGCTCGGCTCCGCTCGGCTCGGCTCGGCAGGCCCCTTCGGGCGCACGCCGCGCACACCATCGAGGCTCTCTCTCTGCAGCGACCTGCACCTGCAGTACTCACCACGACAGGCCTTAGCGGCTAGGTCGAGGTCCTCTTCATGGGCCGCACGGCGGGGGGGCCGGCGAAGCTCCTCTCGGCTAGAGTCGCTAATCCAAGGGCGTGGCGCGGCGGGGCGGAGCGGGGCGGGGCGGGAGGGCGAGTGTCAATATTATGGTGTCACTGGGCGAGCATGCGGTCCTGCGCGCGGCGAGCGTAGTCCCTCGGCGTCCGAACTCGTCCCCGGCTAGAGACACACTGAGGAGAACAAGAGCGAGAGCGAGGCGGGAGGAAGGGGGTGTGGCGGAGCCGAGCCGAGCCGCGCCCGCCGCCGCGGCACCATGATGGCGGCACCACCGCGCAGCCGCGGCGGGCCATGCGGGGCAGCACCGCGGAGGGGCCGAATCGGGCAGCCCGAGCCCGAGCGGCGGCAGCGGCGGGAGCGGGCCGAGCGGAGCGGCCGGGGGCCTCCCGGGAGCTGCCCC
>NW_026267148.1:424060-432765 GCF_000697945.3 Frankliniella occidentalis
CAACAGTACACACCGAATACAGTACGGTACATCACTGAGTCGGCCGTCGGCCACGTCTAATTTTAGGCCCATACACGACCTTGTGGCTTTTCAGGCCGATTATATCGTCCAACGGGGTTCTTGATTTAAAGTAGACCAAATGAGATACCCGCACCCACCACACATTGCACACCCGTCGCAGGGGTTGTGGTCTCGACCCGGGTGGGGGGTGGTAGGGGGGAGGGAGCCCACCTCGCTGCGGCTCCTGGCGCTGTCAGGCTCGCGGGCCTGGCCCTGCTCCTCGAGGCCCTGCTGCTCCTGCTGCACAGGCTCCTCGGACGCGCTCCTGGACCGCAGCGCGCTGGGGGCCGCGGAGTGCCCACTCGCCATCCGCCGCACGTCCTCCGCAAGGTCGTGCACCAGCCCCAGGACCTGGCGCCACGGCTCCTGCTGCGAGTGGGACATCAGAGAGAGGTTTCAGGCGTCGTCAGCACGCCGGCGGCCGGCGGCTCAACAGGAACCGAGGGGGGCATGGGCGTCGGAGCAGGAGGGAAAGTTGCATTCGTTGACCCGACGTTATCTACCCGCCTCATGTGTCGCTCTCGCGCTCGCCGCAAAAAAAAAGGTAGCACACAGAAAGACCAAAACAGACAAACTAGTCGGTCACTGCCTCAATGTGTTTACGAAAAGGAATAAACAGATAGGCACGGGTGGGCCCATGCATGTGCTAATGAAGCGCGCTGCGTCAGCCGCATGGGCCGGCTAGAGCAGGCGGGAGGCGCAGCTGCAGCTGAAGCGAGCAGTCTAGAGCGGGCGGTGCAGCTGCAGCTGAAGCTAGCAGTCTAGAGCGGGCGGTGTAGCTGCAGCGGAACCGCCCGGGTGGTAGGCAGCCGGCGGCGGGCAGCGCGCGGGCGCGCGGCGGGGCAGCCTACCCACCGGCGCTCACCTGCTCGTCCACGACCGCCGAGGATGCCGAGGATGCCGAGGACGCCGCCACACGATCGTCGGGGAACTCAGGGACAGGTTCCGGGGACGAGGATGGCAACGGGCAGGGGGAAAGAGGTCGCACGGAGGCCACCTGGGGTTGCGGGCGGCGCCCCGACCCCACTCCGGTCAAGAGGTCAGCCGAAGGACCGGCCTCCAGCGAGGAGCGGCACGACAGCGCGCCGTCATCGTCGGCGGGCTGGATGGGCCGGGGCGCGTCTGCCCCCGAGGGCGGGCAGGGCGGTGGGGAGCGCGGCGGGGAGCGCGGCCATCCCTGCTGTGCCCCGTCAGCTGTTTGCCGCGGCCCGTGCCAAGGGCTGCGCTCGCTGCCAGCGACGCTCGCCGCCGAGGCCGATCCATCTGGTTGGGCCACCGGCGACGCGTCCTCGCCGAAGCCCTCGTCCGCCTCCGTCTGCGTGGCCGCCTCTGCCTCCGCAAGGCACGCGACGCGCAGGAAGGAGCTCGCCAGGCGCGCGCTCAAGTCCTGGACCGGTGGGCTGGCCGCCAGGACGGGGCACTCGGGCTCGCGCCGGGCTGCGCCTTGGACAAGCCCTTGGGCGAGGCCTTGGGGGAGGCCCTGGGTCTGTGTGGAGCGCGCCGCCTGCTCCACGCCTAGCTCCGGGAAGGTGTTCGACGGGTACGCAAAGTGCCCGCCCAGGGGAGGCCGCTTGGAAAGCGAGGGCCGTTGTCGCAGCAGCGACGTGAGCGTGTAGTTGGGCGCCAGGGAGTCGCCCGGCCCTGCCTGGGGCGCGGGCCACGGGCTCATCGGGCGGGTCGCCACCGCCGCCCCCGACACGCGACTGTCTTCACGACTGCCGTCCAGCAGGCCCCAGGGGCTCTCCCGGACCCGCGGGCCGTCGGGAAAGCGCTGGGGCAGCTCGAGGCTGCCGCCCGCCACCCGCTGCCCGGCCGAGGGAGGCGAGTGGCCAGAGGCCTCGGCAGGCTTCCCCGCAGGCCCACGCAGGATGTCCGCGATGGGGTTGGAGGCGAGGCATGTCATGGGCTTGGAGAGGAACGTAGGAGGCGGCGGCGGCGGCGGGTTGAAGCTGAAGGTGGGCAGCGGCCGGACCAGGGCTGGGGGCGGGCCGGCCAGCGGCCACGGCGCGACGGCGGCCGGGGCTCGGCCCGGGGCCGGGGGACAAGCGTGGTGGCCGACGTGGGCATTATCCTGGTCGCTGGCCGCGCGCGGCTCCTTGGCCTCCCCCGAGTCCCAGAAGGGTCGCTGCGACAAGGCAACCTGTAGGGCCGTATAGCGTCCCCTTCCCTCCCGGCCGTCAAACACTCACCCTAGGCTGGAATGCGTCACTGCCCGTGGAGTACAGCGTCTTCATGTGCGCCAGCTGGCCTCTGAGAGTGCCGCACCGCACCTCGGCAAGGTCTAACTGCTGCTCCAAGTCTGCTGTCGTCATTGCAAATTTTTATAAACAGACTACTAAGTGCGGAATACACAGTTAAGTCAGTGAAGCGCCAATGTTGTGACTAACGCCGGAGTATAGGCAACCCATTAGACAGCGCTCACCGATCCCGCCGCAGTCAGTAATGCAATAATTTTTACGAACAGTTATCACGATTTTCATTTACAAGACCGGCGGACAGCCCCTTGTCTAACCGTCTAACCCAAGGGTCTAACCGATTCGACCGCTTGCACCAGCTAGAACTTTACCTTGAAATCCTTTTTTGTTGGCAGACGCTATTTCGGCCATTCCAGAAACGAAAAACTTCCATCCGAAGAAAGCAAATTTCAAGCAGTTGGATCAATAACACCGCTGGAGTTATGGAGCACGGCGTAACTGAACACGTGAACGTGCCGAAAATGCAGGTCAACAATGTGAAGTCGGCAAAGTGCCCACGACGCCTGTTGCTCAAAGGCCTCTACTCACGATTCGACGACGCATGGTAGCCAATATGCCACCATCAATAGGGTGTTTCCTGCTTGCATGCGCTCGAGTTGAGTTGCAGCTTTGCCTGCTCACACTTGGCACGTAATGTATCGTGCTGCGGCTCTTGCGAGTATGCAATCCCGCAACACTGGGGGGCAAAGGCTACGAAACATCCGGCACGCCCTGGTTAGGGCCACTAGCACTAGCCCGTGTACAGAACTCGAGTTTTTCAGGATTTTCTTCTCCCCTAAAAGGGTCAGTACTGTAAGTGATAAAAGAAACCCTAATTCTTCAAAACTGTGGGAGAAGGAGAGCAAGACTGCTCACAGTACTGTGTGTAGTGGATATCTTAGTTTACAAATAACGTTTTGCCTTTAATATTTAGTAAGGGGCATATTTCTTCAACAGGCAAATAAATGTCACAAAAAATTAGTATGAAACTAACAGAAGTGAAACTTTTGTATAACATGCCTGTGCAGGACAAGACAGCTTGCTTGTATCACATTACTGGTATGAGGTTTTAGAGACCTCTTGTTATTAAATGAGAAAATGAATGCTAAAAAGTCATGCGTTTGTAAAACCGGAAAAAAGGCTGAAATTTTCCTGAACCTCAGGAGATCTTCATGATAGTGCAATTAAGCAATGGATAAAAGTAAGGCAGTTAGTGAGGGAGTAGGAAAGGGAAAGAACCCTAGACAATTGGTGAGTGGCATAATTTATTGAAAAATAACAAATTGGACCACACACTAAAGGCATATACACTTAATCATTATCCTCATCATCATCATCTTCCTGGCTGTTAATCTGCAACAGAAAAAGAAAATGTTTTGTCAGTACAAACTTCGAATGCTCAAAAAACTAGATTGGAAATAAGATCTGAACGCAATGAATTTGCAATAACTAGGCTCTGGGGATTTACATATTCCAAGTATAGGGTAAGGTGCACAGTGATGTACTCTACCAGTGTTGGACACTTCTCGATTTGCAACCAAACTTTTCACTTTACGATCTTGGCACGAAACTAATGTTCTAGTAAGACCCCTATCGGGGTATAATACGCCAAACTACCTTGCTCCGTTCTTAACATTCCAAGAAAATGGAGTGTCCATCACTGGGCAGATGCATCTCTTAAGGTGTCTATCATTGGGCATCTTACCCTAACTGGCTCCCAACTTTACTACCATTAACTCAAGTACTAAGTGATCTTGACAATTCACAAGTATTCACAAAACTACCTAGATAGACTGAAGAAACGCTTACACAACACAACACAACACAACCATGTCAAGGTAATGGAAAATTAAGATTTTTAAAAGGTATTTGACAAGAATTCCACGCGGGGTTTAAAACAAGAATCTCTTTTATGTCCTGGATACTAAATATCTATAGTTAATGCTCAGGTCCATCAAAGTTCACGGCAGCGCATGCTCAGTAATGAAATGCAAACTTATGAGTATTGTTTGCATAAACCCTTGCAAAATAAATTACAATAGGGTAAAATTAACAAGGCAACCTTCTCTTTCAAAAAAAAATTTATGACAGTTAAAGCATCTGTATTTTAATAAATTACTTGGTACTCAAGTCAAATTTCTGACCTAGCTTCAAATTTCTCAATAAAAAGGACTACGAAAACATAAAATTTGCCAGCAACACAAAAACAGAACATCCTCACTAGGGTTGCTACGAACCCAACTGTAAAATTCCCGGCAGGTTAGTTTCCAGATTATACAAATAAGGGAGTATTAAAACGACTCAAGATGTGAAAAGAGGGCAGATGAATTTATAGAAAGTTAAACCGTCATTTCAGGTCAAGATCTGACATTTCCCTGACAAAATGAAAGTCCTGGCAATTCCTTGATTCCCCTGATATGCCAACCACTTGACAGTGAACTGTTAAGCTAGTCAGACAGACTAGTTCACTATTAAAACAGAACTTAAGATTTAAAAATTAAAATGCAGTTCAATTTTCAAAGATGACAATCATCTAAGTAGGTAAGGATAAGCTAAGGACCCCTTACGGATGCAATTTAAAGATAGCACAACATAATTGACCTTCTCCGGATCAGTTAATATCTTGAAACCACGTGGACTTTACAACTGTAGGTTTGTAGAAAGATTTAAATCTTTAGAAATGAGAAATGTCTTCATTTCATTCAAATGAAATTCATTCAGGGTATTAAGACATAAGCATAAGCAGCATCATGGCCCAACCCCAAGAAATTAATTAAGCTCACTGACAAATGAGTTCCCATATGCACAGGATGTAAAGTAAACTTATGCTAAGGAAGATCTTTACAAGACATGGTTTGCCTCCTGAGTTGTGGCTTTGCAGCACCCAAGCGGTTATGGAATATGCCTCACTCTGACTCACTAAGTAGAAGTCAATATGCTTTCTGAACCCAGCCAAAGGAATTAACTGCACAAAAATCAAGCAGCTCCACAGCTATTTCTGGAAGGAGTAGCTCAAAGCCACACCAACCAGAAGGTTCAATTTTACAATGCAATATTAGATGCATAAAAAAGTATAGGTGTAATAAGTGCCGAATACGACCATAAATCTAGTACTTTGACAGCTTACCTGGAAGTATCTCAATTCGTAAGTGTCCTTAGCTGTGGCCACAACTCGGAGCCAATCTCTCAAGTTGTTCTTCTTAAGATACCTCTTGGTAAGGTACTTCAGGTACCTAGGGAATAACAAAAATTAGAGGATGTCGGGATGACAACTACTCAATGATATAAAGAACTTAGTTTACCTTTTTGAGAATGGGATCTCTGAGCTCACACAGATCTTCATTTTTTGCCTCTCAAGGTTCAAAGAATTGCCAAAGTTGTTAAGCTTCCCATTGATCTTGATCCTCTCCTGAAGGTACTTTTCCTGTAAAGGCCACAAATTGAATTAAATGACACAACTACCGCCCAAAATTGCGAGACAGCTGACAGGTTAACACTTACGAAGTTGGCAACATCCATGATGTTGTCTTCAACGGGGTTGGTGCAATCGAGGGTGAACTTTAGGGACACCTTCTTTTTCTTCTGCCCTTTACCTTTCAGAACCATTTTCTTAGGAACCGGCTTCTTAACGCCACCGGGAACTTTTTTAGGCTGTGCCGGTTTCTTCACTGTGGCAGCAGCCTTCTTCACGGCTCCACCAGCGGCAGGCTTAGCTGGGGCAGCAGCAGCGGGCTTTGGGGCAGCAGCCTTGGCGGGTGCAGCAGCTGGAGCCTTCTTGGGCTCAGCTGCCTTGGCTGCAGGGGCCTTAGCTGCTGGGGCCTTGGCGGGCGCAGCGGGCTTTTTCGAGTCAGCAGCCTTCTTGCCTGCCGCTGCAGCCGGTGCCTTGCCAGCAGCGGCTGTGCCCTTTCCGGCCGTGGCCGTCTTTTTGGGGGCCTCCTTCTTGGTTGCCTGATAGAATCAAACATTGAACAATACGGTTAGAGCAATGCCACAGAGCACCATTACACAGTATGTGTACGGAACACATGATGAAAAATGCTTGACAAAATAGATGAAAATATGACGAAGCAGTTCAACTAAATCAACATCCAGTCAAAAACCAAGAAATGGAGGACTTGCATGGAGTAGTAGTTATAGGTTTTGTGCCATTGATTGAAGGTATCAACATAGGCATAGGAGATCATAACCTCAAACGGTGTATGCAACAAAGTTCGTAAACAAAGAGTTATTTGAATATGTGAACACCCGAAGCTTCAGAAACTGTAATAATGCAATTTATAGGACAATACAGTACACAATTGTCTCGGAGTACAATAGACACCAAGATACGTCCCGATCAACAGTCGGGGACCCGTATTTACATCCATCAATATCCGAAACATCAGTAAAAGATGAGACTCATAAGAAATCTCACAAAGGGCACTAGATTACATTGTATTCGCAGATGTTAGTATGAAACAACTTTGACGGGGAAATATAGTAGAAATAATAATTGAACGGCAAGGGCTCCTAACCATGTTTGCTGGCAAGGTACCGGGATGTGTACCGGGTAGAGGAAAGATTTGCCGAGACACGAATAACAACTACTTTCAAGACTCAGCAGACAACGCGAGTTCGTGAGATTTGACGGGACTAGATAGGTAGAACTGCATCACTTTAAAACCATAAAATTAAAATTGAAGCGTGGCACTTACCGACGGCATTTTCGCTCTCGGTCGAAACGTGTGGGAAATGGAAGAGGGAGAGAACGGCTTGAAGGTAGTTTTGTTTTTCTTCCTCCTAGTGGAGTGTGACGTGGAACGCCGAACCTTCAGCAGCCAGTGATTTAGCCAACATATTATATACTCCAATATTCACCGATGCCACGATGTAACCTACTATCAAAATAGAAAATTATACGTATCTTGGTTTTTTTACAAGACAAATGTGGTGCTCTGTGCTTCATAAGTGTGGTAATTTGGCAAGATCGTGAGGCGTCGTCATGTTGGCAACAGTGTGGGGCAGCGCAGTCACGCAGTCACGGGATAGCGCGGGAAATACGAATAGCACGCATGACTAACGAAGACAATTCGCAAATGGGCGCAGTTACACCCACTAATGTCACCACCAGGTTACTTTAAAAAAAAAGAAAAACAAGACAAGAAGGTTCAATTTCAATTTCCAAAAAAAATGTGGGTGGATTTAGAGGGTGGACCGACAGGGTCTGTATCACTCCACTCGAGTCGAACACTGTTGATTATCGAAAGATTAAGGATGTCGTGGTGGAGGTGGCGCGCCGGTTCAGATAAATGTATGTCTCGACGCTGCGTGGTCTCGCGGCACACTCCCTGCGAGGAAGAAGGGGGGGGGGCGTAAAAGAATGCACCGTTTCTGCCCTTTTTTGTCAAAAGTTTTAAATATAACTGCAAATTAGGATGTTCTCCACTTTTCGCTTTATTGTGATTTCCTCACAAAACAAGCTTCTCGGCAGTGATATTCAATGTAAGCCAGTGAGAGCAGCTGCCGGAGGGTAATGCTGTCGAATCTAGAAAAAAAACAAACGATTATTATTGTATGATTGGTTGTAAATGCGACACACCAACACACCATTTTGCGCATTTCTTTGACAGTACCACTTGGATGCGGTCGCGGTCCAGGTGAAGGTTCTTTCGCTTGCTTACGATGTCCTTCTCCAGGTGGCCGCGTGTGTCGACCAGGCTTTGGAGCGTGTTCTCGGCCTGCTTGAGCTGCCCCAGAAGGGCGCTGCACTGTTCCGAGATGGACTTGACCTCATCCACCAGACTGCAATATTTGAAATTCATTTGGTCGAGAGCGAGTGCAATTTACCCCAGGAACAGTTGGCTAGAAGAGTGCGCTCTCCTCATGGGGAAGTCCGGAACTGTCTCGCGTAGGGCGATGTCGTGAGGGTTGCCCGCGTAAGGCGCCAGTTGCATAATTTCGGGCTTTTCAATTGGGAATGGCTGGGGTGGGAACGGCTTCTACCCCCCCCCCCTTTCTATTACTCTTTAAGCCCACCCCTCCCTTTCCCTCAAAACCGCCACAGAGAAAGTGCTAAGCGCGATTGTTTCATAGAGGGAGGAGATTCAACCGAAAGGGGAAAGGGGGAGGGGGACGTGTCGGTTGTTGGTTGTACGACTCCACTATCCCCCATCAGTTTGTTTGACTGAAAGGAGACATTGCCGTCGCATCTCCCCCGTCCGTGGCGTCCGTAGGGTCGTCTCGTCCTCGTCTGCCGCGCTAAGCTCCGCCCACCGCACCCGGCAACATCACGTCCCCGCCGGCCAACTCCTCCCCCTCCCTCCCTCCACTCTGTGAACTCGGCCTGCTCGGCCATTGCCAGCCCCTCCATCTCCACCACCAACAGGCCCCCTGACCGACCCGGATACCCAACCCCTTACGACGCGTCCAATG
>NW_026267148.1:440405-447204 GCF_000697945.3 Frankliniella occidentalis
CCGTGATTGAGAGTAGGGACCAAAACCTCTCCGTATCATGGACAAAACTTAACTCTCATACATGATGATTCAATTGTGAATTTATTGCCGAAGTACATTGCCTGATCAGTCATAGAAGGTACAGACAGGAAGCGGCTGAAGTAGTTTTGATTAGAGCCTACGACATCACATTTTTGATGATGTCATTGGATTGATGTACAGTTACGCAAATAGCCGCTAGTGTCTTCTTTCAAAGCGCTTCATAAACGTGCCGTTGTTTAAAAGAAATACAAACATACTGACTTATTTGTTTTTTGGCATATAACGAACAGCTAGAATCGTCTTGGGGATTGTCCATTCTCTCCCTTTTAATGAAATGTGACCACATTGATTCGACCGACTCGACCGTACCCCAGAGCGGAGTAATACTAAAACATTTTCACTTCCAGGTGGTTGTGAGTCATAAATTAATTGATTTTCATCAAGCAGTAAACGCAGTGAATATTTTTCGAGTCGTGTCTTCTTACAATTGTTTTAACAAGTTTCGACATCCTTTCCTCGAACTATAGGGGGAATTTGCTCTCATACCAATGCGGACTATTTGGCGAGGAGGGACTACTTTTGCTGAACAAGGCTCCAAAGGCTCAGCTGTTCCGACATTTGTTATTGAGTGAAAGACGTCGTCTGCGTTTGGTACCAAAATATTCGTCTTGTTTGTTCCTCGTCGTCAAATCTGAAAATGAAGTTCCAATACAAAGAAGAGCACCCCTTCGAGAAGAGGAAGAGTGAAGGAGAAAAGATTAGGAGGAAATACCCCGACAGAGTGCCTGTAAGTCTTTATATTCCCGGAAAAGTCGAGTTGCCTAAATTCGTTCAGCCCAGACTATGACGGATCTTTGTTTATGTCCAGTCTAGTATTAAGGATTTTGAAATTTGTCGCATTTACTCGTTTACAAGATTGCTTTAAAGATTTTCTCTATTTGATTTTGTCATCGTGACTTTGGAAAATGATGCAAACACACTGTTGATGAACAGGGACGAATGACGCATTTGGAATTCAAGGCTAGTCCACTACGTTCTTTGTTCGCGAGGATGATAACAATATGACAAACTTTTGAGATTTTGCGTTAGGTTGTTATGTATCATCCATTTTCAGGCATGCGCAGAGTTTGGGACAGAAATATTTTCGTGTTATTTTTAGTTCTCAACGACTATTTGTGACAGTACATGTAATTGTGCAATTGGAAAGTGAAATAACCTAAAATAAGTGCACCTGTTCCTGTCCATGGAGGTTGCTGTCATTCTTTTACATTGTTTTTCCTTCTTTATTTTCTATGTGTATACCAATATATTAAAAATTAACTCAGACAATTTTTATTCTATGTTTTTGAAGCAGGAAATTGCCTGTCAAATTAAGTTTTTGAGATAAAAGTGTAACTGTGTAGAGTGCTTTATCATCACACCTGCAATCAACTGAACAATTTCAAAGCAATATAATGTTTAGTAACTTCATAGTTCATTACTGTACATGTTTTTTTTAGTTCCCCATTGTGTGTCAGTGGCAATGAAAACAGTTACTCATCTTGAGCTAGTTACAGTTGCCACAGAGAGCAAAGACATTATTGTTTTCTAAATATCTATCTAGGAAATTCATTCCTGTCATAATGTAGAGAAAGTTTTCAGGGCATATGTAAACATTTTGTGTCTCCTGTTCCAGGTCATAGTGGAGAAGGCTCCCAAGGCTAGAATTGGTGACCTCGACAAAAAGAAGTACCTTGTACCATCTGACTTGACTGTTGGTCAGTTCTACTTCCTGATCCGCAAACGTATCCACCTGCGACCAGAGGATGCCCTTTTCTTCCTTGTTAACAGTGTAGTACCACCCAGCAGTGCCACAATGGGATCCCTTTACCAAGTATGCACAATACCACGTACCACTAAATAAATTTCAACCTTGAAAATTTGTTCTATTTATGTTTTTCTTTTACAACAGGAGCATCACGAGGAGGACTTCTTCCTCTACATTGCCTACAGTGATGAAAACGTTTATGGTAAATTATAATTTTCATCATGAAGCTACAGCCAAGAATTATGCAGCAGTTAAATAATGTGAAAAAAAACCTACAAAAATCTTAAAATGTTATCTAAAATCCCTCAAAAATAGTAATGGTGGCAAATTTTAGTAACTACCCTTTAATTTATTATAGCAGTATGTCCTTTCGTCTTTTTGACCTTAACCGGTGTTTGGATACCTCCAATTTATTATAAAACTGTTCAGACATAATCTATCCTGCTTTTTCAGGCTGTTGATCTCAGTCTTTATCATTTCTGTGATGGCAAACAATGTTGTAAATTATTGCTGCATTTGCCAACTATACGTGCTTGCTGATAGTGGTCTAAACTAATGCACTTCCATTTTATTACGGTGCTGCTACTTCAACTAAATTACTGCTCCAGTGGAGCTCTGGTCATTTTGGAATTTCTTATATTTTGATGTACAATTACTTTTTATTATTTTTTGTTTTCTAAATAGTTTTTGAACTATTTGCACATATTATGTGTTATTCTGTTAATTGCCTTTTCTTTTTAGTTGACAAGATTGTATTTAGTTTCTCACACATGTATAATATCTGTTGGTATGTTAAGGGAATATCCACTGTATTTTATAGGTATATTTTTACTTTCAGGTGATTCACACGAGTATTAATATGTGCTTAAGTGATTTGCACTCTGTGAGGAAAATTAGTTGAGCTCTGTTGTGGTATATCATAATTTTTCTCCCTTAAGTGGGATTGAGTTTAGTAAAATCCCGATTAACCCGTATCTTGTAACTGATTGTAACTGGCAGATTAGATTATGTACTAGTTTGTCTTTCTGGTAGAAAGTACTATATAGTACATGATTTCATGTTTACAAGGATGGGGAATTAATAACTGCTAAGTTTCACTTTGGAACAGACAAAACCTTTGTTTGATGCATATAAGAAGATAGGTTCACGATTGTGACTTGCGAGTGAGTGAGAGCATATTAATGCAAGTGTGGTTGTGTGCGTGTGTGTGCAGAATGTAAAAAAAACAATAAAAACAATAAAAACCCTTCAAAAAAACTAGAACACCAGTATTTTTTATAATTGCATTACCTCTTTAAAAACATAATCAAAATTATGTATCATAATTTGACACTCTTTTGATAGAAATCTTACATTACTTTGAGGTCTCTTTAAGGAGTTCACAATACTAGTTGAAAATGAGATGTGGACTCAAGGGGCCTCAGGTACGTGCCGCATCCGGGTCTGAGCGCCGGATGCAGCTCACCTCTGTCCTAAGGAGCTGAACCTGCAGCATGCATGGAAAGACCTGAGTGAAGGACACAGGACTTCGAGACCAGAGAGCACGGCACCTGCATCACTGGATCACTTTACCTGGCGGTACAGGTCCACGATGACGCGCACCTCCGCCTCCTTGCGCTGCAACCCCTCTTCCAGCCCGCGCGCCCTCTCGGCGCCTGCGGGTCCCCGTTGCCGCTCCTGGTCCCGCGCCGCCCCCAGGGCGACCAGCTCACGCCGCAGCGCCACCAGGACGGCTCGCAGCTCGGCCAGCCCTCCGGCTAGGCGCTGCTCGCTGTCGCGAGGCTGTAACTTCCCCCGCTATGTACTCTGAGGGGAGCGAACCCGTTGAGTGGAGCGGGCACGAAGGGGGCTCACCTGCGGATCGCAGACCTGTCGGCCCTCCACCAGGGTCGTCTCCGCGGCTAGGATGCGAGGATGCTCCCGGGGGCCACCGACCTCCACCAGGGGGCCCTCCACTTTGGGGACGGTGACAGCGGGGGCCTCGGGACGGCGAGTCTCCCCACTCGGAGGCGGCGCCTGCTCGTCCGCGGCCCGCCGCAGGAAGGGCTTGAGGACGTGGACGTACTCCGCCACGTGACGGGGGTAGCAGCGGCAGCGGCTGGGCCGGCCCGGGGCGCGCGACCCCGCCAACGGCCCGGCCTCCCACCGGCACTGCAGGAGCAAGTCAAGAGCTTTACAATTGTGAACCGTTTTGTTAGACCTTGAGCCACGATGGTGTAGAGAGATACTGTATCTCTGCCTGAGCAGCCTTGAGCAGACGTTTCGTCGGTACCTGCGGGGCAAGTTTGTCGAGGCCGCCGTCTCGTCGGTCCAACTCGACAGAGGAGCAGCTGGAGGCGCTGCCCACGCTCGCGTCCCCACAGGAGGAGTCGGCGTCGCTGAGGTCGCCGCCCAGCAGCGGGCAGGGGGCGGCGGGTGCCGGGGAGGGACCGGGGTGCGCCCGCCGCCGCGGAGGCGTCGGCCCTGCAGAGGCGGGCCCGCGCGGAGAGCACCCCGTGGGGCGCGGCGACGCAGCCGTTGGAGAGCGCCGCATCCTCCTCTGGGACATGACCTGCGGGAAGCAGCACCCTCGTCAGGACGCCCCAGCACGAGGGCCGGCCCCAGGCCCAAAGCCCTTCAGCAGCACCCGGCACACAGCGCGCTCACGGCTTGCAAGTTGAGCTGCAGGTTGTGGCTTGGGGACGTGGACGTGGCCGCCACGAAGGGGAAGTGCTTCTGGGTGGCGCCGGCGCGCCCCCGGGGAGAGGCCACCGGCCCGGCCACGGGCACCGCCGACATGGGCCCACCTGGGCGGCGCTTGAGCCTCGACGCCGTGGTCGGGCGCTCGTAGCGAGGGGCGCCGCGCGCGGCCTGCGGGGACAGTGAGGGGAAGGGGGTCGGCGTCACGGCGGGGAAGGCCAGAGAGCACCCCGCGACTACCAACGGCCACTGACGCACCCTGCCCAAGCTGGAGGCCTGCGGGATGGCAGGGGTCGGCGCGGCAGGGGAACGATTCGGGGAAGAACTTGGGTTGTCTGGGGGAACGGCGGCGTCGAGCAGACTCGGGACGGTCAGCTCGGACGGGGGCGGCGCCGGCGGCGGCACCGAGTTGAACTCTCCCGCGCCAATGCCACGGACGGATGACAGGCGGGTGGCAGCGTCGCTCCCATCGCTAGCTGCTACAGGATGGAAGAGGAGAATAAAGACAGAAAAAAAACCAACGAAGACCGAAATACAAAACCTTTAATACTCACCGGTCCAGGGCCTAATGATGGGTCGAGACGGTCCGCTGCGCTCGAGCCTATCCACGTGGTGGTCAGCCTGCAAGAGGAGAGATATATGTGCCTCCAATTCACGGCGATCTTGACAGCAGAAACACCCGCAGCTATCACACCTGCCGGTGCAGCTGCTGGACCGGGAGCGCGCGGGAAGATGCGGAGTAGCGGCAGGCCACCGTGGTGGGGTTGCTGTCTCGCCCCTGCTGCAACCGACAGCCGTTGTGGTACTTTTATTTCCCCGACCGCCGCCGCTGCCATCGGCTACCATCGTCACCTGCTGGGTCGCCTGCCGGGCCACCTCACGGGGGCTGGCGATGGCGCCGCCACCGCCTCCACCGCCGCCGCAGCCGGCGTCGACCTCGGTGAAGGCGTGCGCTCGGGGACGGTCGTGGTCTTCCCTGCTGTCCACTGGCAGCAGAGGCAGCAGCCTGAGGCGCGTGGCTGTTGCCGGTTCAGTCGCGGACCGTCCTCAGGACGTCCTCGTGGCCCACGACACCCCTCCCTTCCCCTGACTCACTCGACCACGCTGTCCAGCTGGGCCTCCTCCACCCCCAGGCCCAGGTCGCTCAGAGGGTCCCCGGTGACGCCACAGCCACCCCAAACTGGGGCGAACAGGAGCGCTTCGGAGACGTCTGACGACGACTCCGGGCTGTCGGCGTGGAAGTTCTCGTTGCTGAACAGCTCCAGGTCCATATCGAGACTCAGGTCCGACTGTAGCAGTAGCGATCGCCCGGGAGCCCTGGGGGTGTCGGCCAGGGGGTCCTCGTACACGCTGCCCCCGCTGGAGGCCGAGTCCGCTCCCTAGCGTAGAGGGGGGGAGAGGGGGGGTCAATGGAGGTGCAGGACGCCGTTCTGTTCGGACTGTCGAGCGCGCGGCGCTGTTTGCTTTGCTGGGGGGTCCGCGTCCTCGCTGCACCCGAGCAGCCCCCGGCGGCGCAGGGCAGCGCAGCGCGCAGCCTGGCCGTGCAAAACATGTTATTGCTATCACCTCGCCAGGCCTCGCCGAGGCGTGCTGCGCCCGTTGCGCCGGGAGACGCGGGACGTCACGCGCGTCCCGACCAGCTGAGTCGACCCCCTCCCCTACCCCTCCCTATTCCCTCCGCGCGCGCGTTCGCGGCCGCGAAAATACACTTTGAGCGGTTACTCGTGGTAGCCACTGTACACACTACTTGTGGTCCTCGTCTCCCACTGAGTTGAACGCACGCGAGCAAGCCTTCCGCCTCTCCCCGCCCCGCCACCCACACACATGCTAGGGAGCCCCCTCCCGACCCTTCCACCCCCGCAGCGCTATGTTGACATCGCCCCTGCAGTTGTCGCGCGGCGCGGTGTGCTGTGCTGCGCCGGCTCTCCTGCGCGCCCGGCGGCGGCGGCAGACCCGCGGCCCGCGCTCGCCTCTCAGACAACTCGCGTGATAACGTCTGTTGCCATACCATCCACTCTTGTCACGGTCTCTAATGGACTCACAATCGCCGCCCCCTCGTAACGTCCGAAAATTCCGATAGATATGTGTGTGCCGAGGCAGTTTCAACGGCATATGGCCCACCAGAGGCCAGGCCAGCGGCTACAGTTTTGGGGGTGCTCCAAGTCAGACTCGGGTTGCGTTACAACCTCCAATTCACCCTCAGGGTCCTCATCCTCGGACTCGGCCCTGTCTCTGTTTCTGGCCGAGTCCCCGCGCAGTCACGCAGTCTGCCAGTGTCGGCCAGTGCGGTCC
>NW_026267148.1:458119-464491 GCF_000697945.3 Frankliniella occidentalis
GCCGCCACGACCTGCGCGCGGCGCTGCACCGCCTCGTCCACGCGCGCCTCCTGCTGGCGCAGGTCGCGCCCCGAGTCGTGCACCATGGCGTCGATGAGGTTGCGGAGCATCGCTGACTTGGCGCGCTCGTTCTCCGCCAGGCAGATGTCCTCGCGGGACGCAGCCTCCCAGCTCTCCGGGGTCGACTGGCTGTCAGCGAAGCGAGTGGCGCCCTCGTGGAACGTGGCGGTGGGCGCCCCGGAGCGCAGCCCCCCGGAGTACGTGTCCACGTCGTAGGCCTGCTTCTTGTCGCTCCAATTGCCGCTGAGCCGGCCCTTGGCCGCCCTGCTGGCACGCAGCTGGTCCTCGACCTGGTCGAGATAAGGCGTTACCAACTCCCACGGACACGGCCTTGCAGCTGGAGTTGCGCTGACGGCTGAATGTTCGGGGCTCGCACCTGGATGAGGCAGCGCTTCATGAGCTCGCTGACTTCCTTGATGAGCGCCACCTCCTTGACGAGCTCCTCCTCGGGCTCATCGCGCACCAGGTCGGGCTCGTTGCGCCTGTTCCGCAAGTCCAGACACTGGCCGGCCACATTTGCGCACTTGGTGAGCGTGCAGAGCAGGCGGCGCAGGCGCGCCCGGTACGCCTCGAGCAGCTGCAGCTCGTCCCACAGCGCCTGCCGACCACCATTGAGGACGTGTGCGGCAGCGCAAACTCTGGCCTGCCCTGTCCCTCCCCGCGCGTGCAACCCCCTCGCTTACCTTGTGCGCCTTGCGGACCTCGGCCAGCCACCGGTGCACGTCCATGGCGCGCTGCTCCAGGCGCCCCGTGCTGTCCGCCTGGTTCTTGTCGGCCTCGGCGGCCACGTGCTGCATGCAGGCGCGGCTGTTGAAGTCCACCCTACGGGGCGAGACGAGGGGCGTATGATCAGCGCGCTGGCCACCCGGAGCCGTCGCTCACCAGCCCCCAGCTACAACCACTGCCCTCCGCACTCACATGCCCGCGTTGTGGTTGTCGCCGGCCGCCCGCTGGAAGGTGTCGAGGTTGTGCTTCCGCCACTCGGGCACCGAGTACCTCGTGATGGAGTAGCGGTCCACGGCGGGCCTCGTGCCCGTCATGCCCGACAGCGGGCCCCAGTCGGGCTTGCCCTGCGCCCAAGGGCCCACCGGCTCCATGGGCTCCGCTTCGCCTGCGCACGCGGGGTTCTGGTCGTCCTCGGGCTGCGGAAAGTACGGCTCTGCGCGGCCCGCCACCTGCAGTGCGCGCGCGCGTGCGCCGAACCAACTGTGTAGAGGAGGATGCGGGGCGTGGGGACTAGCGTGCAGCCTCTAAGGCGTCCTAGGCTGACCTTGTGGAGGTCCGAGTCGTCGCGCTCCCTGAGTTGGGCAGGAGCACAGGCCGCGGTTAAACCCGAGTGACAAGTGCTCTGGACGGCTATTGAGAGAACGGGACTCACAGGTCGACGAAGACGTCTTCGATTTCAGCGACCGGCTCTGGCTCCGGCTCGTAGTCCATATCCGAGTACATGTACTTGTCGGCGAGCGCGCTTCTCTCTGCGGAAGAAGACGCGTGTGACGCCCCGCCGTGCCACGAGTCCCTCTTGCGCTCCCGCAAGTGAAGTGGCCGTACTCACTGCCCACCCCTGCGCCCGTGGGCCGCGGCCTGGGCTTGGCAGGGCCGCCCGGGGTCCCCGGAACCGCGGGGGCCGCTGGGGTGCCTCCCCCTCCCAGGGACGGCCGCTGTGCACCCGCGGCACGGCCTGCAGCATGGAGAGCGGCGAGCGGGGAGGTGAGCAGAGCCCCAGTGCGCCGGCAGGCTCACCACCATGCTGGCGTTGCTCACCGGCCCCGGGCCCCTCGGCGTAGCCGCCCGCGGTCGCTGCGGGGCCCCTCGTCGGCGACCCCCTGCCCGCGGACAGGCACTCGGACGTGAGGGTCATGGCGGAGCCGGCGGCGCCGGCCGTGCGCAGGGAGGGCCCCCGCGTGAGCGAGGTGGACGTCGAGTCGATGCGGGAGTAGCCATCGTGGCACACGGCGCAGTGGCAGTTTGGCTGAGTGCAGAAGAAGGAAACGCGCCCAGGAAACCATTCAGAGAGTGACACAATGTAAAAAAAAAAGAGATAAAAGAAATTGCCCGACGACGGTTTTTAAACAACAAATATGGTGCAACCATGTCTCAACTAAGCTAGATTATTGCCTTTTTTTCATTTGCCTGAGTAAAATAAAGAAGTTAATAGAGCTCAAATTTTATCGGCTATGACGAACATGGATCGCTTTTCTGAATTGAACGTTTTTCTGGGTGTGGCACTGACTGGACCAGTACAATTTGATATCATATCAAATCATCGTTTATGACATGTAATAATGGAACAAAACGGTGAGATCGGATTTGTTTTAGCTGCTCACGAGCTAAATAAGCTAGGTGTGGCTACGAAATCCTAAATATACAGAAATTTATCCCATGGCAAATAACACACGAAATACGTGTAATGTGCAGTTTAAAATTTTCACGGACAAGAATGTTGTATTTGTTCGTTTTTTTTTTGGCGCACAGCGCACTTTGGTTAGTTTGTAGTTATACTGACCGCATGCAGATGTGTTAGTATGGGTTACCTATCCGGTCGGGGCCGTAAGGCGCCGGAGCCGGCGGCGATAGGCAAACCCGCCCGCACTCCTGCATGCGGTACAGTATAACTACCAAAGTGCACTGGACCGCATGACGCCTTACGCGCGCCGGAAGTAGGCAAACCCTTAACCCTCAACACTGTCGCTCCGACGACAACACCTTGATGAGTATTGACCGGGTCTTCAAAAGTTAGCCTGACAACATCATGTCGTTTGTAATTTTTCCCCGAGGACAAAAATTAGACATTTCTAGACAATTCACGTTCCATAGTGCTCAACATTTATCTTCACGTTGCTTTTAAATAGCCCTCGTTGTTCGTTGTTGTTGAAGTTGAACGTAGGGATTTTTCCTTCCTCTCCCTCCCCTGTTGAAGTTACAGCTCCCGGAGCACAGTGTAGAGAGATATCTCTCTACACCGTGTCCCGGAGCTTCCTGGTATCCTGGCCTGCCCCCACCCGGGCGAGGAGGAGGAGGTCGCCCTTACGTCGTTCTTGTGGGACGGCATGTTGTGGGCCGCGGTCGGGTCGTGTCGGGTCGGGTCGAGTCTCGCTCACGTCCTGCAGGCCCCGCGCCTCATGATGCCTCGGACGCTCCGGGGTGGACGCGACGCTTGGCGCGGAGGGCGCGGAGGGTCTCTGCCGCGGGGGCCGTTCAGTGAGTCATGTTTGGTAAACAAACACGGCGAGGGCCGGAGAGACGCGGGGGCGTGGCGGGCGCGGGGTCCGCGGGGTGTTGTCAGGGCAGCGCAACAGTGTGCGCGCGGGCCGCGCGCCGCGCCCGAGTGAGTATGTACGGCGCCAGAGCTGCTGGTCAATGAATAAGAAAGGCTGCAGGAGGAACGGCAGCGTCATGATCGGCTTATGCTCGAGCAGCAGCACGGCCAGCAGCACTGCCGCCAGCGTGTGGACACAGGCGGCGCCTCGCTCATGCGTGTGGGGGAGGGCAACCAGCATACACACACAAAACGTCCACGTTGCATACACAAACGCGTGTATCGCTGTCTTATCCGCTTATCCGCCAGGATCATTTACCACATTATGGCACCTGCCTCACCTGCCCTCTACGGCCCGGTGCCTGCCCTGCCAGCAGCCCAGATCAGAGGGAGGGCCGGCGCCGCCGCCGCACGGCGCTGTTCTTCCACAGCCACCACGCGTGGCACGGGCGGGGGGCCCGCGGGCGGCCTATCGGGGCGGTCAAAGGACCGGGCGCCGCAAAAGAGGCCTCTATCAATTGTTTCGCTGGGCGCAAAGCGGAACGCAGTCCAGAAGGGGAAAAGAGAGGGGGGGGGGCATACGGGGGTAATGGGCGTGTTGTGTTTATCCCGGACGCGCGAAAAGAGCGAAGCTGTAGAAAAGCAGTTTGTCGTCCCCTCCTATCCCCTCCCTACCGCCATCCTTCCACTCCCCCCTCTCTTCGCCCAGAATGGACAACTTTGAATTAAAGAAATTAAGTGTGATGTTGAAATGCACATAATCTTGGGAGGAGGGGGGGGGGCTCAAACTGCATTCACCAGACCAGTAAGTACTCCTTTCATGTCTCAAAACATTTCCTTTTATTTTCCCGTTTTCTAGGTGCGAAGGGCGGAAACTTAATTTGATCCATTATGTATCCCGTGGAAGGGATTGAACCGATTGAAACAGGCGATCGGGCGCGGGTGGGTTTGCGGTGTCGGGCGCATGCTGCACGGCCCAGCCGCGCCGCTGTGCTGCTGACCGAAGCCGCAGCGGCAGCGATGCTCAAGGGCGACAAAAACGAAAACAGTAATCACGGGTGAGTTGGCCGAGTCCGGACCGGACCCGGGGTCCGGCACAAGCGATCGGTCGAACCGAGTCGAGCGGGGCGGCGGCGGCGGCGGCGGCACCCCAAAGGGAGCATTGCGCGCCAAACATGCGAGGCTCGAGGCAGCAGAGGAGCGCGACCCCCAAGCCCAAGGGCCTGCCCACTGCCCAGGGGCCTGGCCAAGGGCGACCCAGTTCCGGAGAGGTGACCGAAGAGAGGAGGAAGCCCTTCGAGTTCCAGGGCCAGAGGAAAGGCCTCCTTCCACCAACGCGGCCGACGAGAGCGTGTGCCGGGCAGGGCGCGTTTCGGCGCGTTTACACCATTCATGGAAGTCGCCAACGTCGAGGTCATAACGTCGTCACAACCCCCCAGTGCAAAGTAAAGAGCTGTCAGTCCAGGAACTCGCTCGGTCTCCTTTCCACCTTTCTCGAGTCCCTTCAACTCTAGCTTGCGTTCGTGAAGGGTTGCGGCGGCGTGTAAGGTGGTGTACACAGCGGGGTGGACGCTGACCGCCCCCATTGACGCCGCCGCATGGACGTATGTGGTGCCCGCGCTGCTCCGCTCCCCGCCCGGGCTGCTTCCAGGAAGCTTTTAGGTTTCGGCGCGAGTATGCAGAGCATGCAGAGAGCGCGCAGGGCGGCGCGCCATACACGGCCCGGCCAATGGGATTGGGGCGGCTCATCCCATTGCGCACCGACAGTAGTACAGGGCGGCGCGGCCCGCGCGCTGATGTCCCTGAATGAGACGCGAGATTGTGGCGCTATCCCCCCCGAGCTCCAACGCACCGGCCGGCGACCATAATGACAAGGTAATTCCCGCCACTAACACACACCTACACACACTCTCTCTCTCTATCTCTCTCTCTCTCTCTCTCTCTCTCTCTCTCTCTCTCTCTCTCACACACACACACGCTCACCGAGCGTCCGTGTGAGAGAGTGTGTGTGCAGACAGTCTTGTCGGGGCTTGAGAATTAAGCAGTGTCTCGACCCGCCCTCGCGCCTCTCGCCTCGCGGCCGCGGCTGATGGGGTAACCGGAGTGGTTCCTTTTGTAGCGCGTACAGTACCGTGCCGTACCACACCCCGCCAGGTGTGCGTACCCGCTGCTACTTGCTGCTCATGACTCCACTGTTGCTGCTGCTGCTCTTATTCCCTCCTCTCCTCGCTGGCGCTTATACACGTTAATTATTCAGGACCCCCCCCCCCCAAATCGCTCCTCACCATCCCCGTCCAGAAGGAAGGGAGGACGAAACATACACAGACTGAGTGTGTGTATGTGTGTGTACCGGGTGTAACTGAGAATGCGCAACAGTGTTGCGGGTTTGCCTACCCAGTTAGCCCGTAAGGCGCCATGGCCCCTGCAGTCCTGGCGGGTATGCAATCCCGCAACACTGTTGCGCATTCTCAGTTACACCCGGTACTGTATGTAAACCAAAGTGTATCACTTGCAGCATTACTGGGTAATCATCCACACAATGCAAGTAATCCAAACACGGGGATGGCCTCCCCCCTCCTCCTCCCCGCTCCTCCCCTCCTCCCCGAGCAGCCCCGCCGCGCCCGGACCTTTTTCACACTCACTGCCCCTGAATGAGGATGGGTCCCCGATGCCTCCCAACCCCACGTATCCCATTACCCAAAGTACCGACGAGACGAGAGCCGAGCGCAGGAGCCGGGCGGAGGCGAAGCAGGGAGAGGACCCCGGACAACGTCGAGGTCGCGGTGGCGCGGTCGCGGGCCGCGCGAGCAGGTCGAACAGGCCGCGGGCTGCTGTTCCGAAAATACGCCGGGACCGAGGGGAAAGGGAAGGGGAAAAGTAACATGTGACGCGATGACCAGGCCGTGCAGGGCAGTGCGGCGGGGTGTCAATCTTCCAGGTGGCTGACTCGTCCCTCCCGAGGCCCGAGCCTGAACGTGGATAGGCGACTCGCTTGCACGGGATGTTGTGCGGTACGGCCAGCGGTACTGCGCGTGCGCAAGTATAGTCGCAGT
>NW_026267148.1:464691-467516 GCF_000697945.3 Frankliniella occidentalis
CTTTGTGCACGATACACTAACTCATCAAGCGTCGCTGATGGTCGTTTGTTGCTCCTAAAGTTTATGCAGATTTCATGCTAGACTGGATGTTCTCATTGGGCGGGTATCACGTTTCGTCCCGCGGCCGCGGCGTTGCGCCGACGTGGTGGGGACCGGAGACGCGGGGATGTCGGGCGGGAGCGCGGGATCGAGGCGGGGGTGAGGGAGGATTATCCCCAGAGGTGGAGTCGGGGTGGAGCCAATAAGTATAAATGGGATTACGAATACTGAATGAAACAATCTCACTTTTCTTTAATTAATAATTAATTTTAGACAAATGCTTATGATTTCGACTATTTACTATTTACTATAAACGACCCAACCCACTCGCCTACGCGATTTGCAAAGGGAAGAGAAGAGGACTCGATAGGCCGCCCCCTGCTTGTCGATCAAAATGATAGAACTCGGTAAAAATCACAAGAGGAGAGGCTTGCCCCTGCCTAGAACGCGCGCATCGCGAGAGCGGCTGATTGCTGCTGACATGGGACATGGACCGGACGAGACGGGGCGCGCCTCGGGGGAGGACTCCGGGGGCCACAGCCTCCTGCGGCGAGGATGGACAAGCAGTGCGTGAGCACCGAGGTGAGCGCGGCGAATGAAGGGTGAACAGCAGGGCGTCACCCACAAGGTGCGGCGCCCCGAAAGGGTCCCTCCCATGGGGTGTCATCAGAGCAGAAAGTTCTGTTGCAGTTTGATTTCCATGAAACCATATTGAACCCTGGAAGAGTTTCTCTTCCAGACTAAAAAAAACAAACCCCCAAAACACTGGTAGTTGTTTCTACTATATCCCCTACCTTAGAAAGAAAGGCGATTTAAATAAAATCAATCTTATTAAAATGTTAAATAAATATTAACATAACCAATGTTTTCGAATTAACCAGTATGTTACTCAATCCTGTCTCCAGGTTATTGCTGATACTACGATGTACGGGTACGCCAATAAGCCACCCCCTCCACCCCCCTACCCCCCAGCCCAATCCCCATCCCCCATCAGAATCTCTCCACCCGCTCCACCGGAGCGTGCGAAGTTGATCCGTCGGTTGCGGCTGCAGCATTGTGCGGCTCGCGTCATGTTTTCCTTCGAGAACAATCATAAGCTTTTAATTCTGCGGCAGCCCCCGTCCTGAGGCGGCGGACCTCCCCGGAGAGGCGCGGAGCCGAGCGGGCCTGGGGCCTGACCCCCCAGGTCGGGTGCAGCCAACCCCTACCAAAGGACCACAGGGGGGTCAGGGCCGTGGCTAGGAGGGCGGGGTGGGAGGGATCTACTTTAAATTAAAAGGCGACGCCAGTTCTGCACCGTGTTTGTCTATCGTCTCGGTCGAGACAAAGTGATCACCCTGCCGTAAGCGAAAAGAGAAAATATGCAGGCGAGCCAGTAGCGCCTCGTTGTGGTGGAAGATCTGATTTTCAAAGTGAATTTTGACACACCTTCCGTACGAGATAATGAGAACAATTTTAGGAACCTTCCAAAATAAAAGTGAGGCATTTCGCGTATCAGTGGAGAAGCTAGAGCGTGACGTCTTCTTTTTCCGACTTTTTCATTCTACGTGCTACACATTTTACTAGGTGGCGGACTTACACAGCGAACGCACTTTCGTGAGTATGCTGCACTGGCACGCGTGCAGGCAGGTGGGTTTGCCTTGCTCGCTACCCACGGCTCCTTACGACCCCGTGAGTAGGCAACCCGCCCGCGCGTCTGCATGCGGTACAGTAAAACCACGAAAGTGCACGGCGTGAGTGAGCCACCTGTCACAAAGTTAATCCAAAAGTTTTCCCAAAGTGGGCATTCTTCAAATTGTTTCTACGTTCGGTGCCGAATTTTTAGAAAAAAAAAATTCTTGCGCGTCCTTGGGTTGATGCAGTGCCCCGTGTGCGCGCGCGTGTGTACGTGACGCTCGCGGCCGCGATGGCCGCGACCTCACGTGGAGCATGGCGTCCGCTTGCACACCGAGACCACAACAGCCGCTCGAGGGGAGGCCGACGGGGGAGAGGGGGAGAATCCGGCACCCCTCGGACCCGCCATTTTGTACATCCCGGAGATTGTGACATCCGACAACAAGATTTCTCGTTCCCCTGATTCGTATTTTTTTTTTTTTCAGGCTGGAGAGATGATGGGTGGACTCAAGGAAAGTACGGATAATTGGCTGAAGTGAATTATGCATAAGTGCTCGTAATGGAATGATAACAAGTTTGGTTTCAAAACTCATTACAAAACGCATTCTTTCATAAATTTCTGTACCCGAAGACGTTGAAATTCTGCAATTAATAAAACATTCACCACCATCAACTCCTCGAATAAGACCCGCAGCTTTCGAGAGGGCCACCACCTGGCCGCCCCATGTTGGCCCTCCTCTAGCCGGCCAGGCCAGAGGCGCCTGGCCTCCGCGTAGTGACATTGGCTGATTCAACTTCCACCTAATAACGTCGGATTACAGAGACGACACACTTTTCCCTCCCCTGCCCATTGTCCTCCAGCCGCGTGGTGGGATTAACAGTGATGGGCAGCCCGTGGGCCGCTCCTCTCCGCGGCCCCAAACACCCGCCACCCCCTGGATGCCCAGGATGCTGCCGACTGCAGATGCCCCCCTCGGTCAGATTGCAAGAATGGTAACGGCAACCGGACACTGCGTCCAGCACACGCGTGGCCCCGCCCTGCCCGCTGCCGGTCCCCGCCGCACGCGCCTGGCCCCTGGCGCCCTGGCGCCACGCGAGGTCCTGCAGTAGCAGCAGCAGCACAGAGACCCCCGTAAGTTGTAATCCGGACGGCTGTTTGCGGAGCTCGTCTC
>NW_026267148.1:467907-470220 GCF_000697945.3 Frankliniella occidentalis
TTGCGCTGGCTTTGGATGCTGAGGCTACGGCGAATTTACAAAGAATGAAACTCACCGTAAGCAGCGAGTGAGAACAAAATATGATCATGGTAATTCTTTGATTGCGCTCCAGTGTTGCGGGATTGCACACATACTATACGGCTGCACGGGCCATGGCGCCTATACCTAACGTAGTAGGCAAACCCGAAACACTGGAGCGCATTATTCGAAAAAACGCCCGGTGCACATAATTCCATAACGCAAAATTATCTCTGTCAAACACTGGGGCTAGCACTAGGATTAGACTTAGACTATCACAAATTTCGTTGTGTTCAAAGCGCGTCTGCTTGCTTCTCCTGGTTTGCGGGGCTGGCTGGATTCGTTACTGCTGTTGCTACCACCAACCCCAAACTCGGGGTTGGGGTTTTGTTCTCATTTTCTCCCAGTTGAACGTGGATTATGTGCTACTGTGCCCATTTACCGCGATTCGCTTCTGACTGGAGGGTGAAGTACTACTACACAGAAGCCGACGGCCGTGGCGGGGCCCGCGGCGGGGGTCGCGGGGCTAGTGGCGGGGTTGGGCGGGGCTCGGGGGTTTCGCACGCCCGCGCGCCGTCAGAAGAGGGGGATGCGGCGGTGCCGGTCGCTTTGCCGGGCCCTTGGCGGCGAGATGCTATCTCAAGCCACTCGCCCCACCCCGGCCCGCTTCCCACAGCATAAAGCAGATGTCCCCGCCCGCAAACGCGAAATCGTATTATGTCATTACTATCAGTCAATCGGGAGAGTGGCTGCGGTGCATGCATGTGACGACTCGAGTGGCTGGCCCAGCCCGGCCCGGTGCGCCCGGTGCGCTGTGTGCGCTCGAGGGGGACGTGGAGGGTTGGCGACCGCATACGAGCGGCGGCGGCAGGACTCACCTCGAGAGGCCATCCGCGGTGCGGTTTTGTCACATCATTTTATTTGGAGATGTTGGGCGGCAAACCTAACCCACAATGAAGATGAGACAATAGGGGGCCTGGAAAGGAGGGGGGGGGGAGGTACTGGCATAGATGCAGGTTTGGTTGCAGCACGAGAGGGTGGCGGCGTAGCGCCCCGCGAACACGCCCCTCTTTAGCCCGGTCTTCTGCTTTGTTTAAAGGACCGCGGCGTCGTTCTCCGCGTGCTGCTGATAGGGTTGAGGGTAGATGGTGCCAAAGAGAACGTTCGCGTTCTCTTCCTGCAGCACCCTCCGCGAAAACATACTATCTATTCTACAGTGAACACCCGGGGAGGGGGGAGGGGGAGGGGGGGTCACGGCCCTACAAGAGGTTGCCTACCGATCAGGCGCTCAGATCAAATTGCACTCTAACGGGTAGTCTGCGACCCCAACTGTCCAACAACACCCCATATACCCGCTATCCACAAGAATTCTTTTTATGAATATGTCGCATGGGTCAAAAATCACTCTTCTGTACAATAGGACGGCATGCTAGTGTCCCCTAATTGGTTTACAGATTGACCTCACTCGTTGTACACGGTTACTCTATCTGCCGGGTTGATAACCAGTGCGACGAGGGGAGATGGGAATGCATTAGGTGAGGAGGTGGAGGCAGCGAGGGGGTTGCTTCTGTTGCTGCGTCCAGCCAGCGCTGGGCCGAGTAGACTGGAGTAGACTGCATGGCTCGGTCCGCCCGGTACATATAATGGGAGCGATCGAGTTGCTATCAAATATTAAGGGCCGAGGCCTCCACCGGGGGGGAGGGGCTCTGGGGACCCTGTCGCTTTCGGGTGTTTGGGATGCACAGCGATTTGACATCGCCGGGTCGGCTGCATGGAAGCTCCGGAGCAGAGTGTCGAGTTACCGGGGCGGGGCGGGGCTCTAGCGACTACCGTGAGTCACTCGGAGCCAAGGCAGCCAGGCTTGACTGAGCACAACAACGTGGCTGGGTATGGTGGTGTGGTGTGACCCAAGCAATCCAATGCGATCGGGGGAAAGCAGCGTGCGCGACGCAGCGAATGAATGACAAAACTCCTGAGGTGAGCAATAACGTCAGCTACGTGAGCCTCTGTGCCGCGGGTTCATTTCAGCAACACAGCGTCTTTTGTCTTGCTCGCAACTCGCAGTGCTTCATTGGAGCGCACGCGCGGCGCCATACGGTGGCGCGTGGCGGTCGGTCAGCTGAGATGAGGCGACGACTTGGCGCAGGTCTCCGCGGAGCGCGGGCGCCTGGCGCGCGCGGGGTAGGCAGCGCGCTGCACAGGGCCGCCCGGCGGGGAGGCCTACCCGAGGCGCGCTGGGCGTGGCGCGTGCGGACCAGAGCCGGCGGCGGCGATCAAGTACCGCTCGCCCTGCCC
>NW_026267148.1:472130-490985 GCF_000697945.3 Frankliniella occidentalis
AAAAACAACGGCACAGGTAAAGTCAAGTTTCTTCATTGTAATTTAGATTGTGATGGTGCGTGATAGTTCGGCAATCCCCCTAGAAAGTTCCAAATCGAGTGGTGATGTGAGATCGCTGTGACGCATGGGGTGAGCGAGAGTATCACGACAGCCAAGCCAAAATGTGTCGTCCCCACTTTTATTTTCGTTTTTTTCATTCCTGATCAAGTAGCGGAGGTGCCGGTGTCTCTGAGTGTCCCCCTCCCCCTCTCTTTCCAAAGCCTTTCTTTTGGGGCTGAAACTTGATAGTCCCCGCGGTGCGCCCATACCGCCACACCGCTCTGTGCCGCCGAAATGAGATACTCTGTTAAATTATGACGTCGTTGAAGAATCAATGAGCGGTGATTGGGTGAGTGGTGCAGCCCTTGTGAGGTGGCGTGCCGCCTCTACAGGCGCGCCTGGCTCCTCCAGGTTCCTGGTCCTGGTGTGTCCTGGTGTCTTGCTCGTTCGACCGTGCTCCGCCCTTCCCTACTGTCCAGTTTCTGCCCCAGCGCGGCGGAAGGGCCGGAGGAAGCTTTGACAAAGGGGCGGGGAAGTCTAAGGGCTTTTCTAGTCTAGTGGCACTAGACTTTTCGCGGCGTTCAACGAAAGTTCGTAATCATTTAGGTGCAGGAGACGCACTTGATGATTTATACAACAAACCGATTCCTTGAATAAATTGCCCTAAACTGAATTCAGATAAATTCTAACATTATGTCAAGGGAAATTACAGTTGTTGTTTTTTTGTTTTGAGTGTGCATCAAGGAGATTACACTGACAAAATTGATACGATGCCCGGGCTTTACCGAGGCGATGTGCAGTGGATTGCCCGCACGCAGGGGTCCAGTAGCATAAATAATTGCCTACTTTTTCAGGGGGTAATCAGGGCTAGCTGGAAGTCTCCAGTACACAAAATGTTTGGCTGCTTCCACAATTAAAAGTGTAAGCTTATTGCAGAGATGTTTTCAATAAATTAGATTATTTTTTGTTACAGGTCAAAATTTGGTTTCAAAACAGAAGAGCTAGGGAGAGAAGAGATGGCGATGGTAAATCTACAAACAGTTCTCCACACAATTCTGGACTGACAACACAAATGGCAAAGTCTCCAGCTCCCTCTCATTTGCCCCGATCTACAATTTCAGCCTTTTCTGTACCAAAATCTCAATTAACACAAAATGATGTGCCTAGCAACTCTTTCAGCACAGGGGGTTCCAAATCAAACTAAGATTATGCACTGGAGGTTCTGCTAATATTTAAATGGCTGTGGATAAATTAAGATATTGATATGTAAGGTTTATGTAAATTTTGAACATCAAAGGTAAAATAATAGTGATTTGTACATTTTTGTAATAAAAGAATCAAATATATTTCAAGAAAATTATTTTAATGCCTTTTATCAAAATATATCTATGGGAGTAGTTGAAAAATAGAACAAAAATAAAATAAAAATAGAGCACCCTCATTAATGAAATAACATTTAAAAAATGGTAAAACTAGAATAAAATACCAGTTGCATGAAGATTGCATTTTATATTAATGACCAGCTGAAACTAACTGATATGTCTGATTTCCTTTCTTAAGAAGAAATCCTTGTGTATTCAGAGTATTAACAAAGTCAAAAAAATCTGCACCCATGACACCACAAGTTTGAGCTACTTCACGCATTTCAGCAGCAGAGAACAAAGATTTTGATTGCAGTTCAGAACGACGTTGCAATACAGCAATGAATTTTTTAGCCTGCGTTCACGTGTCAGATTAGAGAAAATTCACCAAGTAGTTAACAAAACATAGACATAAATATTTACCTTGTTTCTGCTACTCATGCCAGATCCATTTTGAGAGCGATTAAAATCAAGTGTACCTAGTTCATCAGCAAATGAGTCAACTAAGCTAGAACGAAATATTTCCACTACATCCAAGGCATCTTGATAAGTGGCCTTTTCACGAAGCTCCAACTTAGCTCTGGCCTAAAAAAGTAATAATAATAGTTTTCAGAAATTGTTTAGAAGTTTTAGAAAACCACGGGTTAATAACACAGTAAAATCCCAAGGTACCTCAGTCAATCTAATTAGTGATTCGAGTTGCCTTGTTGTTACAGGAGCAGAGTCAGCAGTGTGGTGTTTCTTCCTCAAGTCTAGGTAAAATTGCTTGAGAACAGCGCTTGCATCTTCAGAAAGAGTAGGATTGACATATTTCCGTGCATAGGCAATATACTTCCGAAGTAACTGGTGTGGAATTGGGTCAAAAGTTTCATTGGCGTACAATCTTAGGCGCTCACTGCAATTTTTTTAAAACAGAAAAAGATTATTGATTAAATGAGAGAGTTTTGTTCAACACATAAAGTTGGATCTTTGTGCACAATGCTATGGCACCGCAGTAATTAATCCCAATTATTTCAGATGGGAGTGTATGTCAATATAGTGGTCATGCCACACTAAATTTCTTGAAATGCAGAAGTTTCATGACATAATGTTTCTTACTAGTTTTCCCTTCACTAAATAGTTCCAAGTGATGGTGTGGCATTAACTACCTTAATGGTACCTCTCCATCTCCAGCAACATTTGTTTTAGACTGACTAGATGAGGCACCGCTAACACTACCCCGAGAACCAAAACCAGAGTGAAGAGCCATTACATGCTCAGAGAGAAGATTATCAAGGTGCTGAAAAATAACAGATATTGAATTATGGTGGCTGGGAATCAAATGTACATAAGGTAGAAGTTATTCAAAATTCTCACTTCATTTGGCTGATCCATTAGAATAAAAACAAGATCAAATCTAGAAAGTAAAGCTTGGCCCATACGAAGGTTTTCAGACACAGTTTTAGCTCTGTTGTAATGGCCACTAACTGGATTGGCTGCAGCTAAGATTGAGGTTCTTGCTGGTAAAGAACAAACGACACCAGCCTTGGCAATAGAAATACTTTGCTGTTCCATTGCTTCTAACAGGGCCTGAGATAGAAATATTCCAAGCTCACAACACTACTTCAAAATTCCTACAGCAAACATTTCCTAAGTATACAATGCATGTAACCATACTTGATGTTGAGTGGACATTTTGTCGAATTCATCAATACAGCAACTGCCTTGATCAGCAAGGACTAAGGCACCAGCCTCCAGAGCATAATCTCCACCGCTTTCTCTTGAAAGGGTTACAGTCAAACCGGATGTAGTGCTGGTATTGCCACAAACATAAACACCTGTACAAAAAGAGCCATAAAGTATCACTTTTAATTGAAGAACTTTCTCAACAGGTAGAGGAGGTGGAATTAGTTACCTCTAGGAGCAACGCTAGCACATGCCTGCAGCATTTGAGATTTCCCAAGGCCTGGATCACCAACAACCAAAATATGAGAGTCACTTCTACTATCACGTCCTGCAAACTGCGCTCCCCCTATCAACGCAAGAAGAAGGCCTGCCTTTACAATCTCATGTCCAAAAATCATGGGACAAAGTGAGTTTACAAGAAGACGGAACAGTGCTGGTTCGGCATGTATTTCCTGATAATAGATAGATACTTAGATTCTTAATAATTAATAAGACATATAAATAAACAAGAGAAATTGGATTTAAAAAAAAAAGGAGAATAGCTCTTACTTGTATTGCATAATAATCCTTCAAGTTAAACTCAACCCCAACTGAACTTTTTCCACCTGCAGAATTTTTTTTGTTGTTCATTATAGATGCAGCTTCAATGTAAAGTAGAAACATACTGGAATTTTTCTGCTTATTAGAAGATTCCTCTGTATTATGAACCTATATACACAAGAAAACAAAATGGGTATTGTGGAAGAATATTTCTTATCTCCAACCTAATAATGGTAATACTTACTCTTATAATACCTGTTACAGTGACAACGTCACCCGGCGCACACGAGTCCACCAGGTCCTCCATGAGCTCTACCTCTACACTTCTTGGTACTCGGCCACCTTCTCTATGTTCATCGTCAGAAATTTCTTGAAGCCGGATTGATTGATAGTTTACAGTTTGAGTAAAAGGAGAGGCATGCTTTGGAGCAAAGGAACGAGCCCGACAACCATCAGAACTACATTTTGTAGGCAAAGTATACTTTCCTTGAGGTTGTCGTACACACTGAATACTACTGCACGTATTGCAGGAAAATGCCATCCAAACACATGACAATTTTAAATTACCAACACGAATAACAGTCCCCCGCACAGAAACAAGTTTACCTTGTAGAGAAAGAAGGTTTTAAGTAATGTTTCTAATAAAAATAAGAAATAAATGACATATGTACTCACCAAAATAGTTTGATTTTAAAGTTTTTAGCTGTAGAACTGGTTCATGATTTAGAATCCTTGCTCGAATGGCAGCAAGATTGTGGGGGGGTAGTTGAGCTCTCTCAAGATCGGTCAGTTGAGCACGTGCTTCTTCTTCCAAAGCTAACAAAACCACCTACAAAGTTTAGAAAATGAGACCGGTCAGTAATGCACACCAAAGTGGACTCATAACAGACATACATTATTTGTTTTAATGACCTGATGCATTCCGAGCCCCAAGCAGCCTATGCTATGTTCTGGCTCATCTTCAAGATCATCTTTGAAAGTGGGCCACTCAGTTTTAAAGTTCTCATCAGAAGATATTAGTTTAATATCAAGGGCATACGATCGCCTCTCTTCAACTTCGGTTGGAGGATACATTCGACGGTGCTTTTTGATAAATGTTTCTACTGCTTTAATTTTTTTAACTGTCGTTGATCCTTCTGCATACCCTTTAAAAATGAAAATATTCACAGGCAAGTTTCGTAATGAAGTACAATTCACACCAATACACAATTTAAAATACCTTCCAGATGAAAATATAACTTCCAGCCTCTGTAAGGGCCAGGTACAATGTCAAATAGGGATGTTATTCTTTGCTGTGATGATTGAGAGTTCTGAGCTACTATTTGAAAACTGTCATTATTGGAATTATTATGACTGTTGGTGTTGCCAGCACCTTGACTCTGAGCTCCTAGAAGAGGATCATAAAAGGAAAAGAAAAGTGAAATGACATAAATTATCTTTTGTAAACGATCCAACAAAACTTGAGTTACCTCGCCATCCACCTCTGCCTCCTCTACTTCCTCTTCCTCTCCAATTGTTCCCCCTACCTCTCCACTGTCCACCACCATATCCTCGACCGCGGGCTCGGCCACCACGTCCAGAAGTCGGAAACCCACTCATTCTTATCAATAATAATACAAAAGTTGCTTCACCACAACTGAAAAATATCAAACATAAATTTTTAATGCTTTTAAAATATGGCATATTATAAATAAGACTAATCTATTTAATTAAACAACTAAAACCTGATTTAGTACTTACAGTAAGTAGTAGTATCCATAGTAAAAAGATTAATGATAAAAATAACTGGTAAAAAGGTTTCAAGAATGTAAGAATCAAGGAAAGCTTAACCTTTATCTCCTCATATTTTCAATGCTCATCTGGAACTGCTAACAGAAGTTGGCGTTATAGCATTGCACAGTGTTTTGATGTTCCAGGGCCCAACTTTTCGTTTTAATGATGAGAAAAACACAACACAAAAATTTCAAGCATCAATTTAAGCACTTTTCGAGACTCGTAGTTGGAATTTATTTGATTTGTCTTGCTTGAGGCGCCTTTACAGACTACCAACACCCCGGTCCAGCTCTTTTCTTTGATTTTCTTTGTGTTTGAGTTTTGGCAGGACTGCAAGTGTCCGCTGCTCTTATATAGTTGATCCTCACAAAACTTTGGTATGGACCACCCACCTTCAGTGGGGTGTGGCGAGGTGTAGGTTTTCCATATCGTGCTTTATCTTTCTACACCACTTGTTTACATGGTGATGATCGTTGTACAGCTGGACCTTTGCTATCTTTGCTATCTTTGTCTATCTTGTGTTCATGGCAACTTTTTAAGATTCTGAGTAGAGAACGAAGATATTGACAGTTATCTCATTTATCAGCAGTAGAACCACCAAGGGCTGTCCCCGTCTACGCGTGCCCTCAAGAGGGTTTAAAGCAACAGGAGCCAGTGGCTTGCTGCAGCAGGAAAACTAAATGCAACCAAGTCAGATTTTATCAAAGTCCCGTAAGGAAACTTCCCCATTTTTTTGGTTCCTTGCTCCCTAGTCATATGGAATTGTAAGTTTGAAGCTAAGAGAATGTACTCAGTTTTGTGAGAAGCGTCATATCTAACCTGCATGGGGTCTTTTTATGCCCTTTTATAGTCAAACAAACCAATGTCATACAGAAAATGTTCATGAAAAGCTTTTTTATCTGTTTTGAAACTTAAGGTTTAAAGCTGCATTGTTGCATGTGATGTTGTTTTGATTTAATTGCTGGGCATCTATTTTGTGTGTGAGATTTTTGCATTTAAAATGATTTTGTGGCTTTAATTGTGGATTTAGTCTCATGAGGTACACCTCACCTTAGAGTTTTTAGGGCTGTGATTGGCTTGCCAAGTTGGGTACTTACCTCAGGTGAGGTGAGTTGCCTCACCTCATGAGACTATCCACAATTACAGTGTTTTGTTTCTCGACTTGTAATCTTTGATTTCAAACTTGTTTACAGATAGCACTTATCATAAAATGGACTTCAAAGAAATATCACCAGTTCAATGGACAGGTGAACATGTCAAAGAATGGCTCAAGGAAAATAATCACAGTAAATTCTCATATCTATTTTGTGATCAGCATGCAATTGATGGTAAAGCTTTATTGCTCCTGACAGAATCTGATCTTCGGTCTTCTTCACTTGGAATACAGGTCGGGCTCAGTAAAATTATGAAATTGAGGCCATGCCAACGTCTTTTTCATTACTCTTTTTGTTTCATTACTTTCTCCCGACAGGCTTTAGGGGATTTGAAGCGGCTAAGTTTGTCAATAAGACAGCTTCAACTGGAACATAGTAATGCCATTGTTCAAATGGGTTATGATTTAAGCGAACTTTTCCAATTTCCTAAAGGAACTACTGGATGTTATCCTCTTTGTTCTCTACGTTCAATCAAAGAGAGATTAATTGTATGCATATCATCTGTTTGACCTAATCTTACTTATTTCATCTTAATTTTAGTAATCTAATCTAATGAAAATCCTACAATTTGCAGAGCAAAGACCCATCACTTTCAGAAATTTTGGAGCGAACTGGCTCTCATTTTCCAAGTGACTCTGAAGTTGAGAATCATGGCCTACCTCCTGAGATAGGCAAAACACTTCTTAGCTTATTTTACTTGTTTGTTGTGACATGGATCACAGCATTTGTTATGGTAGTTGTTCATGATAGAGTCCCAGATATGAAAAAATATCCTCCCCTTCCAGATATATTTCTAGACAATGTTCCTACCATACCTTGGGCATTTAGTATGTGTGAACTCACTGGCACACTATTACTCATTGTGTGGCTTGGAGTTTTAACCTTCCATAAGCACAGGTAAGAGATTTAACGGTAAAAATGGATTGTATTCAACTTTTTACCAACAATTTGCACTATTGCAGGTTCATTTTACTCCGCCGCTTCTTTTGCCTATCTGGCACTGTATTTTTACTTCGTTGTGTCACAATGCTCATTACATCACTTTCTGTGCCTGGTACACACTTGCAATGCAATCCTAGTGTTGATGAGGACTGGCAAAGATAAGTTTATGACATATTACATACTTATTTTACACAATGGTTCTTTCATCTGTAAGAACTAAAATTTTATAAACGTGTATCCCTATTTTACATTGTTTACAGAAGAAATGTATACATCACTGTCTCGGAAGATCCAAAGAGCTTACATAATTTGGCGTGGAGCTGGCATGTCCATTCAAGGCGTTAGAACATGTGGTGACTACATGTTTAGTGGACATACTGTAGCACTAACTATGTTGAACTTTTTCATTACAGAATGTGAGTCTCTTAATTATGAATGCAGCTAAATGGTTTCTCATTCTATGTTCTAATATGTGAAATTTTGCTTCCACAGATACTCCTCGCCACATGTACTTCGTTCACACATTTACATGGATGCTTAATATGTTTGGAATTTTCTTTATACTGGCAGCACATGAACATTATTCCATTGATGTCTTTATTGCATTCTACATAACCTCGAGGCTATTTCTGTATTACCATACACTAGCCAACAACCGTTCACTTATGATGAGGGATTCAAATCGTACTCGTATATGGTTTCCCCTTTTCAGCTTTTTTGAATCATCTGTAAGTATATTAATGTTTTATTAGATTTGAGTGAAAAATGTAATTATTTTCGGTGATGTTAAATTAAATTTGATGTGAATGGTGTTTCAGGTTGATGGTATAGTCCCTAATGAGTATGAATCCCCTATGGTACCCTTAGGTAAACTGTTTTCCATTGTTTACCAGAGAGTTTTTCATTTTATACGTGATACTCATGTACAGTTACTTGGCACAAGAGTGAAGAACCCAGACAAAAAATCGGATTGAGGCATGTTAGTATAGAGAGATATTAGGATATGGTAGATATTGTTCTAAGGTCTAATACTTTTGTTTATGGTCACATAGTCATTGTTGGTTAGTTAATTAATTTATGATGCTGTTAGGAAATGTTAATTTGTTCTCTTCAACTATACCTTGAAATGTTATATACTTTTTTGTAAAACTTATTTGATTATGTGTAGCTGTGCTTTTGCCCCCAATAGCATGCCTCACTTTCAGTTTTCAAAAGTATTCTTTTTGTACACTAGAAACGGTTTCTTCAGTAATTTATTAGATATTTTGTCAAAGTTCTAGACCAGGTGGTAGTTTGGACATGCGGGCGGAAATCTTGTACATGGGCGCATTGGTTGGTCCCTCAGCCGTATAGTTCCTGATACAACATGTTTTTTCTCTTTAATTACAGCACAATGTTTGCAAATCTTGTACCTGGGTACTTGTAAGCATTTTTGCAGATGTTAGCTTATTCTAGCAAAACACTTGCTAAAGAGAAAACAGACATTCTAGCTGTGAGTTTTACCCATGATTCTTAGAAATTGTCATAAACGTAGACCATTCCAAATTTTCTGTTTCTCTTTAAACTGAATATTGAAAACTATTGCTTCCATTTTATCTTGTGACATATTAGTACTCATTACGTTGCTTAAGAAGTGTTGCAATGATGATGTGTGTATGATTTTAGCCCCCCTCTCCCTCGTTCATTTTACTAGTTGAAAAACTGTGACTTTGTTCCTTTCCAGTAAAAAAAAGGTTGCCAAAGAAAAATGCATATGTTAGGTTAATTATACTGTGACACTTAATTGGTGGACACCTTCTTTCACAAGGTTGAAACTGCCTGTTCTTGTACTGCATTTCTGAATGTAAAATGATGTGTACGTCCTCAAAATTTCCTGTGCACTTCAAGTCAGTCATGTGTCTAATTTTGCGTGAAGTCAAGAAGACCATCAAAACTACTTCCAAGTCCATTTTACGGGCAAGCTTTATTTCCCAGAGCACAAAAAAATAAATATTGTCACATTTGTGCTGTATTTTTAAAGCTTTCACCAGTATGACCTGAAAAGATCATTAACCACTATATTTGTGGATATCTCTCATCTTTTTTGTGATACTATTTGTTCTTTATGTAGTTAAGGGTTGTAGCATAAAACTAAATTATTTATTTTTGAACGGTTGATGTAATGTCATTGTGTATGTTATGTTTTAATGGACCTTCAGCCATTAGTTAATTGATATCTATCTATCTATCTAGTTGTGAATTGTAACAGTTATCCAATTTAGGAGGAGCAAATGGAACAAGCACTGATTCTTGTTCCCTATCCTGTGATATAATTATAGGAACTTGCTCCTTTTTGGAGCAGACTAGATGTATCATGAAGAATTTAATTTGCTAGTACCTACTTGGTTGTGGTAAAACAAGATCCACTATCTTTTTTTTTCTGTTACATATTAGGAATAGATTATATTTAAAATGTGCCAAGTATAATTCCATGTTTGAATAGTGAAGTTCAGCAGATTTTGTTTTGATGGGATTGATGAAATGTTATTAGTCTCTCTGTTATATTCGGTCTGGTTGTCAAACAAGATAGCATATCAGAGTTGGAAAACCCATTGCTGCTTCACATTTAATTTTTTACAAAAAAATAAAAAAAATAAATCAAAACTTTTGTCTTCCAGAATATTTATTAATTATTATTAATTATCTGATGTGGGTTAGATACATGATATGATAGTCCGGAAGGGTTCTGAGTCTGTCTGGTACTTGGTGCTTCCGTTTTGGTTTTCTTAGCTAAATAAAAGTAACTGAGCACTGCCATCGAAGGATCTTTTATTGTGATACAATTACATAACATCATTTACCTGAGTCATTAAAATGATTGTTTTCCTACCTCATTCACAACCATCTAAGTTTATAATAACAAGTAATAACACCAGTCAGTGTCCATTCAAAGAGATAAACAGATAAAGGCAGTAATCTATCTATCTCAACAACCAGAAGTGTTGATGTAGATATTTTTTATTATTTATTTTTCACTTGTTCTTTTCGTGTTTACTCTTTCATTTATGGAGGTGAAAGAGCGAATCTTGTGCTTGATATGGTGTAATCTAGTCCACACTTTCAGCTTGGAAACTACAATACTAAAGAATGCTAGGTTTTGCTCAAGTGATGAATCAATAAGAGAGGTTGTTTTCGAGTGCACTGCTTGTTCTATCTCACGCTAGCTATTGTGACGGTTAGAATGGTTAAGATAACATCAGGAATCCAGCCTCCCCTCCAAAATATATTCAAACAGCACTCCCAAAAAGCAAAAAGTCACTCACACTAAAATTTCAATTTAAAAGCGGGAGGGGGATTACGGAGCTCCCTGACTGCGATTCGCCTGCGCCTTCTAATTGCCCCCCCTCCACCCCCTCACCCTGTTTCAGGGCGTTTAGAAGGCGCAGGCGAACCGAAGTCAGGGAGCTCCGTAATCCCCCTCCAGCGCCATTATCCGGGAGGTGTGTGAATAACCAATCCCTCATCTAAAGGCAGTGTAACCACAGGAAAGTGCACAAAAGGGGAGGGGGAAAGACTAGGGGAGGGGGAAAGAAGGTTCGAAACAAATAACAAGATATCCTAGACTCAGCAGAAATTTATTTTTGAGTAGCAATCTTTGCAAAAAGATGGTGATAACTCCCTAAAGCACGACAATGTAGCTGCAGCGCCTCAAGAGGCATCTCCTAATTTCAAATTGAATCGTTGTATCTTAAAAGAGAGGTGGGTCTTTGTGTTAACACGATAGTCTCAAGGTTAGTGGCAGACTTTGTGTTTACGAAAATCAGCTGTCAGCCGTTGTGTGATGGGGAGCACTTATTTACGGCCTCGCTGCGTACTACTCTTTGACCGATTTCGTTCAATTCCTAATTTTCAAAGGGTGAAGTGATCTGTCCAATTTGTATTCTAAAACATTGAGTGCCTCTTCCTTGTCTGAAGTTACAAGTGGATGATATCAAGATGCCCTGTAACAAAATCATTTTTGTTTTGAAAATCAAAACAAAACTTTGTTACTAACATGCAACTTGTAATTTTTCTGTACCATTCTCCTTTCATAAATTTAGTTGTTTGATGCAATAAATATAAAAATCTTTTATACTACTGTACGGTGTGGTTTCCTCAGAGTTACTAATTTTGGAACAAAGGGTGATTTACCAGAAAATTTGAATTAAGCTAGTTTTAGTTTCCCTCATTCGAATTTTATATTAAACTATTATATTTCTAATATAATTCTATTATTGCAGGATCCAAAATGACTACGACGTTGGAGGCAAGCTATCAACCGTTACAGGCCTTTGGGAGTGAGTTAGGAGACATAGAGGAAACTCCTCATGACAGTGGAGTTATGATTCATGTGGTACCTGAGAGTAGCAGAGGTGAGCCCACCGCTAATCATTTTATGCTTTAATTACTTAAATTTGTGACCCTCATCGTCTCTGAGATCACAACAATGATGTTGGGACAGCAGTTTTTTTGCAATCAAAAACAGAGTTTTAGTGTGGTTAAGTAAACTTATATTGTTACAGCTCGATGGAATCATATGGAAGATTTAGATGCCTTTTTTACTCGAATGTACCACTATCATCAGAAACATGGATTTGCATGTATGATGCTGCAAGAGGTGTTAGAACTCTTTCAGTTTGTTTTTGTTGTGATATTTTCCACTTTTCTTTTAAATTGTGTTGATTACCCTATTTTGTTCAAGTAAGTATCACTGTTTTTGGCCTTTATTCCACTGGCAAGATGTTATTTATAATAACTTGACTATTTTACAGAGATAAATTGGATCCATACAAAAAAACAAATATCTCAAAAGTATCTCTTGGAGATGCAGTTATTCCAACTGCTCAGTGTGTTGGTTCTTTCAGTCTCAGCACCTGGGTTTGTCTATGTATTGCTCTAATTTTCTGGTTCTTGCGAGTTTTTAAAGTTGTTTGCCACATTTTTCAATTTTGGGATATAAAATGCTTCTTTAACACTGCCCTTAAAATTAGTGATGTAAGTATTTTAACTAAAGATGTTATTATTTTGGTTATTCCAGTATTTATTGCAGCAAGTTTATTTTCCAGAATGAGTTGGATAATTTAACATGGCATGAAGTTCAGAGACGAGTACGTGAAGTACAGAAAGAACAACAAATGTGCATACACAAAACGGACCTCTCAGAACTAGATATTTACCATCGTATTTTGAGGTAAAATAACTATCATTTGAAATAAACAACCCATTTGTGTCAGGTTGGGTATTCTTCACCTGTTACCTTTTCACAGGTTCAAGAATTATATGGTTGCAATGGTGAACAAATCACTTTTACCACCAAGGCTGCAAGTTCCTTTGCTTGGTGAAGTGGTTTTCTTGACCCATGGTCTGAAATATAATCTTGAATTGTTGCTGTTTTGTGAGTATCATTTATGATATTTTTCTTTGACATTTCTTTCACAACCTCTGCATTTGCTATTTAATTTGTTTGGTTACTTTCAACTTCAACTTAAATCTCCAACAATAGGGGGCCCCTGGGCGCCTTTTGAGAATAGCTGGCACTTGAAAGAGGACTACCGAAAAGCTGCTAAACGTCATGAGTTGGCTGCTGCATTGAGCAAGCACATTATGTGGTTGGCTTTGGCAAATCTCTTGCTGTGTCCTCTCATATTACTCTGGCAGATACTGTACAGTTTTTTCACCTATGCTGAGGTAATGTTGTTCACTTTCATAATTTTAATATTTGTTTATGGGATCTTAAAAATCAGAAAAGATCTTTAACAGAACCCATGATACATTCAGACTTTCCTTTGCAGATAATTAAGCGTGAGCCAGGTAGCCTTGGATTAAGGTGTTGGTCACAGTATGGTCGTTTATATTTACGACACTTCAATGAATTAGATCATGAACTGAATGCACGTCTGAACAGAGCATACAGTCCTGCCTCTAAATATATGAATATTTTCACATCTCCATTAATGACAGTGATTGCCAAAAACATCATGTTTGTAGCTGGAGCATTTCTTGCCGTTTTAGTAGTATTGAGTTTCATTGATGAAGATACTTTGACAGTTGAGCATGTGCTCACTATCATCACAAGTTTGACAGCTGTAGTTGCTGCATGCCGAGCTTTAATACCTGATGAGAATGTTGTGTGGTGTCCAGAAACGCTCATGACAGCAGTTCTTGCACATGTTCATTATTTGCCTGATGATTGGCGTGGACGAGCTCATAAAAATAGTGTTCGAGATAAATTTTCTCAACTCTTTCCCTATCGAGCGGTAAGGAGTCATACATCTTACTAATTGTTGGCGTAGTTAGTGGAAACACAATATTAAGAGTTTGTTCCTTGTGCAGATCAATCTTTTTGAAGAATTATTATCTCCCATACTGACTCCCTATGTGCTGTGGTTTCATACACGATCCAGAGCTCTGGAATTCGTTGATTTCTATCGTAATTTCACGGTAGAAGTTGTTGGAGTTGGAGATGTGTGCTCTTTTGCCCAGATGGATGTTAGACGTCATGGCAATCCAACATGGCAAACAAGTGGCACAGGGGTTCAAAAGCCAGCTGGACCATCTGAAACAACTGCCTATGTCATGCCAACTAGTATTGGGGAACAAGCAGTACCATGTGCTTCTAATCAGTACACTCAGGTTAGTGGTGCATCATTAAAAATTATTTCCATAGAAACCAGTCCTTTTGACTTATTTTACATATTTGTTACCCTTCTTACCCATTTTCGTTTTTAATGTATAAAGAACAAGTATTCATGTGCCCTTCATTATTCATAATTTAAAATCTGAAAAAGTTGACAGGTTTATTTTCTTTCAAATACAGTAGTTGTTTCCTTAATTTAACTGGAAGATAGAGCTTTGAACTGTGTCTAGATTCATTGGTTGTCTTGGGTGCCTCAGCTATGCTAACCAGGCGCGGATTAAGGTCCGGCTGACAGGGGGGGCGATGCACTGTCGGTTGCCTACATACAGGGGGTTTATGTCGCAAATTGCCTACCTTTCAGGCGGCTCTCTAGAGACGACGGGGGGGGGGGGCGATCGCCCCCCCCCCTTAATCCGCGCCTGATGCTAACAGCATAGGGCTGTCACCCAAGAAACTCACGCTTTTGGACGCAGCTAGCTGCCCTGATATGTTTATGATGTATCTATTCTAAATAGATTTTTTCCAGCAGTATAACTCTATTGTTCATAATCTAAGAAAGACTTTCTGGCAATGGTCTTGAGATCATAATGTATACGTACATTTTTAGTGTTCTATCTTTATTTAGTTTTAGTAGAATGTTCTGTATGATTGTAGAGCTCAATTTTGTGAAGTTGTAAAACCTTTATTTTCCAACATAGTCTAATATTAACCTACTGTACTACCCTTAACAGTACTGATATGGAATGAGTACCAAACACAGTTGACACTAACCTTTGCATTCTTGTTTTAAGGCTGAAGACGGGAAAACCGAATTATCTTTGGTGCACTTCACGATGACCAACCCACACTGGCAACCTCCTCCAGATGCAGAGAGTTTTGTTGATGCATTTAGACACCAAGCCAAGAGGGATGCTGCAGGAGAAAGCGGTCCAATGTATGCTCCATTCGCTGCCTATTCTGCTTATGCAGCTCAACTTCACTCTGGTTCATCCCTGGGCCCTGAGGTACAAAATAAATGGAAATAATGTTCATTATTCCCAGATTTCTTTTGTTCTCTCTCTTTTAATGACTGAGATCTATTTTATTTTATCTTTTTACAGGCTAGTATTATGCTGACAAGTTTCCTAAGAGGCAGTCAAATACCAGCCCCTATGTCTCCCAGTGCTTCACAGTCAGTTGGTGAAGCAGCATCAGTTGCTGTGCGAGGTGGCTTGAGTAGAGCTGAAGGACCATATCAGTTAAGGTAATTCTTTTAAGAACAGTCCATGAAATTTAAAGGGCCTTGTAGGATAAATTTATTCTAATTCCGTTTTTCAGTCTTCCCAGAGGACTTCCTCCAGCTATTTCATTGGGAGCATCTGTCTTTGGCTCAGGAGTAGGATCTGGGTTTAGCTCAGAGCCAGTTGAAGGAGAATTAACTGCAACCGATATGAGTTTGAGCACTCTCTTACTTCATGAAGTTCACCATAGACATGTAAGTCTCCTGTCCTATCCTGTTACATTATTACCTTTGTAGCTATTATAACATATTTTTTGTCCCCAGCTTCGAAGAAGAGGATACCAAGAAAGGGAGAGTGCTAATCGAGCACTATGGCAAAGGCCGCACCATGAAATGGCTGGCATTAGAGAGGAGGGTCCCTTACCATCCTCGGGGCAAGGATCAGCATCAGGGTCAGGAACAGGAACTCATCAGAATTCAGGGGACAGGCCAGCGGAATGTACTCCTCTTCTTACATCAAAACACAAATAAAAGATGCTATGTGATCAATTTCAATAATGGGATTACATTCATGTATCTCATTCAATTGATAGGCGTCATTCCCCCCCTTTTTTTGAAGGGTGTGTAAAGGCACATTTTGTGCTTCCATCTCTAGTCATAACTTTCAAATTAAAAAAAATAAATATTTGTTGAACTTTTCTTCTGCAATTGCTCAAATCTGCCAATTTGCCATCATCAGGAATTGTTTAGCAATATTATTTCTTCCCTATTATTTAACAATGTGTATATGTGAGTAATTGGGTAAACCTAGTTGGAAATATAATAAAAGTTTGTCCATTATCAGCCCAATGTATGTGAATGCATCTAACCATTGTGTCTCTTTCCTTTTTTTTCATTTTTAACAGATCCTTAACATTTCAATTCAAATTATAATCATCAACAATATTCCATGAATTCATGAAAGTTTTGCTTTATAAGAGTTATTAGGAGAATTGATACGACACATCTCCTATTTGAGATAACAAATAAAGTTTGCTATTTCTATTAATGGTGTGTATTTGTTTCTTTGATCAGCAGCTATTGGTCAAAGTTCTTTTAAAATGACATTCCAGATGTTTAATTAACAATTATTATTTACAAGGCAGAATTATACACTTGAAGTTCACAGAACCAGCAGCTTTAAAATTTATGCAAACAAACTACTACCACTTAAATAGTACACTGTCTCCTTGATTAGGATTGTAACCTGGGTCATATTCACATCCCTGAAATAAAAATAGTTTAAAGGTGTTATGTATCACATTCAAACTAAAACATTATCAAGGAAAAAATATTAAGGTTTTACTTACAACTTCATTTTTTAATTTCATTAAAATTAGATTCTCTTCATGAGACAGCAAAAGCTCGGGTACTATATGTCCGGGGTCAACTTTTTCAAGCATAACATCTTTTTCACATGTATAACTGAAATTGAACAAACCATGTATGTAACAACTCAGAATTTTAAAACTAAATTGACAGAAAGAAACTTGTAACAAAATGCATGAGCATATTTACCCATATCGTTCGTAACCCAATTCTCTATCATGTTCAATTTTCCATTCTTCAAACTTAGCGGAATATGGATCTTCAGTAAAATCCAGTCGTTCTATGTCTTCAACAACAACATCCACTTCACCGAAATTTGACCAATCATAAACAAGAACTTCAGAGCTCACACTGTCATGAAAACCAATACAAGTTAGAACTTGGTAGTATGTAATATTTAATGATTCCCTAGTATGTAAACTATAGAAATTTTACTTACTTCATGTCTCTCAAGAACTCAAGCTTGTAGGTTCTTTCCATTTTTGTCAGGTATTTCTCAGTGAGCAAAGGAGAGTTGACTTCCCAATCACGATTTCTTGTCTTGATTCTTTCTAACACAGTTTTAACTGGCACATCTAGATAAATAACAAGGTGAGGCCGCTTGGCAAGAACTTTGATTCCCTCCAAATGGTGATCATAATTCTTCTTAACTGGAAAAGACAAAAAATGTGAGCTTCAATCTCAGAACATTGCTATTGATAGTGTTGTCCTTGAAGTAGTAAATACTGAAAAAGTCTCACCCTCTTTAGAAATATACCCTCCATCAAACATTGCCTCCATGAAGACAAAGTCACTGTATACCGACCGGTCCAGAACAACTCCCTGACCTGTTAAGATAAAGATAAAGTATCTTCATATTGTCTTAGATAAATTTTCAGGAACTGTCTCGTACAAGGCACGTAACAAAATAAATACCAGTGTTGTACAGATGAGCTAAGGCATCAATGTACTGTTCGAATCGTATCTGTAGCATTTGCATTTGGACAGCTCCAGCATTTGGGTGCTTTGGGTTGCGAGAGATGTCCCTGATGTCTGTGAACTGAGCTTTCACAGGGAGTCGAGGATTAAGCTTACGAAGATCATAGCCATAGGCATTGATGTACTCCATGTCAAGATCAGCTTCAGGGAAGTATAACATATCCAGTTCTTCCGCAAGCTGTTTGGCAAATGTTGACTTGCCAGCCGCAATGGGCCCATCAACAACCAAGACCTTCGTGTTCTCATTGAAGCGGTCCACGGTTCGGTCGAAAACCTGATAATAACGGTTGTACTCCACTTCCTTGTAAGGAAATGGTGGAGGTCGTTTGTAGTCACCCATGTTGGCCTTGCTGGATATGAATGCACAGAGAACTCGTGGGAATTTCACACATTGCAGTATTTGTCCTGAAGGTTGACAATGCAGACGACGGCCCAAAGGCCTAATCAAACGGAGAGCAGACATCTTGCTGATCCCCGACGTACGCCTTTAACAATTCATAAAATTGACAAAGTCAAGTGAACAGTGTAAAAATAAGATTAGAACGAGAGCAATTTTTGGGTAGAAATGACTTGTAGCACTACACCAACAATCTTTCTATCTTTCTCACCTCACCACTCCAGTCTTCCTTCTCCCTTCTCCCTCCTCCCCCCTTTCCCTATCCACCACCACCGCCTGCTCAAAATAATTGCCACGGTTCTTTACTGCGAATAATGGAATCAAGGGGTCCAACACAACGCTCCGATTTGGCGCCCTCGGCTTCGAACGCGCGCCGAACCGAACCGACGTGACACAGGTCTTGAGGAAAGGCACGCCTCCCATGCACGGGCCCGTAAACTCATTTATTTTCCTCCATCAAAACGCCAAATATTAACTAAGGTAGTGATCCGCAAGCAGCCCATGCATCTGCCCGGTTTAACTACACAGATCCAGGGCAGAGAGATGTCACGTAAAGAGTAAAGAATGTGACATATGATATTCTAAGCAATGTGACGACAAAATTCACAGTATAAATAGTCGGCCCAGCGTTACTTTGGTCTTCGGGTTGCAGGCAGGGCCGACAATAGAATGTGACGTCACAGTATTTGAATACCAGTGTGTTGTGATGATCATCGCACAAAAATACAACATTAAATTCATTGCTTATATCTCTTATTTGTGCG
>NW_026267148.1:492892-496182 GCF_000697945.3 Frankliniella occidentalis
GGGAGTGGGGAATGTATTGCAGACAGCACTGCAATAAAGCATGAACCAGGTGTGCCCATAGTCCCCGACCGTGGCGCCTTTTGGGATCATCCAGAAGTACGTCCGCCCTTTTAGCCGTGACTATGTGCGTCTGCGTCCTGCCCTGTCAGAGTTCAGCCCAAGCGCTCGCCATGGCGCCTGGCAGGTAGGCAACATCTCGCGTGCAGTGCATGCGTGTGCGGCGGGATGGCCTACCCCGAGTCTCGCAGGCGCTGAGCTCCCCCACTTTGACACGAATGAATCTGTCGGAAAACAGGCGTACTTTCTGGACGATATTCGACGGCTCGAGAGAGAAGGAACCGACTCTCACGCGTAGTGTAATTGGAGTTTCTGCCGATCTAAAGGTTTTGTGCGCAGTGACTGCAATTCGTTAAAGATAAGTGGAAAAGGAAACGACTGGCCCTCCTTCACTCATTACCACTGGCCTCTCTTCTCTGTCCGTGAGAAAACTTGTTGCAAAACGAAAGTAAGAAATTAATTTTAAAACTTGTAATTGTAGAAGTTTTGACTCCATAACTTATATAGGGCGCAGAGGGCCGCCGGTTGGGCCGGGTCGGGTCGGACGACTGCACTCGCGAGGGGCAAACAAAAACTAATGCTGTCTGGTCTGCGCCACTCTGCATCACCCCTTGTCCGATCAGCCACTCTCTGGCTGAGGATGAGTTAAGGCACGTAGCCAAAGCCAGCTCAGCGGCCCAGCCAGAAATTGCTTATTGAAACGTGTAGTGTAGTCGTCGCGCGCCGAAGGTCAAGCTAAAAGCAAAACAAAACCGCAAAACTACGACGAAACAGGCAGTTTAACGAGACAACGAACGTCGAATTGGCAACCGATGATCATTACGGCCCATTTCTGACTAAATCTGCTGTTCATAACACGCCCCACACAGTGGACAGGACGCGCGGCTCCCTGCAGGATTCCAGCTCGTGGTTGCGATGTTTCCTCCTCTTAGCACCCGCAGGAGTTCCTACTGCCCACCAGCAGGGAGAGCAGTCAGTGCAGGTCGTTACAGTTCAGTTAGTGTGGAAACCCCCTCCCTCGAACGGTGGATGTACGCCAGCAGCGGGGACTTTGTGTCGTTGCGCGGCGGGCGGGGGAGTTCGACTACCCCTCGATCTTTGAGGTACTGCAGCTTGAGGAGATCGCCCGTGCCCCAACGGGAGGGTGCGGGTGGAGGAAACACCCAGGCCGTGATTGTTCGCGTCACTTTCCTTATAAGGAAAGGGTATACCCTTTATGTTTTGTACATCATGACTGTTTAGTGTTGCAACGCGTCCCTCGCGACCTGCGGATGTCCGCCCTGGAGCCGAGAGCAAAGACACTGTGGCTGCAGTTTCAGTTTGGTAGCCCCCCTAGCCCCTCTACGGACCGGGGGCCGCCGGGGGCCGCGCGGCCAGCTGGCGTATGCCGGGCCGGGGCGCTAATGGCTGCCACAACAAACCCGTTAATTATCACAGCCGCGCAATACTTTCATTTAATTTCCGCCGCCGAGCTGCTCTCGGAGATTCGCGCCCGATAGTTTTAATACTTGAGATGGAGATGGGATGGGCGGCGCGGCGGGCGGCGTCGTGTCCAGCCCAGCCCGCCCCTTGGCCTCGCCAGCTCCTAAACCGACCCAACCAACCACTCTTGGCCCTCATAGCTCCAGTGTTTCCCGAAATGCGGCTGTGGTAACAAGAAAACGACCAAAAACAAACGATAACGAGTATCATATGTGTGCACGTTTCCCCTGTCGTTTGGAATGCCATGGAACTAGAGTGATTTCGGTCTCGCAAATCTGTGAGCCACGGTCCTCCTTGCCACGCTCTCCCGCAGTCGGCAGTGAAGACGACGACGCGCCGGTTACACGGCCAGGGCGCCCAGGAGATGAAGCGCTTTGCGGCGCGGTGGGGCTCCGGAATATATTTCAGCCCCGACACCGCGATGGTGTAGTAGGTCGTGGCGGCGGGCAGCCGGCCGGGTGTGGATCATTTTCTCTGGATGCGTATACACCCCCTGCCCGCCCCCACTCTGCCATACCATGCTGTGCTTCTCAGAGCTCGTCCAGAGAGGAGAGGGAAAAGAGGGGGGGGGATATTGCTCAAGTTTGGCTGGGAGTTCCGGAGGCGAGACAGGGGACAGTGGACTGAGAAGCCAAGCCGAGTCCAACCAAGCGCTCGAGCAGCAGCACAGCAGCCTCAGCCTGCCCCGGTCAAGCTGCCCCCTCTCCCCCGGACCGGGGACGTGGACGTATGTCTCGCACCCGTCGGAATGGCCAGCGCGGGGCTTCATATACTTCCACGAGGTCCACTGGCGCGGTGGGGTACCCCCTCGCACCACCCCTCTTCCTCTTCGCGCCTCGCGGCACTACACTCCCTGACCCCGCGGTTTCCGCCGCGCGTGACATAACCTGGCCGCCGGCATACATGACGACGCGGTGGTGGGTGGGGGAGGCGAGGGAGCGGGGCTGGCGCCCGAGGGAAGTGAAGGGTAGGGTGCGGGCTGCTGCTGGGATTTGGAAAAGCATGGCGCTCTCGGCGTGTGAAGAAGTGTTTCGTTTTATTGCTGGTGTAAAAGGCGGGGGGCGACTGACGGGCCCCGGCAGCAGTGTCGCCAAACCGCCGCCCCCCTACCGCGTGTCGCGCCAACGCCGGCCGCTCCCCGAGCACACCCTCTCCACCCCCGCCCACTACCCGCTCGGGGCCGACGACAATGCTGCAGAGACGCGGCGGGGGCGGGCGACTCTGTGACGGTGAGACTGACTTGCCGTGGGGAGGGCGTCGTGCCACATGTGAGGGTTCTAGGAACAGCTACGTAGCCCTGCGCGCCCGACGCCACCTCCTCAAATACGCAATTCAGCAGGCGTCTGGCCGTGGAACGGGGTAGAAGGTGGTCTAGGGAGGACTTCAAACAGCATCCCAACACAAAAGAAAGGTACGCACCTCTAGGCTCGCCTCTGGGCACCACTTGCGTCTAAGGGGGGGGGGGGGCAATGGAGCACCTGGTAGGTAGGCAACAAAGGCTACATACACGTTTGTATGGCGGGGGGCGAGTTGGCCTACAATACCTGCCACAAGATTGAGTTTGAAAAAGTCCACGTGTAAAGACACTTTCAAGATAAATCAAATGGGCATCAGGTGGCTACGTCGGCAGGTCGTCATTCTATAAACTGGCTTGAGCGGTACCTTGAAAAATCCGTTATCGGCATTCTGAATAGTACCTATAGGAAGCGGTAAGGTACATTTACAAACTGGGTACCTAGGTACGGTAAGGT
>NW_026267148.1:496232-496977 GCF_000697945.3 Frankliniella occidentalis
GCCGTGGAACGGGGTAGAAGGTGGTCTAGGGAGGACTTCGAACAGCGTCCCAACACAAAAGAAAGGTACGCACTTCTAGGCACTACTAGCGTCTATGGGGGTGGGGCAATGGAGCGCCTGGTAGGTAGGCAACAAAGGCTAATTGCATACACGTTTGTATGGCGGGGGGCGGGTTGGCCTACACTACCTGCCACAAGATTGAGTTTGAAAAAGTCCACGTGTAAAGACACTTTCAAGATAAATCAAATGGTCATTAGGTGGCTACGTCGCCAGGTCGTTATTCTTCAAACTGGCTTGAGCAGTACCGATATCGGCATTCTAAATAGTACCTTCAGGAAGCGGTGAGGTACACTTACAAACTGGGTACCTAGGTACGGTAAGGTATCGCAAAAACTACCCGTGTTCCCCATCCGTGGCGACATGCTTCGAACTCCTCTTCCGTGCCCGCTCCAAGTAGGGTGTTTCGAATACTGCACACAGATATCTTTTTCCCCCTCCGCGTGGTCGGACCAAAAAATTTGGGCCAGTAGTGGCCTCGCGGTTAGTCAAGCCAATAAGCCAAGCCAAGTGGCCATGGGTATGCAGGCAAGGTCTCATAGCGCCTGACAGGTAGGCAAAAACTCGCCTGCAGGGCATGCGTGTCCAGCGGTGTGGCCTACCCAGAGTCTCGCAGGCGCCAAGCTCACCCCATACCATACCTTGCTGAATAATTTTTTTTAAAAGGGCATTTTTACGCTGTGTTCAC
>NW_026267148.1:497027-502223 GCF_000697945.3 Frankliniella occidentalis
CCGTTATCGGCATTCTGAATAGTACCTATAGGAAGCGGTAAGGTACATTTACAAACTGGGTACCTAGGTACGGTAAGGTATCGCAAAAACTACCCATGTTCCCCATCCATGGCGACGTGTTTCGCACGACTCTTTCGTGCCCCGCCAAGTAGGGTGTTTCGAATACTGCACGCAGATAACTTTTTCCCCTCCGCGTGGTCGGACCAAAAACCTTGGGCCAATAGTGGCCTCGCGGTTAGTCAAGCCAAGCCAAGCCAAGTCAAGTGGCCATGGATATGTATGCATGCAAGGTCTCATAGCGCCTAGGAGGTAGGCAAAAACTTGCCTGCAGGGCATGCGTGTCCAGCGGTGTGGCCTACCCAGAGTCTCGCAGGCGCCAAACTCACCCCATACCATACCTTGCTGAATAATTTTTTTTAAAAGGGCATTTTTACGCTGTGTTCACCTTATATACCTCCCCACCCCCCTTGATGTTGTTCCCACGTCCGCATCGGTATAAAACAAATGATTATATATTTCAAATGGAAGAGTATAAGAAAAACAAACAAAGAAATATAATAATAAACAAACTTTTAGTCTGGATCGGGAAGGGTCTGATATTCCTAAACTAACAATTATCACAAAATTAAATGGAATAAAGTAATTATTTTACAAGTTCACAGTCGAGGAATGATGACTAGTCCGCATTATAATGCTTTGATGGTGGGTCCGAATCATCCCGCATCTCCTAATGGCAGCCCAGACCATTCGCAACGATCATGTGTGTAGCAATAGCTTAGCTCATAGGTGGAAAACTTCAGCTCGGAGTTCAGGGCCAGGAGTTTCTGTGACTCGACTGGCGGATTATTGCTTATCTGCTGCCGCTATAACCGAGCCGGCACCTACGTCTACATGACATGATTTATGAATTTATGTGTTGAGGCGTGTCAGCATTACAGTTAACTGTCTGTGTGGGTTACTGCACTTGAACACGATCGTCAATTTTCACGGCGACGCCGAAGCTGCAGCAGCGCAAGCGTAAAGCAGATTCGGCTTCGGTGCACAGGGTACACACGGCCGCATCCGGTTGGGCCGTCGCGGCGTGCTTGAAGAAGAGGATGCACCTCTCACCACTAGGAACCGAGATTTGACGTGTACGCCAGGTCACCTTCACAACTACGTGGAGCGGCATGGGGGACCTGCGCACGAGGTCCTGGCACTCTGCGCATACAAGACGGGGCCCTTCATCTCGCGTTCTGTGCGGGCGGGCGCACACAGGAAACACATTTAATCGAGGGGGCAAGAACTCCAGGATTCATGTGTACACACATGCTTGGCAATCATCATGATAAAAACTAATCGAAATCAACAGAAATCGCTTAAACTAAGCGGGAAACTAGTGGAACATGCTATAAAATTAGTCGAAATAAACGTTTTCTACCTCTAGAAAACCTAAGAAATAAATAGAATCGGACGGGAATCACTGGGAATTAAGTATTTCGGGAATCATGTGTCCACATCAAAAAGGAGTTATTGCCCCCTCGCATTGAATGGTGCAGCGACTTACGTGCAAAGCCCGCGTAGTCAGACGAAGGGGCGGCATCCTGGTCAGCCGTGAAGCTGTCCGTGAAGAGCAAGAGGCGGAGCGCCGGGATGGCTCGAGCGGGGATGCAGGCGAGTGCCTCGGGCAGCGTCGGCGTCCACAGCTTCAGGATGTGGAGGGACTGGAGGTTGGGCAGGCTCGCCAGCGCCGCCTGCAGAGCGCCCGGCTGCAGGCGAAAGTCCGTGAAGTCAAATCTGAGAACCAGCTGCTTCAGGCCGCTGAGCTTCGCATCAGCCAGGGTGCGGAGCGTCTGGGTACCGCAGCTCCCGACATCCAGGCGTTGCAGTGAGCCCTTGCACGACTCCAGGAACGCGACAAGCTGGCTCTGCAAACGATGAAGGTTTCTAGGAGGCGGCACGGGTAGGTTACCGGGCAAGCTCTCGGAGGAGGATAGGTCTATACTTTGAGTATCGTCATCCCGTCGTTATTCGAGAGGATCTTCAGATCCTGGAGCCGACTCATTGGCTGCAGCACCACGGCGGGTCTAGAAGGTACAGTCACAGTCACGAGCATCCGCTCGAGTACACCAGGGCGGGAGTCCAGCAGCGGCAGCAACGGCATCATTTGCAACGTCCTCAAATTCAAGAAGCGCACCGTGCGCCTGAAAGCACAGTATCCAAAGAAAATAAATGACGAACTGCCCCCGTTCTCCCCGTTTCCGGAACAGCCTCATCGGAATAGCCTACGTGTGCGCCAGCAGCAGCGAGTTGAGGGCTTGCAGTACGGTGTGATCAGGCCCCCGCTGCTGTCGAGAGCCGTCGTAGTATTCGCCGGTGCTTGCCAAGGACACGTGGCGCAGTTTGGGCAACGTCCACGCCTGCGGACACGCGGGCGGTCAAGAACATGACGGTTGCAGCCCCCCCCCCTTCTCCTCCCCCCACACCCACCTGCGGCCAGCTGAAGTTACATTGTAAAAAATAGGTTTCCAGGCTGATGTCCAGATTTCGCACGAGGCGGGCAGACCGTAAGCCAAGCAGGATAAACTCCAGCCCACGATCAAGGCCCGAGATCTCCAGGTACTCCAGATGAGCCGTGACCTCCTGGATTATGCTGGAGCAGCACTCCGCGGTGATGCCCTCCACTGCCAACGTGGTGAAGGCTTTCAGTTGAGTCTGCCTGCAGGGAAAATAAATCTGTAGCGTCCTTCGGCTAACGAAGGAAGAAGAGCGGGTAGGGTACAAACGTTCCCGATTCGTCAGGTGGTTGCCGCCTGTTCCTCACGTCGGCAGTTGGGGGGGGGGGGCATAGGCTTGACCTATCAGGAACCTTTATGTTCTTCCCTCTATTCTTCTTCCTCCGATAGCCGAAGAACACTAGTGGGTCAGTATCAGTTATGTGCACGCCAGCGCGGATCAGCAGCCAGCCTCCGGGCGAGGGGGGGGGGGGGAGGGTCCCACCTGGTGAAGCACTCTAACTGGACGACAATCATGGGAGAACGGCGCACGGTGGTGAACTTCAACTTGTACACGGGCGGCAACGCCCTTAGCATCACCGACAGTGCGGCGGCGTCCACGAAGTAGTACTTCTTGAAACTCCTCGCCTTCCCGCGCCACAGCGACGCGTGTTCCCTGGTGAGCGCGCCCAGCCGGGGGCTCGCCTGCCCGGCGCGCACCAGGTCCTCGACCGACAAGTAGGAGAGCACCTCCACTAGCGGCACGTCGGGCAGCGACAGAAGCGTCGTCGGCGGAGGAGGCGGCGGCGGCGGCTGCGGACAGAGTCGCGTGTAAACCGGGTGTTTCCGAGCGAGCACCCCAGTGTTGCGGGTGTGCACAGCCTACAATCTAGTAAAGCTGAAAGGCAGGAAAGTACACCCAAAAAACGAGGTTCTTGAACCAAGTAAATATCCTTGGAACAAGTCAATTTCCTAGGTCAGCACAGGTCTAGAAAATTGACTTGCTCCAAGGATATTTACTTGGTTCACGAACCTCGATTTTTTAGATAAAATTTCTGTTCCTATGGTGATACTCGGCTCGTCACGAGACATGAAGATAGTTTTTCATGCAACAGGTAGGCCGAGCCGAGCCAATCCAGAGAAAAGAAGGCACCTCTAAATTCTGCGTTCCCTTCCTTTGCTACAATGCACAAAACTATAGTTGTCCCCGGGGCCCCGGATGACCTCGGCTTTACCAGATTCGGACTCAGCGTGTGTGATAACCCCCGTGCTTCAAATTTAAGCTGAATCGGCGTAGTCATAGGAGTGTCATAGACGTGCTCGGGAGAGCCCCGATGACGTCCCCGGGGGCCCGGACGACCTCGGCACTACCAGATTCGGACTCAGCGTGCCAGAAAACCCCTAACCACGAAATTTAAGTCGTTCCGAGGTTGACGGTCGGTCGGTCGGCCAAACCGTACCTTATTTTGACAGCCCCATTGGACTGCAGTGGCCCGGCCATGGCGCCTTGCGGGCGCTGTTAAGGGAAATTCGCGTGCGATATGGTTCTTACCGGTTCCTCGACTGTACACTTTAAGGGCGGGGGTGGAGCCAGTGATATCTGAGCCCGCTTTCTTGCTCGAGTCAGCATAGTTGCAGTTTTCCCAAACTTGCAACGCTATGATGGAGTAGAGGTCCGTAAACGTCAAGGTGTCGAAACAGATAACCTAACCTTATCAGACGAGACGTTTTTGTTGATGTTGACCACAAAAGCCTAATGCGCATTGCGCATGAGCAGGCTATGGTGGGGGGTGGCTGGGACGGGGTGGGGGGCGGCACCGGGCCGGCCGAGCCGCCCCACACCATAGCGAGCTCATGCGCAGTAGGCTTTTGTTCTTCCATGAGTCTTCTCTAATTCTGCCGCCGGAAAACTATACGTACAAACCTCAAACACGTCGCAAACACTTACCGGACTGAAGAGGGACACTGATCCTGGCGTACTGAATTACACGTAATGCACCAATGCACCCTTGTCGCCTTGTAGACCTACTGCCAACTTCATAATTTCAATGTTGCCAACTCATTTTTTAATCTCACTTTTGCACCAGACATGCATCGGACGGTTTGTTGGGATAGGCAAGCGAACGGAGGGAGGAAGCGCGGCCTGAAGACCGGCAGGTGGCCTATGATGTGTCATCAACTATGGTAAACTCCTTGGGCAGCTTCGACGGTCAAGTAGAGTTGTCACAGCCCGCCCCCTCAACCAGCGCCGCGCTCGATTTACGACCGAGCGTCGTGGGTTCAACTCTTCCCTGGAGGTCACATTTATTTACTTTATTTTTTGGACTTAACGTTTAGAATTTTTTCAGAGGGTAAAGTTTCAGCATTCGCAAGCAGAAAAGTGATACAATCAGAGATTTCTAGGTAGAAAACCAGCAATAATAAGGAAGTCTTTTCTCCAGACAGTGCGGATGCGGCCTATTCGAGATGTGGCGAAGCAACTCGAACAGCCGCGCCCAGAGAGAAATAACAAGTTGAATCTAGACATGTGCGCCGCGCCGCCGTTGCGCCGCCGCCGCCGAATTTCAGTGCGCCGCCGCCGCTGGCTAAAGTTTTTCGGCGCGCCGCCGCGCCGCCGCCGACAATTTCATCGGCGGCGGCGTCGGCGTGGCTGGTGTAAAGGGTCATTTCGTATCTCGAACCTAACTTGGGGACGCCGGGTGGGTAGGCAACCTGCTTAGCA
>NW_026267148.1:502273-503374 GCF_000697945.3 Frankliniella occidentalis
GTGTTGTGATGATCATCGCACAAAAATACAACATTAAATTCATTGCTTATATCTCTTATTTGTGCGATACTCTGAGATAGTTTCGTGATGCATTATCCCTGATGGATCTGGGGAGGATGGAAGGATTTCTTGTGGTATGGATCCCTGTGGAATCCGATTTGTTTCAATAGATGGTTCCGCAGGTCTATTACGTTCTCTTTTCGCCGTGGCGCACGAGCCCCGTTCAGACGGTCTAGACAGGTCGTCTTTCAGCCGTTTCCGGCGTTGCCGCTTTTCCGCTCGCGCTACAAATATCAGAGTAATAACTGACATAAACCTAGTCAGACGTTCCAGAAGACGCGCCAAGCTAATTAGGTGCAACTGGAAACTAGAAACACCATAAAAATCAGAACAGCGATGATTCCAACACAATTGGAAATTAGTCAGAAGTCTGACAACAGTGGAAACTGCGGAACGGAACGCCGTCTAGACCGTCTAAACGGGGCTTCATTCTGAATGAGGAAAGAGAACGTAATAGACCTGCCGGCAGTGCCCGTTTTAAGAAGAATTAATGAAATCACTACCGGAAACAGTTCTAAAATAATGGCTGAAATTAGTGAAAACTAAAATTGACAGTTACTAGAGATTAAATCGAGGTCATTCACGTCGAACAGCACTGTCAAATGACAATAATAAGGGCACTTTAGGTACTGGTTCCGGTCCCGACTTCTTCATTTCTTCTCAAAAAGCGCACTGTCGGAACGGTCTATTTCGGATTCCATTTGGACGTCCATATGTGATCCATGAACAATCCATTGGTGGATCCATAGTCAATCCCCTTGGCATCCGAAGTTTTCGGAATCCATAATTTATCCTCCGCGCTCCTCCGGCATTTTTTGATTTCGAAATCCGAATCCCATCCACCGTCAATCCATGACATTTTTACCTTACTTTCACGCGTATTCGAACCTCGGACTTTGCTTTAGAGTTTACTTCACATATCCCCTAGACCACAGAGCCATAGCTGAGTAGCACGTCCTGGAACAGTTTTGCAATAAATCAGAATTCATCGCATTATTTTGCAAAAAGTATTACACAAAATCTGTGAATTTTTTATCACAC
>NW_026267148.1:517651-519499 GCF_000697945.3 Frankliniella occidentalis
TTCGAGATGCTACCACCTCGTAACATGCTCGTACTGGGTACCGACACGTATGCGGTACAGCAGTGTGTTTAAACAAAAATATACGTTTTTTTTTTCCCTCTACCTATTTTTGCTTGCGGGTCAGGTTTGCTTATTATTGTCACTGACCAGCCAACCTCCCGGTACAAGTTCGACTCAGTTTTGCGCCCCTCCTCCCCCTACAAGCAACGGTAATTGTTTTTCCTATTCCCTTAATTTCATTCAATCACGTTCTCTTCTCCTCTCCGTAAGGGACAGCCCCCCCCCCCCACCTCTCTCGCTCTCTCTCGCTCTCCTTCCAGACGGGCCACTCTCCTGCACAGAGCTGCCCCCTTGGCCCCGGACCGACAACGACCGCAGACCGCATAGCCCCCCCCCCCCAAGCCCTTCTCCACTTATGCGTTGGCAGCCTCCTCTGACGCCCTCTCCCCGGGCCGGGGGCGGCCGGGGGAGGCAGGGGCGGGTCGGAATGAAATGCTGGTGGCGGCGCGTCGAGGCGTGGCGGCGGTATGGCGGCCAGCTGAGCGGGGGCGGGAGGGGAGACGCCGTGAACCACTTCGTGTGACTCAGTTTCAGTTTTCCGATGTTTTACGTCCGCGGCCCTGATCCTCGGCACCCCCCCCCCTCTCTTTTTTCTGTCTCTCTCTCTCCGCGGCGACGCTGCGGGGACCTCTCGATTGGGATAAGAGAGAAGATGGCTGCGGGGAGGGGAGGCGACGGGAGGGGGAAGGGTCGCTGCGGGTGGTCGGTACATCCGCGAGCGTGGCGCCTTTGGCTGATTGAAAACGTGCTGGCGACGCGGCCGAGCGTGGCGCGGCGTGGCGCTCCGCGGCGCGCCGGGGCTATGGCTCCAGGACGGGGTCTTGGGACGCGGGCTGCCTCGCTGGTCGGTTTGCCAGGGGGAGAGGGGCGGGAGAAGGGCCCGGGCCGGGCGGGGTGGCGCGGCGGGTGGCCGGCGGAGCGAACCGAATAAGACGATGAAGTAGACGAAGTACTTTGGCCGCCAACCAATCATAGGGGACGGCGCGAGTGGGGAGGGGGGGGGGGGCACACACGTTGACAAGCCGCAGCTGGTCCAGGACGGAGCCTCCAGGAGAAGCTGCCTCGGCACACAGCGTCACATAGGTGGCCAAGTTCAGAAGATATCAGAGTCTAGTCGGGGCAGAACGAGCTACTTTTGGTGTCTCTCTCATCTTTGCCGCTGGGCTGGACTGATCTGGTCAAACCAGATTGACGGTGGGAGGAGGGAGTCTCGAGGCGTGGACGCATACTCAGCAAGGTCCTCTGTGCCCCCTGGACGAGCTAGGGTGTCGTCTGAGTGCTGAGTATAGAGAGGGGCTTGAGATGTGGAAGGGGGAGAGCTCCCCGATCACAATTTATGTTATCTCCTCACAGATATGCGATACTGGCCTGCTTGGCAGCCTATCCAAAACCAAACACTTGCGCAGGGTTGTTGGCAGAGGGGCGCCCGCGCATGATGGGGACAGGGGGGAGGGGGGCGGGCTGCAGCCCTGGGGCGCGAGCGGCGGGGGCACCGCGAGGGGACGAGACGAGCGCTTCCTCCCATTTTCATAATTAAAGCGATGCAAATTGAGATGAACTGTTCCAATTCCGAACGGAACTTTGAGCGCGGAAGAAGCGATCGAATTTATATTCCATTCTTTTAAGCCAAGGCGGGGCCGAGGGCTGCCGGGGACCGGACAGGACCCGGCGGGCCGAGGCCAGTGGCTTTGGCCTGCAGGCCAGGGCCAGACCACTCGGCCTTTGAAGAGATTCCAGGAGCGGAAAGGAGGAGAATGAGACGGACGGGCAAGCAAGCGGGGGCAGCCG
>NW_026267148.1:526969-527269 GCF_000697945.3 Frankliniella occidentalis
CACGGGGGTGATTAACGTCAAAAGCTTAGTGCCACGCTGCCGCGCTGCCCGTAAGGCGCTCCAGCCACCCCTGGGGTAGGCGAACCCGCCAGTCGTCGTGGTTATGCTGTACCGCACGCAGGCGTGCGTGTTGCCTACCTGCAATACCCGGGTGCGTCAAATCGCACCCAACCTAGCTCATCCACCCATCCATCCATCCCTCCATCCAACCGAACTGAATGGAAACCGACCCAGTGCGAAATGAATTTTAAGCGATATCGAATCGATATCAGAACGATATCGTTTTCAAGTTTCTGACTC
>NW_026267148.1:527319-533472 GCF_000697945.3 Frankliniella occidentalis
GCTCGTATTTATTTCAAGCAGTTTTGCTTTTTGCTATCTTGCTATATATCTGATTGATTTAAGCCCTTACTGTCGACTGTTTTGAGTCGTGTTGCTGTAGTGTTATATAAAGGCTTATTTAATTTCCTACTTTGCAATTGTGATAATTGCTTATTTTATATTGCTGGCTTATATCTCTTTATTATCAAGGGGATACTTTTATCATAGATAGTTTTGTACCGTCTCTGTTTTGCTATCAGTGATAATTGATTTTGCTATTGTTTTAATACTACTTTATTGGTGATGCTTTTGTTTTTGCATTACTTTACCTACCTGTCTAAAGATTTATTGTACCCTATGCGCGTGGGTTCCAGCCCCACAATTGTGATTAGCTCAGGTTTACCAGTATTTCATATTGTTGTTATCATCTACTCTGCAACCTATTTATTAATAAATCTTTCTAAATATAAACTTTATATCTTATCTATCCAAAACTATGCATTAGTGACGGCGGCGGATATTAATTTTAAATCTTTAGCTATTTTTGCTATTGCTTCTTCATCAATCTTTATTTAACTTCATTCTTTTACTATCCGCCTGGCGCCCATAAATCAAAAGTCGTCACTACTGTGCAGTTCCGCCCCACTTTACTCTTACTTGTTTTTCGAAGCACTTTTTCATTCAATCCACACTCATATGTAAAGCGGCCAGGACAACTCGGCGTCCGAGAAAAGCTACCTTTGTGGAACACCCGCGCCTCAACACCCTGAGCATAGCCGTGACAATCTTCTGCATCTGGTTTGGGTAGAGAGAGGCAACCAAATGCCCAATCATTTATGACTACGTCTTAAATAGGGAGATGAGATTTAAAATCCCCTAGGAGGTAGGCACGCCCGCCGCGCCTCGCTATCGGTGCGGGTGGCATATCATGCAACCAGCCAGAGCTTCGCTTCCCCTTCGACCGGATTCTGCCCAACGCCATGCCGAACTATAACAAAGGCATCGCCTTTACACAATAACCAATGCGAGCGGCTGGTTAAACCTGGACTGACCACGAGGACGGCAAGGGACAGCAGCACAGCAGCTCGCAGATCAGCGTTGCCCGTGCGCGAGAGTTCCTACAACCGACGCATAGTGGAGTAGGTAGACGCACCGGTACGGCTTTGGTTCACACGTTTGGGGAACCCCAACCCCCGCAGGAGCCGCACCCCGTGGCGTGGCGTGGCGTGGCATGGCGTGCCGAGCCGAGGCCGAGGGTGACGAACCAAGTCGCCTTCGGCTGAGGCGGTCCGGATCCGAGGCTGGGCTGACTGGAGCTGGACGCTGGGCTCCAGCCCACAGCAAGCACGGCAGCACAGCCCACGGCCCAGCGCCCAGTCCGCTGGCTGAGTCAGTCCGTCCAGTCGGTCAGTCCAAGCCAGAGCCAGGGGCCAGAGCCCGTAGGCCCGCCAGTCGTCAGTCTCAGTACGCAGCTCAGGCAGGTGGACGGGCGCTTCGCTGTAGACGGATCTCGACCAGCAGCCGCTGTAGGTTTCAGTGACCCGCACGCCCACCACGTATCCACTCTGTGCACAGGGCCTTATTTGAAGTGCGTTGTAGGTACTCGCGGGACGTGGGCAGGATCACCACCAACATCGACATCGTGTTGCGCCTATTCGGCTGCTCCACGATCGTTCTCTTTTCTTCGCCTCACGATGGAGTGTGGCACTTGCTTACAAGATTTTGACCAGGGAGAGCGCACTCCTAAGGTGGTGCAGTGTGGACATAGCGCGTGCCTCCAGTGCCTACTGCGGAGCGACCGGAGAGAGTGCCCGACGTGCCGCACGGTGAGTCCAGGCGGCACAATAACAGATGAAGCATTTTGATTCCCGATCAAATATGGCGAATTTCACAATTTAATTGGCCTGCAGGTCTTCCTGGCTCCACCCGTATTCCTCCCCACCAATTGGACGCTGCTGCGGCTGCTGGAGCGCCAGAGCGACACCAGGTGAGCCCCCTTCCCCCTTCCCTCTACACTACGTTATCTCTGACGTAACTCTTAGATACAGCGGACTCATCGTATGAAAGTAAATTATCCATCGCATTCCATTGCTATACCTTGCGACAGGGCCCCCCGCGGTTGGTGCTCAGAGTGTCGCGCCGCCGCGTCGCTCCAGTGCTGGGACGCGCACGAGGTCCTGAGCATCAAGGCTCTGCGGCGGCACCTGCAGGCGGGCGTGCTGCTGCATGCGGCTGGACAGCTCGAGGGCCTCCAGCGACTGTGCCAGGAGGACGAGGCGCTGCTCACCTTGCTCACGGCTGAGTCCTGGGACCTGACCCTGCGGAGCGGGAACGAAGTTCTGACGGGGACTGTGAGAAACACCGAGGACCTCCTCGTCAAGGCCATGTGGCTCGTGCTGGCGGAGAGGGCGGCGCTCACTAAGGTAGGCGCCCATAGTTTCGGGCCAGAGCCCAGAGCCTTGCGTTTTGGCTCCGGAGGCCCGGACCGGAGGCCAGGGGCCGGCCTCCGACGACCGCGTCGCAGGTGAGGGGAGAGGAGGAAAACTGTCCCCTCCCAGGTCGGTGACCGGCTGGCCTCCGGAGCTCTGTAGCCAAAAATAACAAGGCTCTGTTTCGGGCACGCGGGCATGCGCTTGCCTGCCTGGCCGTCTGCAGGTCATCCCTGCCTCTAATCCCTACTCACACTTCCAGCCTGTGCAGGATAAGGGAGCGGCGTTCGCGGCGCGGGAGCCCCCAGCGCCACCAGCCGAGAGCCGGCCGAGCGAGGCACCAGCCGCCGCCCTGCAGCCTGGCCTGCAGCCCGCCCTGTGGGAGATGGACGTGATGGCGACCAGCACCAGCAACAGCGCGCCGCTGAAGGAGGCCGCCCTGCGGGAGGCGTCTGGGGTGAGTGTGCCGCGGTGGTCAAAATTTGTTCGATTGGCTGAATTCGCTTGGTGATCGATTTTTACTGTGATGCGGCTCAACACCGCTTCTTTCTAAATTCCTTTCGGGTTTCTCATACTTTTTCACTTTGGTTGGGTTTTTAATTTGAGAGTTAACGGTCGAAATTTCTACAATCTAGTTGCAAAATTAAAAAAAAAAGATAGTAAAAATGTTGTCTTGATGGCTGACACACAAAATCAGACGACCGTGTGATCAGTTCCATTCAGCCAAGGGTCCCACCCTGTGATTGCAATTGCGAACTCCCCCGGGCTTTCACCCCTGTGATTGTCAATTCTTTTCTGCTGCAGGTTCGACGACTGGTCGGTGTGTGGTGCCACGCGGACCCCACCTGGAGCATCCAGCTGCTGCAGCGCGCCGCGCCCACGGTGGAGCGGCTGCGCCTGGACTACCCGGACGCGGCCCACCTGCGCGCGGTGCACGCCATGCCGCGGCTGCGGAGGCTGGACGTGGACTGCTACAACGGCGCCGAGACGTGGCCCCCCGCTCCCGACGTGTTCGCGGCCCCGCACGCGCCCGCGCACGGCGGCGGCCTGCAGTGGCTGCGGCTGTGGAACTTCCCCCCCGCCGCGCTGCAGTCGCTGCTGAGCGCGCACGCCCGCTCGCTCGTGGAGCTACACCTGCGCGTGGGCACGGCGGGCCGCCTGGGCTGGCCCTATAGCTGCGGCGACCTGCACGCGCTGCTCGAGCCGTGCGGGCTGCGCGCGCTGGCCAGGCTCGTGCTGGGCAGGAGGCGGGGCACGAGCCACGGCGAGGTGGGCTGCGGCCACCAGCGGCGCGAGCTGCGCCGGGTGCTGCCCGCCACCGAGGTGCTGTGCAACAAGTGCGACGGCGTCGGTTGGGAGGAAGTCTAGCAGGCTCTCGACCATGCCTATGCCGCCAATATTCACCACCAAACCGCGGTGAAAATAATAAAAAATACATTTTCCTGTCAAATTTACCGCGTTATACTTGTCGAAACCCCCGAAAGTCACGCCCATTCATGTTGGTGGAAATTGTAAGCACATACCGCATGGAGGAAGGTTGCTGCGCAGCGTCACGTCACCTGCCTGTCTCTGTCTACCTCATACCTGCGCTGAAGCAGAGACCATATTCTTTCCCCGCCCGAGCGAACACGCCCCACAGCACAGCTTGACGGCGAAGTCCAAGAATTCCCGCGGCCTACGGGGTGGGCGCGACTAACTGCCGGAAAGTTCCACGGCCCGCACGCTGATTTTAATCATTCTAATGCGAATTTTTATTTTGGTGACATTTTGTTTCACTACAACAATATCATCTTACGTCAAAAGAGCACTTTCTGGAACAAGAATATCGACCGACGAGTGCATTTTTAGAAACAGCCAATGTTGTTATCAAACCAAATGACATAAATGTCGCAAAATTACGATGAAATTTCTAAAAGTGCATAGAGTGCCCCTACCCGCTTCTCTCTTTTGTTGGTGCTGTGCGGGATCAACCTCCGGTCTAGGGTCTAGGACCTGCAGGCGCGGCCCCGGGAGCATGGTTGTAGATGGTTACTAGAACGCGACGGTGGAGGAGGAAGGGCACGAGTGGACGTGGACATTTGGCAATAAATAACATATACATGAGTAACAAGACACTTATCATTTATTTATCGATCAATCTTACATGAATTGCAGAATAACAACAAAAGTAGGGAACCTCCTAAACCGTCAATGCATCATACATGGATCCACGCGCACGGGACATTAGCATCGCGATCGATGTCACGTTCCCAGCCGATGTCATCAGTGTGATCCTCTGGAGAGGGACAGTGGTCTGGGTCATGCGAGAAAAGGCCTATCTTCCTCACCTCACCCCACTCTACTTCTGGGTGACAGCCCTCCGCACATGCCTCGCAATCTTGGGGATCGCACTCGAAATCAGTGTCGCACCAGACCTGGATATGGAGCGAGGCGTTCGCCGCCAGAGTCGCCTCCAGCGCGCCGCTGTGCAGCAAGGCGTGGAGGCATCGACCTTCCCGCAGCTCTAACCTCGTCAGGGCCGGGGCCGTCACGGGGGTGATGCCGAGGAGCAGCTGATCCTCATCGTCCGGCGAAACATCCAGGTCCAGGTGGCGCAGGGCGGGCAGAGCGGGCAGCAGGCCGAGTAGCTGCTGCACGTCCTCGAACTCGAAATTGTCAAGAGCCAGCCGCGCCAACCCCCCGCATGAGGCCAGGGCCTCGACCAGCGCGGCGCGATACTCGTCGGGAACGTCGTACCCATTGCAGCAAAATTGCAGGTGGACAAGTCGCAGTTGTTTGGCTCGGCGTAGGAAGTCAGCAACCCCTCCTCGCTTAGCCTCCTCCGCGTACAGAGAAATGCTCACCTCTCCGAGCGTCTTGCACGTCGCCACGGCCTCCAACCCCGAGAGCGAGTCTTCGCAGCGCATACATTGGAGTTTCGGCATGGTGGCCAACAGCTCAGCCGTCGTCGTGCCCTCAAAGTCGGGGAAGATACCGATGCGCCCGCCGAAGTCAACCAGCTCCAGGGTGTGCGCATGCCCGGCCAGTATGGTGTGCACGAAAGACGCCGAGTTCTTGTCAAGCGAGCACGAGAACTCCGTAAGTGAGGGCTTTGACGGGCCGTGTACAATGGGGTGGGTGATTTGGAGCAGGTCGCCAGTGACCTCGAGTGACTCAAGGTCGGAACACGACGCAACCGTCCTCACCAGCACGTCAATTGCAGTCACGTTGGCCTGGCAAATAATCTCAAGTCTCCTCAGGCGCCCGAGCGATTCTTGCTTGAGCACCACCAAGGCGTACTCCGCGGCGTTAAAGGACACAAAGGCTTTCGTCTGCACAATCAAATTTGATACGGCGCACCTGGTCGTAGTCACCGGCAGGAGGCTCGGGGCCTGGCTCGTGACGGTCAGCGTGTCGAGGCACGGGGCCAGGCGCAGCACCGCGCCCGCGCCGGGTTGGTCGTCGTCGAGGGATCGGTGGCTCCAGACGTCACGGTACGAGGCGAGGCCGCACAGCCACTTGCATACGAGGCGGCAGTTGAAGATGTCCTCTACGGCTACGTATTGCATTACCATCACGAGCACATCGTCCGGTAGCTGGTCCATGGTCACCGAAGACGCTGCCATGATGGGGTCCATTAAGAGGATGTACAGTACACAGTACACTGAGCGAGGGTGGAAAGGACTGGGCGCGGAGCACTTGCAACATGCAACTGAGCGACGCGACCAGCAGCGGCCACGTTGTTGCAGGGAGATACGGTGGTGGT